>NC_081184.1:82469527-83069527 GCF_029867415.1 Vicia villosa
TCGGGATTTGGGAATAAAACCAACCCATAGATTAAAAGTGCCATAACTTCCTCAAAAGCTGGATAACTTTTGTTTTCTAGCAGTAGTCGAGCCTTTTCCAGTAAGAATTTGGCAAGCAAACCCTCAACTCCACTCTTTGTTTCCCAATTGGATTTGATTTCTGACTTTTGCAGATGTAAAGCAGCAGCAATGACTTCAGGTTTTGGTTTTCTTTCTAAACCAGTGAAAGGTAATTGATCTCGGATTGGTAATCCAATTAATTCAGAGAATTCTTCCAAAGTGGGTACCAACTGGTAATCAGGAAATGTGAAGCAATGATGTTCAGGGTCGAAGAACTGGAACAGGACCCGTATCATGTCTTCTTCAAACTTTGAGGTAACCAAATGGAGTAGGTGACCATGCTTTTCAGTGAATTGAGCATTCCTGGGGAATTCTGCTACCAAGACTTTGAGTTCAGACGGTACCGTTGAGATGTTGATTCGGATGTAATCTCTGGTGGCGGGAGCCATTACCTGCAAAAACAAAAGTAAACTCTTTGATCCTTGAAATGTGTAGTGAAAAATGATGTGTTTATGATGCAAACATGTGGCACACAAAAACAAATCAAACAATAGCCTTAGGTTTAAAGGCTTGCATGAGGTTGATAGGTGATACCCTCCCCTCTGAAGTTGAGTTGGTTGAAAACCTGTCCTAGAATAGTATTCGGGTTCTATGATCCTTGGAGACAACATCTCAATACGGCGCTCGGACGGCCGATCAAGAATATTCCTCGAGGATAACTAGCTTCGATCAGTTTCAAAGCTAGCCACTTAATAGGCCACAAGTCAAGTTCAACTAAAAGGTTCTAAGACAAATTAGTGTTAATGACACTTCGGAAGCCTAATATACTCCTTGATCGCTTTCAAGGGACATCAGTATAAACCAAAGTATCACACTAACGATGACTACCAGATCAACCGTATCGGTACATGCCGTACAGTTTCCTTGGTCTATTGTCATATACTTAAGGTATCTCGAGATTCGGGTTAGAATCTTTCACACAAGCAAAGTACCCAAGCAAACCTGTGAAAAGTAAAGCAATCAGATCAAACAATTGAAAACATCGAAATGATCTATACTCTAAAGGTAACCCCTTTTGAAAACATTTTGAATTTGTAGTCCCCAGCAGAGTCGCCAGTTCTGTGGGCCGTCCTTTCGGGCCATACCCCTCCGTGGTGCGGGATACGTGAACTGACTCCTTTTTTGTCGATCGGACGCTTTCGCGTCACTTTTTGAAAAAGTTTACAGAGTCGCCACCGACCTTTTATTTTATCCAATGAAGGAAAGGTTTATAAAAGAAACAGAAAAAAGACCTTTGAGAGATTCTGGGTAAGGGGGTAGGTTATACAAAGGGAAGGTGTTAGCACCCTTTGTATCCATGGTTATCCATGGGCTCTTTAGTTTGCTTAGCTCATTTGCTTTACTTTTCAATTGATTCGGAATGCTTTACCTGTGTTTTTGAAATACCTTTGCAAATAGAATTTGTAATGATCCTTGTGCGGATATATACAAATGCTTGTTTATCTTTCGAAAGATGTTTTGAAAAGATCGTTAATTTTGTAATGATCCGTGTTTGGATGTATACAAAATATTGTCTTTCGGAAAATTTGTTTTGAAAAACAACAGTGTATGAGAATTTTGTTTGTTTTGATTTTGAGCAAGCAAACTAGGAGGTCTACCCTGAGTTAGGAGGTCTTTATCCTTGTTCCCTTTAAAAATCTATCCATTCGTCGGATATAAACAAAAGGTTCGATTTTGTACTCGAAACAATAGAGATGTAACTTTGATTTTGAAAAGATTGAAAAGGGGTTACCCTAGGAGGTGCAAATGTGATTGTGACTGAATTCAGATATTTATCTTTGAAGTTAGTGATCTAACGGTTCAGTTTTATCTTTGACATACACGCAGTTTATATGGGTGCTGGAAATTAAAGTGCGGAAATGTAAAGTGCAGAAAGTAAATCTACGCTATTACATCGATTGTGCGGGAAATGTAAACTAGCCTATTTACATGAATTTGACATCCTATACATTTATCTAGGAATTTTAAATTGCAAGAAATAAAAGGCATATTTTTGTATTTTTGTGATTTATTTTAAATATAATTAATGCATTATTAATTAATTTAAAATAAAGAAAAGATGGAAATATGATTAAACCTAGCAAATAAGTTTAAAAATATGTACAAAATGTTTGTTAATTGATTTTAGAACAAAATTAATTTTTTTTGGAATTTTTGAAATTGTTTTTGGATTTTTTAAGTTAATTAGAACATAATTATATAAATAATTATACAAATAATTAAAACTTAAAGATAAAATTATTCAAAATATGTACAAAATTAGTTTATAATATATAAATAATTTTTAACATTAAGAACAATTTTTTTTATGATTTTTTGATTGGTTAGAATAATTAAAAAGCAAATATATAAATATATACTAATTAATTATACAAAATATTGAAATTTTGAAGAAAATAAAATATTTTTATTTCAGAAAATAATATATATTTTTAGAAGTCTAAAATATTTTTTTGTGGGATTTTTTGAATTTTTAAAAAGATTTTTAATTAATTTAACAAAGAAATTAAAATAAAATAGAAAATAAAATAGAAATAAAAGGATACTAATCCTGTGTGGTTTGATTGAGGGGCCATAGCATGGAACTGCGTGTCTGGAGCGTTGGATGGTGGATCAATGAGATCAGATGGTGTTCAAATTGAGACACATGGCACAAGCGTGAGCTGCAAAGCATTGGATCAGAAATTTTTTAAAATAAAAACACGCGCGCGCCCTGGCCAATAGGAAGGAGCCACGCATCATCTTCTTCACCAGACCCAGTCTTTTACACCTTGCGTTTGCAGGTGGTGTAAAAGCTTCCATCTATTACACCTGCAAAAAATAGCGAATGCAAGTAAAACGAAGCATTAATCTGGCGCGATACCATGGTTAAGTTCGTCTGGTTCATACGAATTCAATGGAACCTATTTGAACCTATAATTTGGCCTATTTCAGGAAACCCTAATTTTGAGCTATGAAACCCTAAAATGGCAGATGCATCAAACAGTCATGGAAATCCAATTGAAGCTCCAGAAACGACCAGAGCTTCAAACCAAACATAAATATGCAATTACATCGTGCTAGATTTACGTGTATGATCAGATATGAGTCAATCTTAGTTTGCACCAACCGTGGCTTGTATAGCTCGATTCAGTGGGTTTTAAGACTTGGAAATGATTTGAATAGTTTCAGTGAATCTTAGAGATGATGTTTAAGTGTTTAGTTTGAACTGAAACCAGCTGGAAATTAAAATTCGAATTTTAAATTTCCTTGAAAAAGAACAAGTGAGTACAAGTATGTTATACACTATTCTTTTGTTCTGAACTTGTCTCTCTCTGTTACTGAAGTATGCTAAGCTATATATAAGCATTTGAATGCTTATAATTGAAGCTAAGTTGCCTTGTTGCCTTTGTTGAAAGTTTGGTTTTTAAATATTAAAAACCTTGAATTTTTGACCAAGTCTTGACTTGCCTTCAATGCACTTGCCTTGCTCTCCAATCTTCTGCAAAAATCAGAGATTCTTTGTGGTGAGTCATGCTTGGAAGTTAAGCTACCATTATCCATGCATTTTCCTTTTAATTTTAATCTTAAAGTAAGATAAAATCATGCCAAAAATGGATAAAAATGATATGGGCTTAGTCTTGGTCGTGGGAGGCCCATAGTAACATGGAAATGATGTTTGAATGCTGAAAACTTGGCCCCATTTGGAAAAAATGCAATTTTGAACAATGTTGGTTTCATGCATTTTCCCAAAATTTAGCCAACTTCAACAAGGTGTAAATCCTTCAATTTTTGTCATATGAAGGAGATCTTGCACTTTTTAGAAACCTCAAAGAGTCCTCTAACCAATGTCTTTGGTCTCATGTCAAAATGATTTTTGAAGCTCCTTGTGTGTCCTTTTGAAAAAAGTGTCTTTTTGTTGACTTTGAAAATGACCTGTAATGTCTTTGGTCATATTTTTCAAATGGTGAATCCAATGACCATGGGATCAATGGCATTTGAAAGATAATTGAATTTCCTTCAAAACAAGCTTTGGTTTGAATTTTTTGGATGAAGGATGAGAGAGTTATGATCAGTCAAAGTTGAGTTGACTTTTCAGGCAAAAACCCTAATTTTGAATCTTAGGGTTTTGTTGATTTTTGATCTTTCCTTGATGAATTATGATCATCCAATGATCAAATGTTGAATCCTTTGACAAAATATGGACTTTGACAAAAAATTTCATTTTTGACTGTCAGTTGACTTTTTTGGTCAAACGGGTCGTCTGTTGACTGTTTGAGCTGCTGACGGTGCGTCTGAGTGAATTGAAGTTTGAAAATTTGTATGATGGTACTTTGAGATGTATGGATGTATATGAAATCCATTTGAGCTCTCAAAAACTTGTTGCTCCTGTTAAAACAAGAAAAACCCTGATTAGGGACTGTCTGTATAGGAGGCAGTTAAGCGTACCTGATTTTTGTGCAGTGCTGAGTTTCTGCTAATCATGTGATATTCAGAAGACTTCTAACACAAAAATCTTGGAATTTTGAATTGTGAATGATTGATTCGATTGATTGTACAAATCACTGTGAATTGTACTGTCTGCAGTTTGTCTGTCAACCGACTGTTCGTGTACTGAAGCAGCAGTTAAAGTGAAAAAATCAACTGTCAAAGTTAATTTTCTTTTTTTTGTTGTTATTTTTGTTTTTTTTGTTATATGTGAAGCATGAAAATTTATTTACATGACCTGTTAGAAACAGAAACATAATAAATAACTGATATTTACGGTATGCGGGCAAAATTACCGATAATAACCTGAAAATTGTTTACTGCACAGAAATAGAAATATTTGACTGGCAGAAAACACACAAGTTAAGATTTGATTTTTGAAAAAGAGATTTGAAAAGATTTTGAAAATAATGGAATATAGTACAAAAGTTAGTGGGAAACCAAAAACAATTGTTACCAGTACAGTGTGAGTTTCCTGCTTTTGCGCCTGCAAAAAGATTTAACCCTGCATGAACTGTGTTAGTACTATTTATCTGTAAAATAAATAAATAGTATTTGTGAGGTAAAGAACAGTATTTGGCGTTTGCGTAAGAATAAATTCCACTGTAAGCCAAGTTACTGTGTAAGAAAAATTCTGAAAACCAAGTTCTTCATATGTCAGGATATTTTGAAAAATCCATGTTTATATGAGACTCTTAGTTTTCATATTGAAACTTTCCTGAAAAAAGAAGTGGGCAAATTTTGGGGTATAACAATGGGCAATACCATTTTCTTTGAAGAACTCCTCAAAGAATCTGTTCTCAAATTCACCACCATGATCACTTCTGACCTTTATGATCTTGCACTCTTTCTCAGATTGAATCTGAGTGCAGAATTCAAGGAACACTGAATGAGACTCATCCTTGTGTTTCAAGAACTTTACCCATGTCCAGCGGCTATAATCATCAACGATGACTAATCCATATTTCTTCCCTCTGACAGATGCTGTTTTGACTGGGCCAAACAGATCAATGTGCAAGAGTTCTAAAGGCCTTGAGGTAGAAACAACATTCTTAGACTTGAATGCAGGTCTGGAGAACTTGCCCTTCTGACATGCTTCACAAAGAGCATCTGATTTGTATTTCAGATTTGGGAGTCCTCTGACAAGATTTAGTTTGTTAATCTGAGAGATCTTTCTCAAACTAGCATGACCTAATCTTCTGTGCCAGACCCATTGCTCTTCAGAAACAGACATAAGACAAGTCACCTTCTGCTTCTCAAGATCAGAAAGATCAATCTTATAAATGTTGTTCTTCCTCTTGCCTGTAAATAGGATTGAGCCATCCTTCTGACTTACAGCCTTGCAAGACTTTTGATTGAAGATTATATCATAACCATTGTCACTTAATTGACTTATGGACAATAAGTTATGCGTTAATCCTTCTACAAGAAGTACATTAGTTATGGAAGGAGAGTTACAAAGACTTATGGTTCCAGAGCCAATGATTTTGCCCTTCTGATCTCCTCCAAACTTGACTTCTCCACCTGGTTTAAGCACCAGGTCTTGGAATGTAGACCTTCTTCCCGTCATGTGTCGCGAGCACCCAGAGTCTAGGTACCATGACATTTTGATTTAGAGCAACAACTCTATTGTAAATTGCTTCTGATTTGATCTTCATCTTCAACTGATGATCATGATTCTCTTAAAAAGAAAATAGCAGTTTAATGATCTCAGATATAATTATTACACTGTTGAGCATCAAATCAGTGTATATAATTTTTCTAAGTCATTCTAATGTAGAGTGAATTATGATTTAATCTTTACATTCTTTTTCACTCATTGCTCCCTTCAAATGAATCTGCATTGCATGCAGCATTTTGCTCTAATGGAGTCTTTTCTTCACATAGGCTTATGATTTGTGTATGACAACACTATTGTTTATTTCATTACATACTGAGTATGTGTTGCCTCTTGTGTAACTTCTGAAGCATGATCTTATATTTCTTTGTTTAAGCTCTCATGCTCTATTCTCTCAATAGATCTACTTATTCAAGTTTGAAGTTTGTTCTTTATATAGCTTTGAAGTGTTACCGTTGGAACATAGCCGTTGGAATCTGTTTGAAGATTGTATTGAATGCTTTGTCTTGATTTGATCAGGAATTGCATGTGTTTACGGCATAATCTTATCTCTAGCATGATGATGACAGTTGGTAGCGTGTTTCCTTGGTTAAGCTTGTCTTTCCAACGCGCTGCACGTGGGTTGCTTCTTCAATCAACTTTGGGAGTTGTTCCATTTAATTGTTGCAACCGTTTTGCTAATGATGATGTTTTTAACGGCTTTCCTCTTGATTCTGAACTTTTGTACTTTATTCATTTTGTAGGCTGAGGTTGTATTTTCTTTCATGGTTCACATATGACTTGTTGTTGTTGCCTTTGTCTGTCAACTGCGTGCACCTTCAGAACTTCTGATCATTTATTCATATGATCTTCTTGTTGAACCAAGAATTCAAGTATCTGATATTATTGTCTGATAGTGTCATTATGAATGTTGTATAAGGCTTTCAACATAGTATCTGCACACTCAATGAAATCATTAGTAATAAAATTGTTACTCACAAAATATATGCTTGTTATCATCAAAACCAGATTCTGAACATAGATTCTCAATCTTGTTCTAACACCTACATCACCTATAAACAACTCGAAATTCCAGCGCCAAACACCCTCCTCCCTATAACCCGCTTAAGCCACACTAATATATTTACCAATAGCCTCTTTGTATAACTCCTCGAAAGCTTCCTTATACTGTTGATTGCCAAACCATTTACAGCTCCAAAAAGGTAATTTGTCTCCGTCTTTCAACCTGAAAGCAGTACTATTAGTAAAAGAATTAATCGGATCCGTAATTTTTCTGTCCAAGTGAACGAGATCTCTCCACCAGATGGAATCCCCTTTATTGTAATCTTCCTCGTCACAAGAAAAAAACTTTAATTCTGGCTTTGGATACCTATAACGCACTATTCTGCTCTAAATAGAATTCTTATCGGTTAAGATTCTCCACCTCCATTTTGAAAGCAGAGCTCTATTGAAAACCTCTAAGTCTTTAATCCATAATCCACCTTATTCCTTCGACTTACAAACTGCCTTCCAACTGACCCGGTGAATAATTCGAGAACTTTCGTTTCCATTCCACAGAAAATGACTCTGAATACTACGTAACTCTTTCACTACTTTAAGCAGCATTTTATAAAAGGAAAGAGCATAGATCGGAACAGCGTTTAAAATGGTATTTATAAAAACGACCCTTCCTCCCAAAGACAAAGATATTCCTCTCCAAGTTGCCAACTTCCTCCTACAATTGCTTATAACTTCTTTCCACATACCACTTCTACGGGGGCTATCACCCACCATTACTCCTAGAAATTTGTAAGGCATCATTCCTCTATTACAAGACAGCAATGTTGAGGCCCCTTCGAGTTTCCACTCTCCCATATTGATGTCGTACAAATAGCTCTTGCAAAGATTAACCTTTAATCCCGACATTAATTCAAAACCTCTTAAGATAGACTTCAAACACCATAGGTTCTCATAGCTGCCATTGCCTAGCACTATGGTGTCGTCCACAAATTGTAGGATGTCAATTATCTCCTCCTCATTGACTTGAAAACATTGAAAATCTCCTTGAGAACCCGCTTTGTCCATAAGAAGTGTTAAGACTTCCATCACCATGACGAACAAAAAAGGTGAGAGAGGATCACCTTGCCTTAATCCTCTTCCAACCGAAAAATCTTTCGTCACACTACCATTGACCAAAATAGACATCGAACTACTGAAAACGCAGGCTTCCATCCATTTGCACCAAAGATTTCCGAAGCCCATTGTTTTCAACAAAGTTCTAAGATAATCCCAGCTAACATTATCATACGCTTACTCGTAGTCCACCTTAACGACCAAGCAGCACCTTTTTCCCTTTTTGCCAAGTCCATTGCTTCGTTAACCAAAAGGACACTGTCTAAGATATTACAGTCTGGAACGAAAGCCGTCTGTTTTGAGGATATCATAGTACCTATGACACTCTTAATTCTAAAAGCGAGCAACTTTGCCAGGATCTTCTAAAGCGAACTAACCAAGCAAATTGGTCTGTATTCTGCAAGAGACTGAGGATTTGGAACCTTGGGTATAAGAGCTATAAATGATGTTGTTACAGCTTTGGCTAATTTAGCTGAAACGTAAAAGTCCTTTACGTAACGAAAAACGTCCTCCTTCACCACATCCCAATTCTTCTTGAAGAAATCCAACGAAAAGCCATTTGGCCCAACACTCTTCTCTCCGTCGCAACTCCACACAGCCGCCTTAATTTCCTCAGATGTAAAGGCTCTTCTATGGTTATGTTATTAGCACTCGATAACGTCTTGAAGTGTAAACCATCTGGAGAAAGCCTCATACTATTACTCTCTTTGAAGAAATTCTCAAAATGAGCCTGAAGGATAGAAAAACACTTAGAAAGGGGGGTTTGAATAAGTGTAGTCTAAAAACTTGAACGATAAAAACAATATGCACAGTTATTTTTATCCTGGTTCGTTGTTAACTAAACTACTCCAGTCCACCCCCACGGAGTGATTTACCTCACCTGAGGATTTAATCCACTAATCGCAACAGATTACAATGGTTTTCCACTTAGTCCGCGACTAAGTCTTCTAGAGTATCCTGATCACAACCTGATCACTCCAGGAACAAATGCTTAGACACAAGCTAAGACTTTCTTAGAGTATCCTGACCACCACGTGATCACTCTAATTACAACTGCTTAGACACAAGCTAAGACTTCCTAGAGTATCCTGATCAACACTTGATCACTCTAGTTACTTACAAATTAATGTAATCAAATAAGAGTTTTACAATGCTTCTTAAAAGCTATAATCACAACAGTGATATTTCTCTTAACGTTTAAGCTTAATCTCACTAAGATATTACAACAGCAATGTAGTGAGCTTTGATGAAGATGAAGTTTCTGAGCTTTGAATTGAACAGCGTTTCAGCAAGTTAATATTCACAGAATTTGGTTCAGAGTTGTTAACATTGCTTCTCATCAGAACTTCATATTTATAGGCGTTGGAGAAGATGACCGTTGAGCGCATTTAATGCTTTGCGTGTTCCGTACAGCTTTGCATTTAATGTTTCACGCTTTTGTCAACTACCTCGAGCCTTGTTCACGCTGTGTCTACTGACGTTGCCTTTAATAGCTTCCAACGTTCCTTTTGTCAGTCAGCGTAGCCTGCCACCTGTACTTTCTTCTGACCTGATGTTTGAATATAATATTTGAGTATCATCAGAGTCAAACAGCTTGGTGCATAGCATCTTCTTGTCTTCTGACCTTGAAGTGCTTCTGAGCGTGATACCATGAGAACTTCAGTGCTTCTGCTTCTGACCTCAAGTTCTTCTGATGCTTTCATAGACCCATGTTCTGATTCTGCCTTGACCATCTTCTGATGTCTTTCCAGACCTTGACCATCTTCTGATGTCTTGCCAGACCATGTTCTGATGTTGCATGCTGAACCTTCTGAGACAAAGCTTCTGAGCGCTGATTTGTGCATACTCTTTATATATTTCCTGAAATGGAAATTGCAATGTATTAGAGTACCACATTATCTCACACAAAATTCATATCCTTGTTATCATCAAAACTAAGAATATTGATCAGAACTAATCTTGTTCTAACAGAGCCTTGATTTCATGTTTCACATCAGCAGCACCATCTACGACACCTCTATCGGTTTCCACGAAACTGATATAATTTCTCCTATTCCTTTCTTTGAGAGCCTTATGAAAAAATCGACAGTTCTGATCTCCATCTTTCAACCACGATTGCCTAGACTTGATTCTAAGCATTTTCTCCTTTGTCTCGAGATTCCCCCAAAACTCCGAAGTAGCTTTCCTCCGATCTTCCACCAGCTCACTAACTCCACTCAAACAACTGATTTGATAATCCAACGAGTTAATATCGTTCACCGCATCCTCCACCTTTAAGTCGACCCATCCGAAAACGTTATGGTTCCACCACCTCAGTCTACCCTTAATCCCTTTGAGTTTTTCTGATATTTTGTAGTCCCCTCTACCACTTACCTCCAGTATGCTCCATTCTTCTTTAATGAAATCTAAGAACCGGTCGTTGCTGAACCACACATTGTTAAAGTGGAAAGGTTTCGGTCCCCATTCGACGTCCCTAGATTTTATCCATATTGGACAATGGTCTGATATGTCACGCTTCCCGACTCTCTGATTGGCAATCTTCCATTTATGAATGATATTTTTCGATAAGAGGAACCTATCTAACTTGCTCATAGACTTACCATTGCTGTTGAACCAAGTGAAGTTACTACCAATACAAGGCAAATCAACCAGTTCAGCTTCCTCAATGAAATCATTGAAATCCTCCATGTCTCTGTCACTATGACCTATACCCCTTCCTACCCTCTCCTCCTTGCAAATAACTGAGTTAAAGTCTCCTCCAAAACACCAATCTCCTTCACTAAAAGATCTCTTTAGTCTTAAAATCTCCCTCCACATTTCCCTCCTTCTTCTGGCCTCATAGGATGCATAAATATTCACAAAATAATATAGGTTACCTTTCCGTTCTACATGTATACCAACAAAACCTATGCCCTTGAAATTGAACAAAAGATTAAAAAGGCCTCTTCTCCATAAAATCAACATACCTCCCGAGGCTCCTATAGAAACACAACTAGTCCATTCCACTTCTTCATTTCCCCATAATTCTTTGATCACAAATAAATCATTTGAAGTAAATTTTGTTTCTTGTAGAAAACATAAATCCACCTTACCAGAATTGAGAGATAAAAAAATCATGGGCAGTGATTAAAGACCGCCTTCTTTGAGATCATTCCATCTTTGTCCCTAAGCTCCATGTGCTCAACTTCTTCAATCACTTCCTCCACCCGAGTCTTGCTAATTAACCCCAGCTTTTTTATAAAAGACCAAACCCTTCTTGCCACCTCTGATGCTATAAGCTTCATGTTGCGCTAATTGCAATTGACAACATCTGAATTTGAAATAAAGTCACAACATAACACCGATCCTCTTGAGTAACGCTCCCCCTCTGTGCTTACTGAAGACGACTTGGTTCCTTCACTGTATATTCTCCCCGCTTGCTTTGAGTAGAGACACGCAAAATACAAAGGATGAATATCAACTCTCTTTCCCAATTCAGAAATCGTCTTTATTTTCTTCTCCTTAAATTTCTTCTTTCCCAGATTAGAACAGGCCTCATCAAAGGAAACAGTGTTGGGCTTAATAACACTAAGGGCCTTGGGTCCCCCTTCTAAAATAGGCCCACTGAAAATTCCGTCGGTTTCTCCACAAAGACTTGGGCCTGTGATCCGTCTCGTTTTATCCGCCACACCCAACATGTTTGACTTTTTCATATCAGCATCGACCTCGAAACTTGTGCCTAACAAGCACTCGTTCCCATTTAAACCACCAATATATGTATTATTATATTGTCATAGTTGTATAGAACTTTTTTCAAATTTATGGTAGATTGCTACATGACTCTAGGATTGAGTAATTTGATAAACTTCATAAATACTTGAAAGAACTTTTGTGAAAATGTGTGAAAAAAAATAGATTTGAAGAAAAGTTCGAAGACATTTAATAGGAATTTTTGGTTGGGTGCTCATGAAAATACACAAAAACTATTGTTATTGAGAATTTTTTTTTTTCCATGAGAGTGAATAATAGATTGAAATTGAGGTTGTGATGACATTTCAATTGGCAATATATTTTACATATTTTTAATTAATTTTAGTTATATTTTAACTGGAAGAATAATAAAAATAAATCTCATTTTGATAAAATTATTCTCCTTTTATTATTGTTAGTTATACTCCATAAATTCATGATGCTATTATACTATACAATTCAGGACCGATCCTGGACAAGGGCAAACAGACGCACATTCTAGGGCCTAAAAAAAAGGCCTCAAAATATTTAGGCTTTAGAAATTTTAATGAATAAATAATTATATGTACCTTTTATTTTGTCTTACTTCAGTTAGTTACTTATTTAGTGTAGCGGCAAGCAATTTCAAATTTCAGGTTGAGATCTTGAGTTGGAGACTTGAAAGCTTCTTTTTTATGCTTTTAACTAATTATTTAATAAAATACCAATAATTATCTAATAAAATACCAAAGTATCTTTGAACAAGGATTGAATTTGTGCACTGCACCTTAAAAATTATAAAATTATATACTTACCAACTGAATTAAATAATTTCTTTTGCTGACTACTGCTTTTCAAAATATATTTATAATATTAATTTCATTAAACTTTTTTATTTTTATTTCTTTAATATAAATTTTAGATGATATTTTTTATAATTAAATATTTAAAAGTTTATTATATAATTAAATTATATTTAAAGGTTACTATAAAAAGATATATTATTAAATTTTATTTTACATTAATATATTTTAAAAATCGGATATTAATGTTATTTTTAATTAATTCTTATGAATGTATCGATTATAAATTATTTGAAACTTAGTTATGATTGTTCTAATATGAATTTAGTTATGTATCGATTATAAGTTATTTATTATCCATATGAATTTTTATTATTTATTTATTCTTCTGAGCAATGCTTTTTATCTCATAATCAATTATAGAATGAATTTAGGTTGTGAATGACTATTGAAAAATAGATGGTGTATTGAAAATAGGATAAATATCGAATATTCTAAATGTGATAGAGAAGCGATCATTCATGTTTTTTTTTTATAATAATAGGAAATATAAAAAAATTAAAATTCATTATTAGATACCCGAGAATTTCAACCAATTGATTGATCTTAGTTTACTTTATTATTTTATTATGATAATATAATATTCATTTGTAATATTTATTATCAAATAGTTACAAAGAAGAAATTCCCTTTTTTTTTACAAAGAAATTTATATTTTTAAGTTTTAACTTATTCTCTTTATTACTAATCTTAATTTATTTTATTGTTATAACACTTTTTTTATTTTCTTATGTTAATTCGTCTATAAGTTACAAAAATTACGGGTACACAGGCCCCTCAAGAGAATTAATGGGCATAGTCCTTTGTTCAAACAGAAACAAAAATTTGACACGTAGACCTAGTCACAGGCACGCAGGCAGGCCGAACAAAGTTAAACTTCAAAGCACACTTCTCCTCATTGTCCTCCTCGTCAGGGGAAGCAGAAATCAGTCGTCCGTCAATAACCTGAGCAGATAGGCCGATACCCTCGATATTTAGCCCGGAGTTTAAGGCCGTAAGCTGAGTCACCGCAAGACCAAAACCTGCCTGGTCCATCTCCAAACTGTTGAGCTTCAAGACTTCGATCTTTCCGACCAGCTCGGCACGAGTCTTCATGGCCTTCAAGTCATCAGCCACGCCATCGGCAGGCTTCCACTTGACCCTCAAGTCTTCCTCCAGCTTCTTCTTCTTCTTCGCCTTCCACTCCTCGAGTTTGCGGGAAAGCTCTTCCCCATTCTTCTTAAACTTGTCTTTCGCAACTCCCATGGTAGCCTCCAGCTTCAAAACCTTGTCCTCAGCAGCCTTCTTCTCTTCTTCTAACTTCTTCAAGGTGGCTGCCGAGATAGTCGCCCCGCGAGCGAGGACTAAGGCCATCTCTAACACCCTCACCATAGAAGCACCGTCTTCGTCCAGTTGCTTTGCTCGGGCCGCCAGGTCAAGATCCTCATTTTGTTCAGTGTCCGCCAGAGTCCCGGTCAGAGGAAAACGCCCAAAATACCCATCTTCAATGAAACACGAAGGCATCAAGAAGGCTCGGTCGCAAAATCTAAAACCAAATTTGCACACAACTTCATGGAGATATATGTATGTGAGTAATTTTTACTCAACCTTATAACCTTATAACAAATAGGAAAAACTATTTTTTTTCTATGTATTTTTGATGATGTAATTCATAGACTTGAGAGAAACACCTCATTAGTTTTTCGAAGGCAAAGCATTCAGTTGCAGAACTTTGCATTTTAACTTTCATCAATAGTCTATTCATTATAATATTTATTTTATTTGTTGATCAGTATAAAAGACCAGACATCTTTTTTTATTCCGAAATGGATGGCATTTTTTTATACCTATTTGAGTTAGAGTTTAAAGGTAGTGCACTGACAGTGTAAACAAACTTTACACATACATCCAATCAAAAGACTTACATTTGCCATGTCATATTAATTTTTTAAAATTAAAATTGTGCTTTAATTAGATACATGGTTGTGATTGGTTGACGGTGTAAAATATTTTTACACTGTCAGTGCATATCCCTTTTTCTCTTTGAGTTATATAATATATAAGTTATTTATTATCCATATGAATTTTTATTATTTATTTATTCTTCTGAGCAATGCTTTTTATCTCATAATCAATTATAGAATGAATTTAGGTTGTGAGTGACTATTGAAATATAGATTGTGTATTGAAAATGGATAAATATCGAATATTCTAAATGTGATAGAGAAGCGATCATTCATGTTTTTTTTATAATAATAATAGTACATGTAAGAAATTAAAATTCATTATTTATTTGAACCAACTGATTGATCTTAATTTAATTTATAACTTTATTATAATAATAGAATATTCCCTTGTAATTTTTATTATCAAATGCTACAAAGAAGAAATTCATAAATTTTTTTTATTTGTGATACAAAGAAATTAATATTTCTAAGTTTTAACTAATTCTCTTAATTACTAATCTTAATTCATTTTATTTTATTGGTGTAATACCTTTTTTTTTCTTTGTTATATTAATCTCGGAATCATTTTGATTCTTTCACTTACAAAATCCCATACTGATTTCTATATTATTCAAATCATACTATGATATTAGTTCTTTTTACTCATTTTTTTAATTTATTAATTTAATAATTAGTTTCTAAATTTTTTTCATTGTTAATTAAACAAAAAAGCAAATAAAATGACAAGCTTTCAAGAATTGATAGATCAATAATATAATATTTTTTAAAGTTAAGGAATCAAAATAAACTTCAAAATAAATGAGTTATTAAGCATATTTTAATTTTATTTATTATACTATAAATACAATAGTATTTACTAGTAAATCTTGTATAGGCACAAGGTTAAGATTTAGACACAATGTTTAGACACAATCATATAAAACTAAAAATAAGAATTCAAGAGATTTTGACTCTCAATATATTAGAGAAAATCTCAATCTACCTTTTGGGGAAATTATAATTTTGTCCCTACATCCCTAAATGTACTTTCAAAATTAATTTTTTTTTTAAATTTGTTTTTTTCGTAGGTATATCTACAGAAGGTGTTTAGACATAATGTTTCGTAGATGCATCTACAGAACAGTCTGTTAAATTTTCAAATGACATATATTTGACTCCAAAACTCAATTTTTATAACAAAAATGGAAATTTCAATTACAGTAAATTAAAGTAATGCAATTTAAACACAATAGTAAATAGTACACCAAAAAAACACAATGTATAAATCGTCGATTAATAATGTCGAATACATATATCAAAACCTCGTACATAAATAAAATCAAAATACATATATCAAATAAATCACAAACATCACTACTGTGTGTGACAGACATCATCCTGCGCCTCTTCATTGTCTCTGGCCAGCCTTCGCCTCTGCGTCCACCGCGCCGTCTGCTGGCTACTCTGTCTCTACCGTCGAGTGCCCCACCTGTCTTGGAACTGTTTCTACAGTACAAAAATGCCTCCTCTACGACTCTAATGATACCTTCCACAAGACGCAGACCAGCAGACCCCTCAGGGAACAAATCATCGGCAATGTCTGCCCGCGTCGTGTCAGCACTCTCACGACACCGAGGAAGAACGTCTTAAGTGTGGTCCATCTGAGTCTGATGAGTCCGCAGAATCTCCTTGTGGGTGGTCTAGGTGGTGATCTAGGTGCGATGGGAAACATGTATGGGTACGACACTCTGTAGTATTAGGTGATGCACCCGTCGACGCAGCTCCAGTCCCTCTCTGATGTGGTCGCCCGAGTCTCGGCAGGAACCAAGTGGTGCTCCCAGTCTGCAAAGACCTCATTTAAATGCACCTACGGAAGGTTCTAAAACCTCCAAAACGCAAAAAATGTGTCTGGTCACTGTTGCAGAGGGTAAAAAACACCCTTTTTAATCGATTGATCGTCCATTTTACACTTCAAACAGGCCCTACATTATCACTAAACCATATTTCTTACACTACTCAATCATTTCTACACCTAAATATCGAATTCAATCTCTATTACAAAAACTCTAAAATAACTCGAAAATATTGAAAATGTATCGATAAAATGGAGTTTGGAACTTGTCGAAATGTGTTGGTAGTTGATCTTGAAGTTATCGGCCGAACTGGATAGGAAGAAAAAAACTTCGGTGGAAGTTTGATTTTTGAGGCTGAGAGAGTTTGATAATTTGAAAATGAGAAAGTGAAGAATGGGAAAGAGGAAGAGTCTGGCGCGAATATAACATCAAATACTTATGTAGATGCATATACGGAAGCTTCCGTATGTACATCTACGGAACAAAATAACATTAAACAAAAAAAATGGTGCTTCGAAAATACATCTACAAAAACAGAAGGGCATTTTAGATAACTCGCAGTATGTGAGATATCCAAGGGGTGTGATAAGAGTTTCCCATATATTATATAAATATAGATAGAGTTAATCTAAAAAAATACAGATAAATCAATATTGGACCACATACTTATAAAGAAAGCAATATCCAACAACAAAACTCAAATCAAATGTCATTAAAAGAAAAAATTATGAACAAAGACTTAACCCATCACTATCAATGTTTTTTCCTTTCCTTCCATCTCATACGATGCTTTTCATTAATCTGTTTGATTCTTTCCATTGTACCTTAAAACAAAACATGCGGTCGAGACTAGATGATCACTGAGTGAACTCAGTTTGAAGAAATCTCAAACATTCATTGAGACAGCTGGAGTTATGAGCCAATGATTTTTAGACATTTAGAATATACTTACATTACCTGAATATATTCTTGTAACTTATGCCAGATAGTGTGATTCACTCATTTAGTTTCTTGAATTAAATATTTTAACCTAAAGTAGAATCTTATCCATCTCATTCAGTTAGATCTTAAACTGAAATTAAACTGTGGCCATTATTTGAATATATATATATAAGATTCGAAAACATTAGATTATGGCTCTTCTTTCATGTTGCAACTTGCAAGTGCCCTCTAAAACTAACCAATTGCCTAGAGAAATTTATATATATTCGACGACATGGTAGAGAATATGTGGGGTGTGGTCATTAGAGGATGAACATGAGCATGTGAACTAAGCACAAATATATCAACACCTAAGATTTTGTATTTGTGATACTTGTTTTGTTCTTTCACTATTATAGGTAGTATCAAAGGTTAAATTAGGTACCTAGATGACACGGAATAAACTATTACATCAGAAATTTTATTTTTCAAATATTAAATAATAGGTAAATTATTTATATGGTCGAATAGCCTAATTAGTAAAAAGAAAGAAACTAAAAATAGAGAACCACTTAAATTTGAGTAAAAAGAAAGAAACTAAAAATAGAGAACCACTTAAATTTGTTGATATTGAATCTGATAATAAATTTTTAATTATTTCTGATGGACAGGTTATTAATAACAACGATAACAATGTAGAGCATGCATGTGTCTGTTCTGTTTAGGAACTAAAATTGAATGTAGTAAAATTGGACGTAGTTGATGAACTGATGATCTTGAACTGAATGTGTTGATCTCCGTTACGGCGACACGGGATGGACTTGCATGGTTATCACTTCAACTCCCAAATTAGTTTAAGATTCAATATGAGTGTAGTGAAAAGCGGAGATCCGAGAATGTACCTTGTTTTCTGTGTGAATTGGCTTATGTACTTTGGGTTGAGTGGAATGAATTTTTTATGAACTAGGCCATAACCATTTAGGCCTTTGGCCGGCAAAGAACAATTTCCCATGGGGCTTTGGTCGGACGTTGAGGAAGTTGGGGAAGCCTTTAATTGGTTTTTGGCCGGCTTCTAGGAAGTTGTTTGGTGGGAGCTGGATCTAAAACGCTTAACATCAATCGATAAAGAAATGGGGAACATAAGTATTAAATGCTTTCTTATCACCGAAGTGCTTCTATATCTACTCCCAGCACGTCACCCTATGTATGCAGGTTATGGAATGATTCCCCTAATTAGGATACTTGTCTATCTCCATTTCTTCAAGATGCTTGGTGGGATGATGTATTCAAAACCTTTGGATTTGTACCTTTTCTTTGATCTGAGTAGTTTACTTTCAACCGTTTCTTTTATAAAAATAGGCTTTATCCTCAGAGTTCTTTTTCACTCTCCCAGTGCTTTTCAAATACCTCTTTTATCTAGGGTTTTATGAACGACTCCCTCGCCTCCATTTTGAATCTTTCGCCATGCTTCTCTTCCTTTTTACATGTATGTTATTGAGCCATTGCTTGTGGGAACATGTTTTCTTTATTCAACATCTCGAGACCAACCCTTTTCTTCAAAGGTCTGTTGTTGCTAACCCATTTGATTTGTTATACTATAGACACCTGATTTGCTTACTCTAATGGAGGAGACAATCACAGAGGACTATTCATGGGTGGCTTCAGAATATTTGGAAACGTCTTCTCGTTGTTAGAATAAGATTTGGTTCTTCATTCAATTCTTATGTTTTGATGATAACAATACATATATTTTATATGTAAACAATTTTGTTTCTAATGGTTTCTTGAGTGTGCAGATCAAAAGCCCTTACTGATTCAGGATTGTTGTCTAAAGAATCATCAGAAATATGCTTAGCACGCCAAAAAGACTATTCACTTTCTTATATGAAGTAACATCAGTAGTTATGAGGAATACTGAATGTTTACTTGAAAGAGGGACTCCTGTGTACTTCTCAATAATAAACTGCTGCTTCAGAAGTCTCAAGTGTCTCCAGAAGAAAAAAGTTTGTTAGAAGATGTTGCTCCAATACCAGAAAACAAGATTACATCAACTACAAGCTTTTGCTTCAAAAGATCAGAAGTCAAGATGCATTCGTCAGAAGAGCCGTTTCTTCTAACTCTGATGACAAAGTCAAGTTACAGCTGATAAAAATCAAGATCAGAAATTTGGATTTCAGACATCAGAAATGCAGAACATAAGTCAAGACTCAAAGCTCAAATATTAAGGCTTGTAAATCAGAAGAGTTGTCACCTGTAACATCCCAATTTTCTATTTTATTTATTTAAGTAGCTATTTTATTATTAGTATAATTATTTAATTATTATTTTTTGTGAATTATTTAATTATGTGTTATTGTGCTAATTGAGTTAGTTAGGATTATTAGTAGAATAATGAGATTGTCGCTATTGGGCCTAACTATTAGAAATAGAAGTAATAAAGGGGTGAGTGTGACTAAGGAAAAAGCATGGTTGAAAGCTATCGAGAAGATCTTTTGAGTCATGAATTGTACTGATGTGCAGAAGGTGCAGTTTGGCCCTCATATGCTAGAGAAGGAAGCTGGGGATTGGTGGAGTAACACTGTGCAGAGGTTTGATGTGGAAGGCATGGAAGTTACTTGGGCTCTTTTGCGTGATGCATTTTTGGAAAAATATTTCCCGGAAGATGTGCGTGGAAAGAAAGAGTTGGAATTTCTGGAATTAAAGCAAGGGAATGGAACGGTAGCGGAGTATGCTGCGAGATTCCAAGAGTTGATCAAATATTGCCCTCATTACAATACAATGAATGCAGAGAGGTCTAAGTGTCTTAAGTTTGTGATTGGTTTGAGGCATGATATCAAGAAGGTTATTGGTTACCAACAGATTACTCGTTTTGAGGAGTTGATTAACAAGAGTCGGATTTATGATGAAGATAGTAGGAAGAGTTCTTCTCACTACAAGTCTTCATATGATGGGAAAGGGAAAAGACAATGCCGTGGAAAACCGTATGATGATAAGAAGAAGCATAAATCTGGTTATGGCGGGAAGCCAAGTGGGGGAGGAGCTAGTACTCCGGCTAAGTGCTACAAGTGTGGTGTCGAAGGACATCGTGCTAATGAATGCAACAAGAATTCTAGAAAGTATTTCAAGTGTGACAAGTCAGGTCACAAATTTGTGGATTGTAGATTTGATTCGAGTGTGTCTTAAGACAATTATGGTGAGCAAGGTCACATTAGTACCAAGTGTGATAAACCAAAGAAGGAGCAAGTGAAAGGAAAGCTGTTTGCATTGTCTGGTTCTGAGACCACTGCTGTGATAGGCTAATCTAAGGTACGTGCTTTATTAATGGTACACCTTTGATTGCTATTATTGATACTGGTGCAACAAATTATTTCATTTCTTTGGATTGTGCTATGAGATTGGATCTTGTGTTTTCTGATATGCATAGAAGTATGGTTATTGATACACCTTTTATGGGTTATGTGTCTACTTCTTTTGTGTGTTTAAATTGTTCGTTGAGTATCTTTGGTAGATATTTCAGAATTGATTTAGTTTGTCTTCCATTTGATCAACTTGATATGATTATGGGTATGAACTGGTTGGAGTTTAATTGTGTTTATATTAACTGTTTTGATAAGACGGTTATTTTTCCTGAAACGAATGTTAAGGAAGATTTGTTGTTATCTACTAAGCAAGTGGATGAGTTTGTGCAAGATAGAGTAATGTTGTTTATGTTGTTGGCAACCTTGGATGCTCATGAGAAGAGAACAATTGAGGAACTGCCAATAGTTCGTGATTTTGCAGAGGTATTTCCTGAAGATGTAAGTGATTTACCGCCAGAACATGAAACGGAGTTTACGATTGATTTAGTTCTTGGAACTAGTCTTGTATCGATGGCTCTATATCGGATGTCATCTTCTGAGTTGAAGGAGTTGAAGAGTCAACTTGAGGATTTACTTGAGAAGAAGTTTATTCGCCTGAGTGTTTCACCGTGGGGTGCGCCCGTTTTATTGGTTAAGAAGAAATAAGGTTCTATGAGACTTTGTGTTGATTATAGCCAACTGAATAACATGACAATTAAGAACAAGTATCAACTTCCGAGGGTTGATGATTTGGTGGATCAGTTGGTTGGTGCACATGTGTTTAGTAAGACATATTTGAGATATGGGCATCATCATATTCGTGTGAAGGCGAAGGATATTCAGAAAACTGCGTTTAAAATGAGGTATGGTCATTATGAGTAATTTGTTATGCCTTTTGGTGTGACCAATGCACTACTGGTGTGTTTATGGAATATATGAATAGGATTTTTCATGAGTATCTGGATAAGTTTGTGGTTGTGTTCATCGATGATATTTTGATCTATTCTAAGAGTGAAAAGGATCATGATGAGCATTTGAGGATTGTGTTATCTATGTTGAAAGAGAAGCAATTGTATGTTAATATTTCTAAGTGCGAGTTTTGGTTGAAGGGATTGAGTTTCCTTGGGCATGTTATTTCGAGTGGAGGTATTTATGTTGATCTGTCCAAGATTGAAGCTGTATCCCAATGGGAAGCTTCAAAATTTGATTCTGAGATTAGAAGTTTCCTTGGTTTGGCTGGTTATTACAGAAAGTTCATTGAGGGATTTTCTAGGTTATCTTTACCGTTGACGCAATTGACTAGGAAGGGTGAAGCTTTTATTTGGACTTCGCAATGTGAAGCTAATTTTCAAGAGCTTAGGAGAAGGTTGACAACCGCTCCTATTTTAATTTTTCCAGATTCGTTGGAATTGTTTGCTGTCTATTGTGATTCTTCTTTGATGGGTTTGGGAGGTGTGTTGATGCAGAATCGACAAGTGGTAGCTTATGCTTCGAGGAAAATTAAATTTCATGAGAAGAATTATCCGACGCATGATTTAGAGTTGGCCTCAGTTGTGTTTGTTTTGAAACTATGGAGGCATTATTTGTTCGGATCGAGATTCGATGTATATAGTGATCACAAGAGTTTGAAGTATTTGTTTGATCAGAAACAGTTGAACATGAGGCAAAGAAGATGGTTATAATTCTTGAAAGATTATGATTTTGGTTTAAATTACCATCCTGGAAAAGAAAACGTTGTAGCCAATGCATTGAGTAGGAAATTTTTTCATATGTCGATGATGATGGTGCAAGAGTTGGAGTTGTTGGAACAATTTCGAGATTTGAGTTTGGTTTGTGAAGCGACTTCTTCATATGTTAAGCTCGGTATGTTGAAGCTTACTTGTGGTATTCTTGATGAGATTCGAGAAAGTCAAAAATCAGATTTGAAATTGGTTGACAAGATGACATTGATTAATCAAGGAAAAGGTGGTGATTTTCGGATTGATGAGAATGGTGTCATGAGATGTCGTGATCGAGTTTGTATTATGTATGTAGCGGATTTGGAGAAAAGGATTTTGGATGAAGGACATCGAAGTGGTTTGAGTATTCATCCTGGAGCTACTAAAATGTGTCAAGATTTGAGGATGTTAATTTGGTGGCAAGGTATAAAGAAGGATATTGCAGAGTTTGTGTATTCTTGTTTGACTTGTCAGAAGTCAAAGATTGGACATCAAACACCGTCTAATTTGATGCAACCGTTATCCATTTCTGAGTGGAAGTGGGATAGTATCTCGATGGATTTTGTTTCGGGTTTGCCGAGAACGTCGAGTAATTGTAAGGCTATTTGGGTTATTGTTGATAGATTGACGAAATCTGCTCACTTTATTCCGATGAGAATGGATTATTCGATGGAGAGACTTGCAAAGTTGTACATTGAAATGATTGTTTGTTTGCATGGTATTGCGTCGAGTATTGTTCCAAATAGAGATTCGAGGTTTACTTCGAGATTTTGGGAAAGTTTGCAAAGTGCTTTGGGTACTAAGTTGCGTTTGAGTTCGGCGTATCATCCACAAACTGATGGTCAAACGGAGAGGACGATTCAGTCGCTTAAGGCTCTTTTGAGGTCTTGTGTTTTAGAATAAGGAATGATTATTAGCGATGTCTCACATCAACGATGTCTCAACCGACACAAACAACACGGAGGCATTAAAATTGATACCCATTAAGATTATTAGCCCTAAATCTATGTCTAGAGTTTAGAAACTAATAGATATCATTCCTAATCAAGATCTATGATGTCTATTTCTACAATAACACAAATCCGAAGCATTTAAGCAAAAAGATCAAGAACAACAACAATGATGATTTGTAAAGTGAATATATAAACGATCCCAAGATCAACAAATGTACATACAATAAGAGTATAAATATACATACAAAACCCACCATTGAAATGAAACATAGGGAAGAAAGAAGATGAACCGGAAACTCTCACCGTGTAAAGGCAATCGAGACAAATCCATAGACAATCCACATGATGTAGCATCCAGTGGTGTTTCCTAAGCCTCTAAACTATCAAAAATGGATCAGAGCTCTTCCGTGGGGGAAAGAGGTGATAAAAAACCTAAAAAATATGATTTTACAACATATATACAAAAACTGAAATCGCAGACCGCGCTAAGCACGCCTACCACGCTAAGCGCGCTGTCCTTTATTTTTTCTTAAACTGTCAGAGCGCGCTTAGTGCCACATACCCGCGCTAAGCGCCCTACTTTCTGCCAGACTTGGTCTTCAAAATTTCCAGACCGCGCTTAGCACCAAAAAAGCGCGCTAAGTGGGCTCAACAGGACAGCAAATTTTATTTCTTCAAAAACGCGTCTGTAGCCGTGTCTTCGACACTTTATTCCTCGAAGCTCCGAGCACACATAAATACCTACAAAAAGATAACAAAACTATCAAACGGTACATATTTACACGAAAACGTAACAAAACACAAACGATACAAATATACACAAAAACGGGGAATTATTCAAACGGTATTACAAAAAGTCTCGATAAGTGCCACTATTTACGTACACAAAATAACTACATTCTGACACTTATCAGTATGCCTTATTGATGTTGAATGTGTGTTCTGCAACGTTTTGGTGGATAATTCGAATTGTGCGAATTATTGTGAGATGCTTGAATAATTAAGGTTGTGTGTGTAACGCCCCAGACTGCTTTCGGGATGATCGACTGACCCCACAAACCAACACAGGTCTTTTCAGCATGCTTTGACCTCACTCGCACGCTTTCCGGGAAACTTCCCAGAAGGTCACCCATCCCAATACTACTCCAAGTCAAGCACGCTTAACTGTTGAGTTCTTACGGAACAGGCTCCCGAAAAGAAGATGCATCTTGTTGGTATAGGTAGTACCTATCAATCCTTATAAGCTTTCCTTCAACCATGTAGTCTCATACCTGCACGGCTTTAGGATCCCTCTCATTCCGATGTGGCGACCACCCTTGCCCTCTTCGGCCTCAGGTGTTCCATGCGGTGCAACCAACCCTCGCATTCTTCGGTCTCGGGTGTTACATGCCCACCAGCTTCCGCATGGTTCGTCCTCGAACCACATCGTACTGGGAGAGGTCTGGCTCTGATACCATTTGTAACGCCCCAGACTGCTTTCGGGATGATCGACTGACCCCACAAACCAACACAGGTCTTTTCAGCATGCTTTGACCTCACTCGCACGCTTTCCGGGAAACTTCCCAGAAGGTCACCCATCCCAATACTACTCCAAGTCAAGCACGCTTAACTGTGGAGTTCTTACGGAACAGGCTCCCGAAAAGAAGATGCATCTTGTTGGTATAGGTAGTACCTATCAATGCTTATAAGCTTTCCTTCAACCATGTAGTCTCATACCTGCACGGCTTTAGGATCCCTCTCATTCCGATGTGGCGACCACCCTTGCCCTCTTCGGCCTCAGGTGTTCCATGCGGTGCAACCAACCCTCGCATTCTTCGGCCTCGGGTGTTACAGTGTGATAATCTTAATTGTATATATTAAGATTTTTATTACACATGCATTCATGGAGAGTTGGAACTCCGGTTGGCTTTGATCCTAGTGTGGAAATAGAGGCGTGGCTTTGTTCCTTTGTGGATTCGGAAGCGGTGAACTATATGTTCATATTTTGAGGGTTTTGGTCTTTTCTAGATCGGAAGCGTGACTCTGGTTCTTAAGTATGGAATCGGGAACGGTGATCTTGATACTCACATGGTACCACATGCATGATTTGCATTAATTGCATTTTGAGTCACATTGGTTGCTATGTGATTTTTTGAATTGATGTGTGCTTATGTGATAATTGGAAAATTGTGTTATGTGAAATATTTGTAGAACTCGTTAATTATGAAGTGTGATGAATTGTTGGATTGTTGTGTATTATTTTCATTGTTCGTATTATATGTATTCATTTATGATGTGAATTCTCACCCTTTTGTTTGAATTATGTTAAATGCGACATCGCGCAGGTTCCGACGAGTAGCGTGTTTGCACAAGGATTTAGCCGAGGAGCTTATCAGTTATTTCTTTTTTATTTAGGTAGTGAGTCAATGCTTTAATCATGTAACACTGGGGGGTATTTGAACTCATGTTTTGGATGTTTTGAACTTTGTTATCCTTATTGTATTTGAAATGGTATTTTGGATATATTATGTTTGATGGCCTTGGTGTCTATGTGGCGAATTTATATGACATATTGATGGTATAATATGGTCATTTTGGAAGATGATTATAATATGAGATGTAATCATTGAATTATCTTGAGAAGTTATATTCCATTGCGTTTTACATATTGTTGAAACAGGAAGATTTTCAAATGTGTTATAAATATGATCAGGTGCATGTTAAATTGTATTTATATGTTTGATTTTCAAATGTTTTGGAAACAACATGTGAAGCCCTTTTGATATATGCTCCATTACTCTGTTATTATATATGAAATATTTGGGGTTTAGAAAAGGGGTGTTACATCACCTACAAACAAAGACTTTTCTTCAGAAAAGTTGTTGCTTTATATATCTGAAAAACATAGTTCTACTTCTGAAAGACTCTAACACTTTGCACTAAACAACATCTGGACTCTTTCTCATTTCTCAATTCAGATATCTTATATTCCTTCTAGATATAGTTCTATCTCAGATCAGAAGACAAGCTTCATAATTCAGAAAAGTTGTTGCAAGCATTTTTGAAAGATAAGGTAATGATACTAACGATTATGATGTTATCGTAACAAAGTAGTTTCAGAACTACTAATTAGAAAATTCATCATAAGAGAACAAAGATAAGAAGTTGATTTCTTCCAAGCTCATTACTTTAGATCAAAAGTACATCTTTTGAAGATAAGATCAAGAAACTTGCTCAAGAAGATTTAAGTACAACAACTCTATAAACATTGCACTACAACAAAGACGTTTGTACTATTTAGAAGTCGTTTCCCACGATCTCGTGAGAACACTACAAGCTACATGCAAAGGAAGTGACGTGTTGTACTATTCAATGTAACACCCTTCTACCCATTAAGAATAATCACAAATAGTTTCATAAATAAATCATAATAAATCACCAGCAAGGGTGCCACATCTTCACACAAGCTCATAAGATAAACAATCCTGCTCCATAACACGGATTGCAAAAACAATTAATCATTATAGTTATTTATCATAAACTTGTAGTACTTCACTTATCGCAACAAACTTCATAATTTAAAACACCTTTATTAAAATAAATATTCCATAAAACTTCATCACACTTCATCATCCTTAAATCATGTTTCAAAAACAATTTAAATGCCACGAACGGTAATTCAAAAATAATCTCCAAATAATAAAGAACATAATAGTTCTAAAACAAATGACCCCAACCCCGATGTTACATATCAGAGAAAAACCCACTGGACTCAACAAAATTAAATAAGAAAACACCAATGCTAGCTCCTAAGCTTCCTGCAAACTAATTTTGATCACCTGCAAGTTACCCATATTTCGAGGCAACATTTCCAAGAAGACAGGGTGAGTAAATAACAATCATCATAAAAGCATAAATAATAGATATAATATTCATGGCATAGAGATAACAACAACATGAAATCATTTACGACATCTATAACACGACGTCATTTCACCAATTCTTCTTACCAAGCATCACAAGTCAAAACATCCAGCAAACACATCAAATAATTCAAGTATTTAGCAATTCCACAAATCATGAAATGCATCATTAAAAGACTCATGCATGCGGTACCGAAACATCACTGATGACTTAGTCATCGTTATCCTCCAAAGATCCCCACCAATAAGTTCAGTTCCCTCTTGGAACCAGAGCACGTCATAATTTGTACTTAATCCACACTATGGGATTAAGGCCGTCACTGGACTAAAGCATCCTTCAATAGATTATATCCTTCAAAACTTCACGGGTCTACCTGTCCGACAAATGCTATGAATGCATAATGCATAACACAAAACATACGACCACAACTAGTCAAACACATCATCATCCATCAATACTTTAACACATGCTTCATTAAAAAATACATCATCATCACCACCAGCTCATCAAAACACATCATTCACAACACAGTAATACATGGTTAATTTATTCAAAATGGAAAACATATTTTAGTTATATCTGTCATACCTCAAAATTTGCCCTCCTCTATGCATCTTCAATGGCTCAAGGTTCAAAGGCTTATTCAAGTCACTCTCTCCTAATCAAAGATCTCCAACACTAGGGTTTATACTTTATCAAAGAAATTTGAATTTCCAAGGTGTCTCATATATCTCAAAATATCTCCATGTTAATTATCAAGCTTCTATTCCAAGGATTGTTCACTCAATGGCTCAGATGATCAATAATCGACTATGTTGACCTAAAAGTCAACTATAGTCAAAATACAGTCAAACTTCGAGATTTTTGGTCAACATCAAGCATGTGAGGTTATATCCATCATTTGATCAAAGGTTGATCATGATCCATTAATAAGAACTCAGAAATGAACAAATGCAAAGGTTCAAATTAGGGTTTTTATATGAGAAAGTCAACGCAACTTTGACTGGTCATAACTTTCACATGGAGCATAAAAAATTTCCCAACCAAAGCCTATCTTGAAGGAAATTTGATTCTCTACAACATTGTCTATCACAAGCCAAGGCCAGAAATGCTTCATTCAAGAGATACGGTCAAAGAGATTATAGGTCCTCCAAAAGGTCAACGAAAAATACTTTTTAGGTCAAGACTCATAACTTGAGCATGGAAGGTTCAATCAAGATGAAACCAAAAAGTTCATTTAGAGGACTCTTTGGGCTTTCTAAAAAGTCCTAGAATGCATTCATATGATTAAAATTGAAGGAGATACAAGGCTTAGAAGTTGGTCGATTTTGGAGAAATACACAAGAGCCAAGTTGAGCAAAATCACTTATTTAAACTAATGGGCCTAGAATTTGGATTTCAAACATGACCATGGCCCATAAAAGGACTTGTGAATCCTTTATTTTATTTTATTTATCTTTATTTAATTGAATTTTTTTATTCATTTAAAGATTGATAAATCATATAAATATGAAATAAATAGTTTCAAATCAAATATTCATGTTCCAAGTATCCAATCAATCCAAATTCAATCCAATGGTCAAGATTAAGTAAACATATGCATAAAATAGCATGAGGTCTAAACTTAGAAAGATTTTATAAAAAAAAAACATCGTTTTCAATTTTCATGTTAATGAATGATGGATTTTTTTTCTAAAGATCCCAACCCTAATTTAATTCATATATATACATATTACAAGGGCAGAAAGGGGGAGGACGAAAATTGGAGTGAAGAGGCTAGGGTTTCCACATTCAAAACTCTCTCCAAGTTAGGGCATGAAACAAAAACTTTTTCAGCAAGCATGAGTCACAACTAAACATCCAGTCGTGCTCCTGAGGAAGAGAGAAGGCCAACCAATCCCAGAAGCAAGCTTGAGACGCCTGGAATCCCGTCCTCCATAGCATCATTTGTCTCATACTGCATGACTTTCGAATCTCATAATGCATGATTCAATAATAATTTTCGTTGATATATTACTCTTAATATAATCCCTTAGAAGGTTTTTGGCGTATAATTCGTGAGTTTTGATGCAGGTTATGACTGTTGCCATTGTTAGGGCTTGGCCTTGCATAACCTCTGTATCCTTTCTACATGCGGTTTTAGGTCTCGAAATTATGCTCATTGGATCCTCAAGGAGATAGTTAGGTGTTCTGGGCAGCTTTTCTGTCTTGTTTAATGGCGTATTCGAGTTTTGATTGTTTCAGGTTATTTGCTACGACATTCGCACCAGAAATCGTAGCAGCTTGGTGGCAGTTTGGTAGCTGACGAAAGGCTGGAAATTGAAGAGGAATAAGGAGGCTAACGGATCACACGCGGCGCAGGCTTATTGGCAGATCAAAAGGTCTTCGCTCTCTCTCCGTCCTCTCGCGCGTGGAAGCCAGTGGTTAGCTGGTCAAAGTTTTTGAGCCTCTTTCCTCTCTTAATTGGCCATTCAACGCACCATGGGACCCAAGGAGACAGGTTCTTTGACTTTTACACAATTTTCCATATGTTTAATATTTTATCTAATCATGTTGATTAAAAACAATTCAAGAGCGCAGATCAATTGGTGAATGAGAGATGCAGGTGCATTACCAGGCATGGGTTCGAACCCCACCTATGCCAATTATTTTTTCAATAACTGCAAGCTATGTTATGTTCATGGATTCTACGCAGCATTCCAAACGAAAGACCATGCCACACCTCTCAATCTCGACCCTCAGATTTCTCCAACTCCAGATCCAGCGTGCCACAGCATGAAGCTCCATCATGGACCTTCAAAGGCTACCACACATGATAATACGCCCAGGTTTATTTAAATTATTTCTATATTATTCATATAATCATGTAATTACTCTTAATTATCTTTGTATATATACATATGATTTAATTTTAAAATAAGAATAATAGTAAAATGGAATTAGATTAGGTTTTAGGATTTATTTTCCGATTATTTTGATTATGTCGATTTAATCTTATTTAATCATTGTTAATTAAAAACCATTATAAAACATACAATCCTAGAAAAGTTTAGGAGGCGTTAGGGTTTGCCCAACCCCATTGGCCACTAGGCCAAAGTATTGGAAATTAATTTATTATTCGTTTCGACTAAATCCATTGGTCGCGATGGGTAAAAATCAAATAATTTAATCATTTAATTAAAAATTATTCAAACAAACTTATTTTGCTAAAGGGTTTTAACCAAAACTATTGGTTACGATGATTAGCATTTCCCCTTTATAAAATTTGTTATTATTCGTAATCAAATCTATTAATTATGAGGGGTAACGATCAAATTAAATCATTTAAAATACATTCATTTGCTATTCGTGATAATCGAATCTATCGATTATAGTGGTTAGCAATCCTCCCTTTAATCCGTTAGCCATGGTAATCAAACCTATTGATTATTGCAACTAATGGTAACAAATTAAAATCAGGGTTGCACGCCCAAAACTTAAAACATTCAAAACACTTCAAATCAAACTACGGATTTTCATCCCTTTCAAATCACAAATTCAAAACTACGATAGGCCATTCAAAAAGCCTTCAATTACCTCCATAACAAATTCAAAGGCGTACAACCATGTGCCCGAACTACGTTGACTCTGATTCTCCCTAAGGAGATACGTAGGCACTTGGATAACCAAGGCGAGTCCCCCTCCCTAAAATCTCAATTTTTCCCCTATTCAATTCCTTAGCTGTTAACCTTAACTTTTAGCCATAAAACTTGACCCTTAGATTCAAAGCCAATAGGAAAGGGTTGAGGGTGCCTAACACCTTCCCTCGACCTGATTATAATAATCTTACCCGAATCTCTTAACTGCGTAGGGTTTCCTATTCGCCCTTCAGAATAGGTGGCGACTCTTAACCTTTAATTTTAGGGCAGGTTGCTACAATATCATCATAAGTTATCGGCATATCATCATAATTAAACCCTAGTAAAACTAGTCCTATTATTCATTTTATTCCACTTAAGTATATATTATTTCATTAGCTTCCTAATGTTTCGAACGACGCATAAATCAAAGTTACGGTTCAAAAGTTATGGCCTTAACAAAATTTGTCAAAAAAATGGACTTCCTTCGAGACTGCTCACGTTGACTCATACTGGACCTAAAAACAAATTATGCATTGACCCGTGGCTTCCTTAGGTCGAGCGCTCGCAAAAAATCATGATTTTTCTCTTCCTCGAGTTTGCTCGCGTCAACGCGTCGATCGCTCACCTGTGATTTGCGTCGACTGCTCCCCTGTTTGCATCGACGCATACTGTTAGTATGCTGAATTTTTTTGTACTTGTCGGACCAATTTCTTTATGATTTTTACACATCATAAGCCCTAAAAACACCCTATAATCACCATATTTAATAATCCAAATACATCCATGTGCATTCTATTCTATGGGTATTATCTATTGCATATTATCACATCTAAATCACCGAAATTCATCCTATTATCATCAAACCCTCATAACCCAAAATTCCCCATACCAAACCATACAATTATCAATCACTTAAACAGTTCATGATAATTTAGATAAAACCCCAATACCTTAGATAGAAGCTTGTTATCGAATCCTCTTCTTGTTCTATGATTCCATTTTCCCTCTCTGTGCTCTATCTCTTGCTTTGCCTCTTCCTCTTTTCCAATTCTTACGATTCCACGAATGAATAGTTCATGTCCCAAATTTTCCTTTTGTCTTTTCTAACCCTTGAACCCATAATATGGCCTTTCTAATCTTACTTTCACTTATCCTTCACAATATTCCCTTATTATCTCTAACACTAAAATAACTCTTATTTTTCTAATTAAAATAATTCCACTTATTATTCTAATTATTAATAATTATTCTAAAATACTCCAACCTCTCTCAATACACCTAAGTATCACATAAATCACCACAATATCACATGAATCATCAAAACATCACATAAGTCATCATTATAAATCATCACAAGGACTCAACATAGCATCATATATTCAAATAATTCACCATGAATCATATATTCACACTAAATTAATTACATAATAAATTAAATAATCAATTCAGATTTTTGGGGTGTTACATCCAACACCTATAACTATCCATTGGAAAGTAAACGTTATTTTTTGAAAGGACTCTTCTATCCTCGCAACATCTCTTTTGAAGGCTATAAAAGAAGATCGAAGAATTCAATTCATGTAGCTGATGTTGGAGTTGTTGTTGATGGGTTGAAGCTGATGCTGAAGCTACGCTAGTAAAAGCCAAACAAAAAGAGAGATAGAAAATATAAAGAAAAATAAAAGAAAGAAGATAAAGAAGAACACTACAAGATGCTACCCAAATACTAATCAAATACATCTTCGTAGAATTATGTAAAAGCAAGGAGTTGTTGCTCATAACTTGTTCATCACTTTTGTGTTATTATTTCTTGTACTTAACATTTGTTGTAATCAGCTTGAAAGAAGCAATCATAAAAACACAAACTTTTAAGCAACTGAAAGTTGTTTGTTACTTGAGTGACTAAGTGTTAGCTTGTAGACTCAAGACGACTTTGACAATTTCTCATTGTTCCTTAAGGAACCAGATGGGTCAGAATTCGTAAGGAGTCAATGATCGTTAAATTTTTTAGGGAGTCGGGTAGGTAAGAATTCTTAAGAGATCACTAATAGATTGATCATTGCGTTGTTTGTTATTCACCACCAATAGCTCGTACATTTGTAATAATTTTGATGATAGTGGATTAAGTCCTTCTCTAAGGAAAAATCACCTTGACGGGTGGACAGGATTAACTTTTTCTAAGGTGAACTTGGATAAAGTGATTGTGTCATTTTTATCTTCATAGCACTCTTTAACCCTCATCTTTTTGAAGGAATAATATTTCTAAAGGGAAATGTTACAAAAACCCAATTCAAACCCCCTTTCTTGTGTTTTTCTCTACCTTCACTGGTTACCCCCACGAAGCTGATGAATTTGAATTGCGATCCCCTTCAGTTTGAGGAATCTTTAAGATCCTTAGGAAAATATGGTGTGTGGTAAATTCTAATGGTGTTATATTCCTGATGACAACCATCATAACACGATTTTTATGAGAAACTTTGGATGAATTTGGAAGAATATTGAGCAAAAGTCAATCGAAGGTGTGAAGGAATGATAAAAATGCAAGTCAACGAAGAAATAATGACTTAGTGAAAATTCTGAAGAAAAAGAGAAGAAAATGTGCCTTTTGCCTCTGGAATTCTTGCACCCGTGATGCATCACATCATGGCATGATGAGGCTTGCATCACGGTACGATGTTATTGTATCGTGGCGCGATGAACCATTTTTTGGCTGACACGCAAATTTTTATTTAAAGGCAATTTTGTCTACTTTTTTGGGAGTTCTAAAACTTGTAGATAAAGTGACAGCTATGGATATTCAATGGGCGAATTTGGAGAACATTGGAGTTATTAGAGAGTAACTCTTCCATAGATTTTAGGGTTAAATATGACTGAGGTCCCTATATTAATATCACGGAATCGTTTTTAGTCCCTCATAGATTTTTCTTCAAACTTTGGTTCTCACAACATTTTCCATCCATAACTTTCATCCATCCCGTTAAAAATGAGTTACGTGGACACCTAGAGCTCAATTTTATTTCCACATCGCAATTACAACGTGGATTAGTGATTTTTTGATAAATACCCATTCCCAGTAAAAAAAACCTAATATTTCAATTCATTTGTCTTATCTCCTTTGTGTTTGTATTCTCTCCTTCCTGTTTGGGTTATCTCCTTCGTGTTCCATCTACTTCGTGTTCCATCTCCTTCGTGTCTTATCACTATTTGTTTCCTCCTACGTTTTTTCAGCATGAATTTTCATGGCATCGAGTACAAGGCACAACAAGTCAGGATCATCGCATCAAACAACTGGAAGTCGTCATTGTTTAGGGAGAAATTGTGTTTTCAATTCTTGTTTGATTTATATTTTTTCAAACATGGACCTAACAGAGGAAAGCTTTTCTGCATATGCCCATTCTAGCAAAGTAATACAACATGTAAGTTGTTAATATGGGATGAAGACCTAACACAAGGAAAAGAGGTGGATGAATCAGTTTGTGAGGATTGGAGCAAAGAACAGAGGTAATTGAAGGATATGCAAAGAGTTGAAATTTTGAAGGAGATGTACGAAACTTCATTGAAGAAGAACAATAAACTGCAAGTTAAGATTAAGTCAGAGGCTTATCATGAAAATTTTAAGTCTATTTGCATTGTATTTTTGGTTATGCTCAATATGTTTTTCTTGGTGAAGTGTAAATGTTGATGAATGCTCAAAATTTGTTTGTCTTTTATTAATGATGATGTCAATCTGTTAGTTCAAGTAATTTTTTTATGTTGGCAACGTAATGTATAATGTAATACCATTCAAGCTGTTAATGTAATGATTTTCAATTTGTTAATGAAATGTTATTATGTGATATAAATGATTGAGTTTTTAATGACATTTAAGTGAAGGACCTGTAATGTTGCAATGACCAATAATTTTGTATCATATGACCTGTAATATTGCAATGACATATAAATCCATAAACTAGAATTTGCACTATATGACCTGTAATTTTGCAATAACTTATAAATCCATAAAACATAATTTGAGATAATTTGATAACAAACATTGATTTATCAGGTCCAACAATGTCCATTGATTTTAGAGTCCCGAGTCTGTCACTCTTTTTTGGTGCATCTTTGATAGGCTCACTTTTACTTGGAATGTTAGGATCACTTGTACTTGATGCACATTTGTTTTCAACCTTTTTCTTTCTTGGTGATTTAAATTTTGGTTGTTTTCCGTAGAAAGTCCTGACACCAGTTGGAGATTGAGCAGATTCTTTAGCACTTGCAACATGTTCTTTAGCACTTGACTTCATAGGTGAAGTATCAATACTTTATGGTTGAATGTCTAAGACTTTGTCACTAGTAAGAATTCCTTCCAATGTCTCATAATCCCATACATGGTATTTGTCAAGACTTGACTTTATGTGGTTTTGCCTCCGTGTAAATCTCTACTTCACAACTATTTCCAAAGGCAAATGCAGCTAACTCTACAACATCACCATTTTCCTTAAAATGTTTCAAATGTTCTTAAAAGGCACCACCTTTATGTTTCCACCACATATTCACCAAGCTAGGCTCAAACTCAATATCAATTCCTTTAATTAAATCAATTGCTTTAAAGAAGGACCAATAATTTGAATCCTTAGCACTATAAGTATAGACATCTCCGCCCTTATATCTTATGTCAGGGTCTCTTTCAAAGAAACCCTTTGTGTAAAAACCTACCTTAAAGTTACCCATTTCCTATACAATAATATACATTCAGTCAACATGTTTTCAATTTAGTTCAAAGGTAAGGGGGCACAAACATACGACACTAAACAATATAAAGGGACCACACATACGACATTCAACCATACAACATAAGGAACCGCGCATTAAACAATATAATACATGCTTATGTAATTAGAAAGGGATGAATAAAGAAAGGAATGCACACAGTCAACATGTGTGGGACCACAACGCTTAAAAAAGAAAGGGATGAAAGGGACAAACCTGGAGGTATAAAGTGCTTGATGTTTCAACAATAGGAGACCGGTAACACTTTCACATGCAAGGGACCACCGTAACCACCAAAAATAGATTGACCACAAATTTCACCTTCAACTTGTAGAAGACAACGACTAGGGCAAACTTCGTTTAAATGTTTAAGTGTTGAAATTTTTTAGTGTTTCAAATCATTTCTACTGCAACATATTTCCATCTAAGGCTTACCATTCATATATTTCACGCTGGAAACACAAATAAAACAAAATTCCACAATAGCAATGCCATGTAATGCTCTGTTACTAAGAACTAACGGGGGGATCAAAGATAGTGACGGAAAATATTTGAGGGACCAAAGTTTGAAGGAAAAGTTTACAGAGACTAAAAACAAATAATGATATATTTGTAGGGACTAAAAACTTATTTAACCATAGATTTAAATAATGAAGACTTATCAACTCATGGTATTTGTTAATTTATCAATGAGTAGTTAAGTTTCTCTAGATTGGGTCTTTTTGAGATGAACCTTATTATTGCTATCTTTGATCATATGTCTGTTTGAGATTTAATGAGTACTTTTCTTATTATTATCTCATTTAAATTATTCTTGATTTTAATGTCTTTTGTCACTTACAAACGTACGAATCGATCTAGATACATATGGATTTTTTATCATTTGTCTACTTATTTGATCTATGCAATTTATTTGACTTTCAAATTAACTAGGGATAGATAATTATAAGTCCTTGCTTATGAGTTAATGCATTCAGAAAACCTAATTTAACTTTGAATTAGCCTAAGGAATTAGTATATTATCGTATAAATTAGTTAGTTGCACGCCAAAGAATTGGATGCAGTGTTTTGTTAATTCATAGTGAGATAATTATTTAAATGAAACTCAATAAATACACAGTTCAATAACCTGTAAAAATAAGAGGATTCTATAATAAAGACCTAATCATGTTTATCATCTTGAATTCCATTCTTTTAATTTCTCAATTTAGAACTGATTTTCTAACGAACCCCCCTTTTATTGTTTTTATTCACATATATTTTTCTTGTTAAATTACAATCCCCATGGAGACTATATTTTTACTATTACTTTGACGTTATCGATACACTTGTCGAGAGATCATTGATTCCCTTCTATGAATGCATCTTCAAGATCATAGGTGTTCGACGCTGACCGCATTTGAAAATGAGGTGCTAGATCACATTCATATCTCTCCTCCACAACTCTATCCTGCTTGGGGTTTGGTGAGAGTTTTTCAATATTGATATGAGTTCCAAGGAGACCTAGGATTGGCCTCTAAGAACCTTTTTCTTCCACTTCTTCGAGGTTAACCCCATATCCTAGGGGGACACCGGATACGGGCTTGTTTCTCTTTGTTATACAGAAAACCAAGTCATCCGTGTTTATACGCGGAACTGGAAGGAATACTTTGAATCTTTAGAGATAAGAATATGGAGTCATCCTACCCAATAATAACAATGCTTGCAAAGTTCATGGTTTTGGAATGAATCAGCTCAAAATATTTTACAATCCGGAGTTCAGTCTATCTAATGTGAGGTATATGTCCCCAAACTTATGTGAAATTTTTTTTACAAGCATGTTTAATTATTGGGTTAAATATATAACATCTCCTGCAATGTTAGCGATATTTTTAACCCTTGGTAAGTTTTTTTTTTTGTAATAAAACCCCCTCGTAATATCCAGATTCCCTCCTTATAGCCTTTGAATGTACTATTTCAGTATAAATTTTAACTTTTAGTGACTTGACAATCCAGCTGAATATTTAATTTATTTCTGATTAAATTTTTTATAGTCACGTGGATTTCTTAGTTTTTTTAATTAGTTTTTTTAATTAGTTTTTTTATATATTATTTATTTTTACTTTTTTATGTCAATTTTTTTATGGTAATTGGTGAGGAAGAAATTAAAATCTTACTCCGAGTGAAGTGCTAGACACACATGCATGCATGTAGCTTCAATTATTTTATCTGATATGTGTCTTATATTTTGATGTAAGAATATTTTAGCTTCAATTATTCAATTCCAGTGTCAACTGAACTTCAATAATCAATACGTACTCCTCCACACTTTACGCCCTCCTTGCATGAAAACGAGTTCATGCTCGTGCCATTCGGAAGCTTGAATTTAATTAGGACAGTTATATAAGATGGTGATGTTCCTCACATTAGAGATATAACGAAAGTGAGTTGAACTTAAGGAAGTGTTTGTTTTGTTGTTCTTGGCAAATTGTTTTGTTGGAAAAATTGTCAAGAACAAGAACAAAGAGTGTGAAAGTAGTGTGATCATACTCTCATCAACAATGGCTCCTTTTGCTTGACTGGAATGAACTGGATGTTAAGTTTTGTTTGAACTTTTATTTGATTTGATTATTTCTATAGGTGATATTTTACCAAATAAACAGTACTATAGGGTATGTCCACGTGGGAACATGTAGAGTTTCACCTGATCATAACTACATTTCCTATAACTTCGATATTTTTGGTGATGAATGCTTCAAGTTAAAGTCCCACAATTTCAGTTGATATTTCTGGTGGTGAATGGTTTGTGCTTCAGTTACTAGTTCATATAGTATCTAAAATCCCACATTGAAAAATTTGCTCCGTATAAAAGAGTTTATATACTTCTATTTTACAATAAATTATAAAATATTAGGTAATGAATTTCTTGAAATGAAGTAAATAAATTCAATGTTGTGAAAAATTAAACAAAATAGAATTTTATAAAGGTTAAATACGTTTTTAATCCCTATAAATAGGCGATCCTGCACTTTTAGTTCCTGTAAAAAAATTCTTAGAGAAATGATCCCTTGTTAGTTTCCTCTAATAGTTGTTGACTGGCATTATTGACATGGAAAAATAAAAAATTAAAATTGCCACAATGGAAAAGGTGATTCACTTAAGTGTATCAAATACACATCTTTAGTAACCCTAAGTTCACATTCTCGTTCTTTCCCAAACCCAAACGCAAAACCTTAGTTGTGCATGGTTCTTGTTCTCCATTAGTGGTCCCAGCTTCTTTGAGTTTCATTTTCTATCCTCTGCGTGTTCCCTCGCTCTCGTTGTTGTCTCCTCGTGGTCCCTCACATTCGTTGTTGTTTTCATACTCGTGGACCCAGGTAAACTCACTTCTCCCAATTTAGAATTGTTAGGGTTTCGTATTTTAATTGTAGTCTATACTTTATCTGAAGTCAACCTAAAACTTTTACCCTAATATGTATGGCTCAGTAAATGATTACCTTTAAAGTTGTGTTTTATATAAAAGGTTCTTTTGTGAAAGACCTAGAGATTAGATACGAATGTGGGGATGTAATTGGATTTAATAAGCAAGACATAGATTACTGGTCGTTTTATGAAGCCCGTGACTTAGTGAAAACCATTGAACCTGACTTTGATGAAAAAACTGTTAGGATGTGGTGGAAATCTGAAAATGGAAGTTTTGAAGAAGACTTATTGCCATTTAGGGATGACTCAGATGCTGCTGAGTTAACAATGCTTGTTGTTGCGAATAAATATGATGCTGAGATATATTGTGAGGCAAAACCTGAGTCAGGAGGTAGTACTTTTATGGATAGGATTAGGGAGAAAGGGAAGGGCAAAGCAGATGATAAGGATAATTGTGAGGATGAATTAAGTGATGAGTCAGTTAGGGATGTGCATTTTGATGACAGTGAGGAGGAAAGAATAAAGGGTTTTGTAGAAGAAATGGATGATATGGTGAATGAAAATGCTGTTGAGCATATAAATCAATCAGATCCTTGTGCATCAAGTGAACCAGTTAAGAAAATGAGTGTCACTGAAGAAATGGGGAAGCAACATGTCATTGAAGATGAATACATGACAGATGAGTTGGATAGTGGGGCTGAAGATGACAGTTCTGATGAAAGGCCTTGTGTTCTAAGGTTCAATGAGGAAGATAAACTGAGTAAGGATTATGTCTTCAAAGTAGGAATGGAGTTTCGTTCCTTGAGACAGTTTAAAGATGCCATACTTGAGCATAATGTGCTAAATGGAAGGGATGTGAAGTTTGAGAAAAATGATTTTAATAGATGTGAAGTGTAATTATACAATATTGTGCAGTAGAGTATTAACATCCACAACTTTTAGGATAAAGACACTATTTGCAAAACATAAGTGTCGGAGAAAGTCTTTTAACAAAAGTGCTAAGGCAGAGTGGGTTGCTAAGGTTATTGTAGATAGTCTGGAGAACAATACTAAGATGAAACTGAATGAGGTGGTTGCATACATGCAGTTGCAACCTTTGGGAGCTAGTTGACATACCATGTAGACATGCAGTGGCAGCCATATATAGGAAGGTGGAGGACCCAGTGAGTTATGTGAACAAATGCTATCATAAGAGTACATATGAAGCATACTATAATGAAGTCATCACCTGTCATACCCCAAAATTTGCTCATCATATTTTAAAAATAGTTTGGCTCAAGCACTGAGAAATAAGCCTGATTATCTCTCTCCTAAGCTATCAACCCACAACTAGGGTTTTACTGCTCTCAAAGTAAAATCAGGTTCTGACACCTCAAATGGACTTCATGGCCTCCCATATGCTTCAAGGTATCCTCCTACAAGTTTCAAGCCCTGAGTCACAAGATTGCCCAGTCAATTGCTCAATAAGTCAGCAGTCGACTAGTTTGACCTAAAAGTCAACTATGGTCAAATCACAATCAAAACTCCTGATTTTTGGTCAACATCAATATTTTGAAGTAAAATTCATCATTTGATCAAGGTTTGATCATGATTCATCAAGGAAAGCTCAGAAATCAACAAAACTCAAAGTTTCTAAAATTAAGGTTTTCTGACATAAAAGTCAACTGAACTTTGACCAGTCATAACTTTCACACGGAACATCATAAATTTCCTAACCTAAGCTCATTTTGAAGGAAATTGAATTATCTACAACTTTGTTTCTCTAAAGCAAAGGCCAAAAATGCTTCATTTGGGAGATATGAGCCAAAATATTACAGGTCCTTTTTGAAAGTCAACCAAAAATAGTTTTTGTCAAAGTCAATATCATCAAGATAAAAGCTCCAAATGCAAAAAAGGTTCCAAAGGGGCTTGTATAGGACATCTTGGGCTTTCCAAAAAGTCTTAGAAAACTTCCATACCTTAAAAATTGAGGGAGATATGCTTTGTCGAATTTGGTCAATTTTTGGTAAAATATGTGAAGCAAATAAGGGTCCAAATGGATTTTTTTTGCAAAGAAGCCCAATATTTTATGATCCAATCTTGTTCTCCAAGTCATCAAGAAGATCTAATCTCAATTCCACAAATTTTTTATTTTTATTTGATTTTATATTGATTTTTATTCATTTAAAAAATAATATAAATCAAATAATAATCAAAGATTTGGTGGGAGAGATTTTTTTAATCAAATTCAATCACCAACTAGACATTATAGGTGATCTAATTTCGTGCTAATGGAGATTGGAAAGAGATTGAATAAAATAGGAAGTTTCCTATGAGATTTTTAATCAAATTTTTTTCAATATTTCCAAATGATCAATCATATGACTTCTTTCCCAAACTATTGACCTAATGGACTCCTATATATTCATATAAAACTCAACAAGAGGGGACACGAAAAAAAGGATGAGGAGATTGGTGGAAAATATTAGGGTTCATGAGTGCAAAATATTAAAGAAAAATTGGAAATTCGTATTTCTTATTGCAGCAATTATATTCTCAATCAATTTCCAGCGTGCATTCAGATTCCTGAGACAAGGTTGAGTAAGTATGGAACCAATTCCATGACCCTAACACGCAGAACCATGCATTGCATAAAGTTACTTGCTTTACATTTTCCTGTTGATCGTAATTTAAATTATAGCTTGTTTCCATTCATACTAACTATGCTAATGGATTCATGAGGTGTATTAGATCAGGTTCAGGTCATTGTTCGCACGTTTCTAGGGCCAAATCGCATACCACCATTGTTAGGGCATCACGACTACAAAGCTTCGTGCAGGGTGTTACATCCATTTTCAGAACTTAACAACCATGCCATTGAACTCGCAATGTCCTAATTAGTTAATCTAGGCATTCATGTTGGCTTGCTTCACGTGTTTTTTTTAGTTTTGATTTTTGCAGAATTCGAAGGAAATAATCGCAGGGGAATCCGCAACAAAAGTCCCAGCAGAATCCGCAGGTAATGAGGAGGAAGACGATGACATGGCACTTTGACCCTTGGACCACGCGTGCTAGACCATGATTCGCTAGTCAATAATTCTGGGCTCTCTCTCTTCGTGATTGGTTAATCATTAAACCAGGACCCCACGCAGCTGACTGATTTTTGGAATTTCTTTTATGGTCTTATTTTCATATTTATTTATTAGAAACGATTTATTAACAATTGAATGGTACAGTACATCGCCCATGAAAGACGTAGAAGACCCTTCACCTCCAGAACCTGTGTTCGAACCAGGGCGGTGACATTTATTTTTTGACAATTTGTCCTTTTTCAGATCCAATGTCCGCGACCGCGCACGTCCATGATGCATTCTCAAATCTATATCGTTGGATCTCCAATGCAACCAGATCAAACGCCCAGGATATAGGTGCACCATACACCCTCTAGGGCTAACCGTACTAGATCCTGCGCTTGGGCTTGCTATATAATTGGGCTTATTTCAATCTCTGGGCTACACCTCCCTTTCCAGACTGCACCCACAGGCTTGTTTAAATTTATTTTCTTTTTCTCCTTTTATTTCCTTTTATTAACCTGTTTAAATTATTATTTTTTAATTAAAATCAACCAATTAAAATCACCAAAAATATTTTAATTTTAGAATTAAGTTTCTTTTGATTAAATATTTTTATCACTTAGAGTTTAATTTAATTAGATATTAACTAGTTAATTATTCTTAATCGTTTAGTCATAAAATAATTAGTTTTAGGTTTTTATTTAGTTAAATCTTAAAAAAAATTAATTAAATTAGGATTAGTTTTATAATTAGATTAATTTAGATTTTCACTTAATTTTTAAATCAAACTTTTTCACTAACCTCAAATTTCTCGCGATTCTCTTCTCATCTCAAAACTCTTGAATGTTGCATGATTGTTTAAATTCTGTCTTTTATTTAATTACTCATTTATTTGTTTATTTAATTTCTAGAAACTATGTATAGGTTGCAAGGTTTTGATGTAATAGTTAATTAGGCTTTTATTTCCTTGCCCTTTACTTTCCACATCTCCCCGACAGGTTTTTATTGTAATCCCCCTAATCCCGAAGCCCTGTAATAGCGTAGGACCTTTACGTTTCCGCACTTTATTTTTCTGCATAATATTAACTGCGTGGTTAGTAAAATAGGGAGTGACAACAATTAAAATCAATCGCTAGCTAACAACTAACTCAAAGATAAATATCTGAATCAAAACACTTTCCACACACTCACCTTTAGGGTAACTCCTCTTATGCCGCCTTTCGATCAAAAATAGTCAAGTCCCTTGAATGTGGGGATACCTTAGCACCTGCTGCCTTCGATTCAAATCATCATAGTCCCTCCGATAAAAGATCATAGTCCCTTCGAGTTGCCTACGATTAAATGATCTCGTCCCTCGATGTCGCCTCGATAAATGATGATAGTCCCTTTGATTGCTAAGGTATCTTTACTGGTTGCCTAAATGACTATTCTCATCCTTTCCTAAAGACTTCCTGCCCTTCTTATGGTATGGATAGCCTTATGGCAAACGATGACTCGATAACATCCAATGAAAGGACTACCTGCCTAACAATTTGTATGGATAGCCCCTTCAAACGAAAGACTTAAAGAACAAAAAAGACTAACTTATGGTAGGTAGTTCTTAATTGCTTGCTCACATTCAAATCAAACTTTCAAATGCTTTTCACACCTCTTTTCAAACAATTTCCAAAAGACTACACTTATTTACCAGTTAAAGTCCTTATTAAAAATATTTTCTATACACACGACACTAATTTGAATTCATATCAAGCAAGATAAGATTCATTCATTAAGTTCCTTGAATTAAAGATTTATAATCTAGAGCAGAATCGTATCCATCTCATTCAGTTAGATCTTAAACTGAAATTAAACTGTGGCCATTATTTGAAGGGTTAATGAACTTTTTGGTCCCTCTAAATATTGCAGATTTCGTTTTTAGTCCCTCCAAAATTTTCCTTTAAGAAATCGTCCCTTCAAAATTTTTCGTATAAACTATTGGTCCCTAAAGTCAAATTTGCTAGAGATTAGCTACAACTTTAGCCACCAATTAGCTACGAAATTTGACGTTAGGGACCAATACTTCGAAAGAAAAATTTTGAAGGGACGATTTTTTGAAGGAAAATTTTGGAGGGACTAAAAATAAAATTTGAAATATTTAAAGGGACGAAATTAACCCTTATTTGAATATATATAAGATTCGAAACATTAGATTATGGTTCTTCTTTCATGTTGCAACTTGCAAGTGCCCTCACAAACTATCCAACTGCCTAGAGAAAATTATATATATTCGGCGACATGTTAGAGAATATGTGGGGTGTGGTTATTAGAGGATGAACATGAACATGTGAACTAAACAATACTATATCACCTACTAAGATTTTGTATTTGTGATACTTGTTTTGTTCTTTCATTATTATATAGGTAGTATCAAAGGGTAAATTAGGTACCTAGATGTCACAGAATAAACTATTACATCAGAAAAAATAATAATATATTAATTCTATTTTCATACATTAAATAATAGGTAGAAGTGCTTTTGTGTTCTCTTAACTACATTTCAAGTAATTATTCTTTTTTTCTCTTGATTTGATAGGTGGGGTTTGGAATCTCTTAATTAAAATTCTTGATTGATGATTGAACGAAGAGGTGTTTTATACTTTAGAATAAGTTTTTTTTAATTGATCTGGATAAATAATTTTGGATAAATAAATAATTTTTTTTGTTGATTCTGTTTTCATATAGTAAATAATTAGTAAAAAGAAAGAAATTATAAATAGAGAACCACTTGAATTTGTTGATATTGAATTTGATGATAAATTTTTAATTATCTCTGATGAACATACTAATAATGATGATGATAATGAAGAGCATGCATTCGTGCGTACATGCGTGTTCCGTTTAGGAACTAAAATTGGATGTAATTGATGAACTGATAATTTTGTATTGAATGTGTTAATATCTGTTATGGCGGCACGAGATAGATTTGCTTAGTTAGCACTCCAACGTTCAAGTTAGTTTGAGATTCAAAATAAATATAGTAAAAAGTGGAGACTAAATAATATACCTTGCTTTATGTGTGAACTGATTTATATTCTTTGAGTCGAGTGGAATGAATTTCAGATGAACTAGGCTATAATCATTTAGGCCTTTGGTCGGCCCAAAATAATTTCCCTGAGGCTTTTGTCAGGCATTAAGGAAGTCGGGAAAGCCTTTAAATGATTTTTGGCCGGCTTCTTAGAGGTTGTCTAGTGGAAGCTAGAACTGAAACACTTGGCATTAAATGAAAAAGTAATGGGGAATAGAAGTATTCAATGTTTTCTTATCCCCCAAGTGTTTTTCTATCTACTCCCAACACATCGCCCTACTTAGGATACTTGTGTATCTCTGTTTCTTCAAGTTGCTTGATAGAACTGTGTATTTACAATAGCGCCCTCATCTAAAAGCCTACAATAGCGCACTCACCATATTTAATGTGTATGTTCTCAATGTCTCCTTCCTTCACTCAACTGATCTCTAACCATGTCTCTAAGGTGGAGATCTTCCCGAACCCGTCAAGGCAGTGAAGAAGAATGTACTTCAAGCCAATCCAAATGCATCGGTCACAATCCTTGCTTCATTCCAAAAAGACTTAGTGAGCAATTTCTCATAGTCAGCCAAAAGACAGTAAGATCGGCCCAACACCAAAAAGTCCAATCCTGAACATCCTCACATGAGAATGATTGACAACCTGCACTTCACACATGAACCCGTATACGCATAATAAGTCACAACAACCACTATTTTTTTCACTCTTACAAAGTGTGTGTTTCACACTTCTTTTTTCTTCCTTCACTGGCTTAAGCATTAAAGTGCTAATTATCCTGTTAACACAATCCCGCTCCACCATATCAAAGATTAGCCCAGCCGCATCAGTGGGCTTTGCATAGACATGTTATCAATCTTCTATTCCACACCAAAATTAAAATATTGTCCTGATTTTGTTTAGTTTCCAAGAGTCGTCATTTGTCCTATTCATAAGTTTACTTAGTTTGGTAATGATCCATTAGATATCATCTTCTCTGGTGTATAGGGTCGTGCCTTTGTTCCTTCTGTAAATGGTTTCTCATATTATATCATATTCATAGACCACTTCTAAGATATGTATGACTTTATCCTAAGAAAACACGAATCTGGTACATAACTCACTTTTCTTACATTCAAATTACAAGTAAAATATACAAACCACACAAAGCTACCATTAATAACATTAGTATTTATAACGCATGATATATCAAAAACAAGAATAACTGCATAGACTGGTGGTTAACACCTGAACCTCCTGTCAAGTCCTAAAACATCTATACATCTGAATCATAACACCAACACACCAATGAAACTACATGAAAGAAAAAAAATGCAAGTTATAACTAAAAGGAAACATTCTTACATATGTTCTATACCAATGCATACTAATCTTTGAGATGCACTTTACTAACTAAACACATTCCTTACGGTGCGGTTAGGGAAAGTTAATATCAACCGAAACTGAAATCTAATATAAGGCTAGATTTGATGTCAATCATGGCAAGTATGTGCTCTCAACATTCCAGACCATGGAAAAAAACTAGGTGGATTGCGGGATCGAATGATAAACCATCATGTTGTTATCACCTGCAGCGTTTGAGGAAGATGCGCCTCCTTTTGCTGTTTGTTCCAAAAGTCGAACTAGTGACATGAATATTTCCATCCTTGTTACATCCCTGTTTGCCTACAAAAATTAACAGTGATTAACAGATATTAACTCGGTGCCAGGATCGGATGAAGCATTTTGCAATCAACTAACAGATATAAACAAGGTGCCAGGATCGGATGAAGCATTTTGCAATCAATTAACAATATAATACCTCGACAGAAAAGCGTGCCCAAATCTTGCCGTTGCGAGCTTCCATGACACCCTTCAGGATAGTTAATCCTAATCCTTTGATTAAATCGGCTATTTCAAGAAAGAGGCCTCGTTCCTCGCAAAGCATCTGTAAGAATAACAAAGCAAGCAGGTTAAAAATAGGTAACATATAAAACATGTTAGCTATGAAGCACTGACACGACATTGATACAGACCCTACACACAACACCAACACTAACACGTCAACACCACTAGTAATTAGAAAAAATTAATGAATTAAATGTAATCACAAGTGTTGGTGTCATGTCGGTGCTACAAAGCATGTTAGGGGAAGCAAAAGAATGTTGTAATTTTTTGAAGAATCAGTTGGTTACTACCTCGACGAGCATCTGACGGGGATGATTAAGATCCTCGACTATGATAGGGCAAACCATTGATTGTGAACCAACCTCATACGCCCATGTAGCCCCTCCCTCGAAGTTATCTTTCAATAACAATCCACCTTCTTTACTAAGAATCTGCATATTTAAAAAAGATAGGCATAACTATAAACAAATACCAATATGAGGGTGAAAACCTTCAAGTTCAACGTCATAATAAGATAAGTTTTCAAACAAACACGGAAAATGCGACAGATAATGCCTTTACCTTGGATTCTCCTGTCTGTTTCAGCTTATCAGCATGCTTTGTTACACTTTGCAAGAAAAGCATATGTTTGATGGTCCTTTCAAGAAGAGCATCGATGCTACACTGTGAATCATTATCATTACAAGAGACAAACAAAAACAAAATTCAGCACAATTATGAGATTATTTAATTAAAAAAATGTGGAATGAGATAAAAGAATAGCATGAGAAGAGGAATATACTTTTGCTCCATTAGGCACGATTTCACGTAATTCTTTCACCCGATCTTGAATCATTTGGCGATCTTTAGGTCGAGGCCTAGGGTTCTCTCCAGGTTTAAGCCTTTTACGATTTGGTTTGCTAACTTCATCTGGTCTCTTAGAGTATCCGGTTGAAACACTATTCTCGTGTTTCACATGGCTGCTGCTACCGTTTTCCACCCATGAACTAAGTTGAGAACCGTATATGGAAGTGGTTTGAGAACAGTTTCCAACATTATCTTTGCTGCAACCAGACCTAAGAGAACTTGTTTCCGCTGCACTAGTTTTAATCTCTGCTTTGGGAAAATCAAACAGCGCCCCCTGGCCAACACGATCGCGAATAATCTGAATGCCGGTAGGAGAAGGAACAGACGCGGTACTAATCCTTGTTATGGTAGTCCTGCAAGACATTTCGTCGGAATTCTCATTTGAAGCAGGTTGAGTTTTTGAGACGACGGCATCTAAGAGATGGCCAGTGTTTGTTCCAGAGAAGATGCCATTGTCTAATATCGCTTCATTAACTGGATAAATATTATCACCTACAACCGGAAAATTTGTAGATATTGCTTTTTTATCAAGATTTTCTGCATTGGCATCTGATTCATCAGCAAACAACGTATTCCAGTTTCCATTCAGCAGATTCCTTTTGAAATCCATGCCTAGTACATCAAACAAGTCGTCATCACCCGATGAAAGTTGCGTACACGCTTCTTCAAGTTCCAAATCATGAAGAAAACCAGGGATGTGATCATTCACTGGCACATGCTCCTTAAGATTAAAAGATGACGGGATTTTCATAGCCTGAATCAAATCATCAATCCTTACATCACTGGAAGCCGGAGCATTTTGAGCATACTTTAAATCAATGGGAAGATTTTTTTGTTCCGAGCCTTTTAGATGCGTCTGATTGGCAGCTGTAGTTGAATTAACATTTTGAATTCCAAACCCTACTTTTTGTGTTCCGGAAAAATCAGTAGTGGATAACTTTGGAGGATTAGAAACCGAGCAATTAATCATATTTTTCCTTATAAGATTATTATTACTCATCCCACTACTACATATTGGGATTCCTCCAAGAAGTGAAGTGTTGTTAGAATTCTGATAATAAATTTGGCCTCCATTTGTTTGCTGTCGAGGCATATAGGCACTTGATGATGGATTCATATTGGCGTTACCATGACTTTGTGACCCGACACCTGATAAGACTTGTTGTTCCATATGGAGTGTGGACCTTGCATTATATGAAAAGGAACGTTGTTGCAGACATGAAGAATCGAGATTTGTAGATATCACTTCAGCTTCAGCCTTCACAATTGCATTCTCTCGTTGAGCCTTTGGTTGGCAAAGGCTTTCAAATATCTGGTTTAGGTTTTGGGATTGAGGTGTCAATACAGAACCGTTGTGGTAACTATTTATTACTCCCGTTTGAAAAGGGGCTTGAGCAGCAACATGCATTGGACCATGCGGTGAATTACTCGGTTGGTTAGAACCGTTAGCTACCGAGGGAGTGCAGTTTGAGGTAGTGACTTGTGGATCGAAAGAAAACGGCATAGAATTAGTCACAGGTCCAGTATGCCTTTCATTAGAAAGTCTTGTTGAATAGTCTTCGGATAGAAGCGCGCCGGGAACATGTCCCAATTGAAAGATCAAGTTCTTCACGTCATTCACAAATCCGATATTCTCCATTATCTAACAACAGTTATTAGAGAAATTCAGTAACTCTCTAACAAGAATTATTAAAGACAAACAATTAAAAAAAAACTAACCGGCAAGAAAGAACCGAGTTGAACAACACCATGAGGAAGCACAGGAATAACCGCCACTGTCTGCAAACGGAAATACAATGATCGATCAGGAAAAATAATTAAAAATTTATAGCAAAATTTTGAAGCATAGTCAAAAACACAAACCTGCATTCCAGCTGAAAATTGGCCATGCAACTCGGTTAATACCTATAAAAAGAACACGAAATGAGAATGAAGTTCATAAGTTAATCGAAAGTTTAGAAATAAACAATTGAAGTAGATCATCAAAACTCCGTACCTCTGGTGGATATGCATCTTTGATGAAATTGTTCAAAACAATCCACTGATGATTTCCGGTGAACGCCGCCCGTCCAAGTATCCTGCATAACAGCAAAAAGCCGAACTCGAATGAGATAGCAATGACACGAAAAACATTTAAAACTAGAAACCTGAAAAGACAGAGAAAGCACCAACCCTTGACCAGCAACATTGACAGAATTATTAACCATCATCTTGTTAATCAATGAACAGACTCTGTCATCCTCTTGAGCCCTTCGCTGAGAATCAGAAGAAAACCAGCATCCTTCCCTATCTTGGTAAGGCGAATTAGACGTTCCAGCGATTTGTGGAAGGAAACGAGATGGCAATGGTTCATAGTAGCAATCTTCCCAGATTAACAGCCTGCAAAGTCAAACATGTACTTAGTTTACTCAAATACATACAAGTAGGCCTTGTTTGGATATACTACTTAATTAAGCACTTATAGCATATAAGTACTAACATGCAAGTTAGTTCTATGGCAATGAATAAAATAAAGTCAAAGTTCTTTCATATAAGCTATAAGTTGTCCATGATTCTTTGACAAACAAATCAACTTAAATAGAAATGGAATCTCACAAACTAATGAAATCAAAGCTTTTTCAAAATTAAAACAAAACAAAACAAAATTGTTTTATAACTAAAAAATGGGAAACAAAGATTCTTCAAACAAACCAGAAACATGTGGAATCTAAATCAAAACAAGAAATGGAATCAAACATGTGGATTTTCCTTGAAAATGAACCAACCCTAGAAATGGAATCTAAACAAGAATTTAACAAAAGAAACCCCTTTTGTTCTCAATAAAGTACAAAATTAATCCAAATCCAACCAATCTTCTTTTTTCACTTAATTAATTAGCAAAAAAAAAAAAATCACTTATTTCACCAAAACAACTTACTTGGAATTATTGCAACCGATCTTCCAGAAAACAGCATAAGCCCACTGATTCCTACCACAAAGACTCTTCAAACCTTCTTTCAACAAAAACCCCATTATTTTTTCCACACACAAAAGCTCAACTTTTTTCAATCAACAGAACCAAAGCAGCATTCAAAGTAAGAATGAAGAAAAGGGCAAGTCTCAAAACCAAACAAGATGCATTTTTTTCACATCTCCTAAACTCTAACTACCACGGCACGATCCTCTCCCTGCTTGTTTTGTCCTCAACCCACCACTTCTTTTTCTCTCCGGATCTAAGTTGACTATGGTCAGTGTTCGGCACCGGAAGTCCATCCTCCGGTAGAGTGAGAAAGAGAAAGTGAAAAAAGTAGAGAGAGAAAGTGAGAACTGGAAAGAACAAAAGAACAAGAAAGATGAAAACTTGGGAAGAAACTACACTATCCCACGAGATTCAAGCTTGTAAAGAGGAATCATCATCTTCTCCATTTTTGATGAAAAATATGTGTTAATGTTTTTTGTTACTCCTATGTTGTGTTTTTTTGGCTTGTGTTGTGTTTTTTTTGTTTCGATGAGGATTGGTGTGAAAATAAATGGGTGTTGTGAAGAAGAGAGAGAGAGAGAGAGATGAAAAGAGGGTTGAGAAAAAGGAGGGGTTTTGGTGGAATATTACAAAGGGAGCCACTGAGAAATGGATTTTGTCGGGTTGTGGAAGAAAAGGGGCCATTGTGGTGACCATAAGGTAGTGGGGGTTGTTATCTTTGTGACGTCATGGTAATCATTTTTTCATGGTTTTTGGTTTAATTACTATAATGCCATACTACCAACTTCTTGGAAGGAGATTGTAGAGTGCAAGCAAATGTTGGAAGGATAGTATATAGAGGAGGTATTTAGTATGACTTCATATTAGTATGACTTCTTAAAATTGAATCCAAGTTAACATAATATTGGTTTTATAGATTTTAATTTTGAAGTATTCTGAATTGATTCTATAAAGTTGATTCTAATATATTTGGCTATTCATAGTAAAATAGAGAAAAAAAATCCAAATAACCATGTTTAATAATTTATTTATACCAAAAACCATATTTTCGGAAAAATTACCGGTATGACCAGGTTTCAGAGGTGGCCTCCACATAGGAGCCACCTCAGGTGGCGCCAACCACTAAATTGACACAACATATGCGCCACCCAGGGTGGCATCAATGTTGATTTTTTGGTTTTTAGCCACCTAGGGTGGCGCCTACTCCCATTTCCTTTTTTTTTGTTTTTTTTTTGTTTTTTTTGTTGTTTATATACTATTTTTTTTTTTAATTTTTTTTTATTTATTAATAAAATGGTTTTTAACATAAATAAATAAGTTCAGTGAATCAGTTAAGTCGAGCGTCCACGGAAAAGAGTAGTTCATTGATTAATTAAAAGGTACATAGAAAATAACCAACAGAAAAGATAAAGTAAAACATCTAAGAAATCACCACGGTTAAAACAATGTCATTAGGTCCATGCATCATTTGAATGACATCAATGTCGTATTCCACCTTATGCCAGAAACTTATCGTTGCTCCAGTCACAGGATCGGCCCTTGTTTTAAGCCTCTTGATGCTTCTTATCTGTTCGCCGGCCTCGTACTCCCCCTCTAAAAATCTCAGGAGAGTCCTCTTGAGTTGCTCGACGGAAGAGATATTCCAAAACATAACCGGCATGGGAGGTTTGACGGCGGAGAATATGACATGTCCGTTCCTTCTGCGATACTCCGGCTCAGGTTCGGCACGCCATGTTGATCTCCGGGGCGGCAACTCTGTTGTCCGGTGACATCCATCTGGCCTAGTGGTTGTCCGGCGAGGCATGGTTGTGTTTGTGTGATTGTTTGGTATTTGGATTTTGTGTATCTGTGTGTAAACTCAACCATAGGAGCCCCTAATTTATAATAGTAGTGGGTAGAAAAAATTAATGATGTTGCGTACTGTTTACAAGCACGCCTAACATGTATGATAAATGCAGACACACTGATCAATGACTGACTTGATGGGACTAGACGAAAGCATGCGTATTTGACTGACTGTCCAAAATAAAGAGTGGCAGTATGGGCCATGAAGACAATTTCACTACGAGACAAAGACATAACTAGTTGATTTAATAAAGGATAATACAAATACATAACAAATAGAAATACAAATACAAACACAAATACAAATACGAATACTAATACAAATACAAAAACATTGTCAATAAAAATACAGATGACATACAACTAATTGTTGGTGGAATTTGATCCACGGTTAGGACAGGTATTTTTATTGTGCCCGACTTCACGACATATGCTACACTTTCGTACCATTTTCTCATGATCCATCTCAGTTGTGATCCGGGTGTTGTTCGGGCGGCCTCTTTTATTTCTCCGCATGTTATCATTATGCCAAACCACGTCCCCTTCATACGTAGGCCAATAATCCTCCTTTGCCATCACTTGAAATGAGTTGTTGTACACCCCGAGCAAGGTATCTGCCTTGTAAATGGGAGATAAAAGTGCTAACGGATCTTGATGCGCATACGAACATGCTGCAATTACATGAGAGCATGGCATCCGAAAGGCTTGAAACTTTCCACAATCGCACCACCCTTCATCTATAAGAACCCTGTATTGTTGTCTCGGAAGGCCCTCGTTATGGTCAATCGTTTCTTTAACACTGAAGGTCCGGTTGAATCGATCGAAAGATGTCACAATGTGGCTGTTGGCTTTGGCAGATTGCTCTTTCATGAATTTGACGCATGTTTCGCTCCATAATTGTCCGGATTCTATAACTGCATTCCAACCCTCACCTCTTCTTGCGAAAAGAGAAGCCATCCTATAGTATGTTGCTTCCACCAAGGCAGTAATCGGAAGGTGTCTGATGCCCTTAAACACCCCATTCATAGACTCCACAAGATTCGTAGTCATGTGCCCCCATCGCTTCCCGTTGTCGTATGATCTGGTCCATTTCTCTCTAGCAAGACTGTCAACCCATCTGCCTGCATCTGGATTTGCCGCTACAATTTCTTGGCGATAATATTGGAACGTCGGTTGAGTCAACGCATATCCGGCATTGACAAGAGTCTTCCGAAGAGCCCTGTCCTTTATCTCCCGCATGAAATTTTGTGCAATGTGTCGAATACAGTAAACATGCGTTGATGTAGGGTTTTGCCACCCGTTTGCTGGATTGTTGTACGCACTCTCGATGGCAGCATGTCTGTCTGAAATCAAGCAAAGTCCAGGTTGGGGGGCAATGTGTGTCCGAAGATTTCTGAGAAAGAAACCCCAACCTCCAGCAGTTTCTCCTTCCACAAGAGCGAAAGCAACAGGAAAGATGTTACTATTTCCGTCTTGAGCCACAGCCATCAACATGGTGCCTTTATATTTTCCGTACAACCAAGTTCCATCTATTTGAAGAATTGGTTTGCAATATGAAAATCCTTGTACACATGGGCGGAAAGCCCAGAAGAGCCTGTGGAATATCACATTTCCTTGAAGTGATGTTCCGTCTGGAGATTGCGCCGGAAGGGTCTCTAAAATAGTAACAGTTCCAGGAGCATAAATTTGAAGCGCATATAAGAAATGTGGGAGTCGTTTATACGAATCCTCCCAATTTCCATTCACAACTTCGATCGCCTTGGTCTTCGCCAGCCACACCTTTCTATAAGACGGAGTGTAGTTGTACGTTGCAACGATATGAGAGATTATCGTTTTCACCTTTAACGATGGATCTTTTTCAACTAGAGGCAAGATTTCTTGACAAATGATGTCATAACTGAGCTTACGGTGATCTTGTGAAACATTTGTGTTAACACATGTGTGATCTTGGGAAATATATCCTATAACCCATGAGTCACTTCTCTTCCTGTATGATGCATGCAACCTGAATCCACAATCAGTGTTTCTACAGTAAATTTTGTACCTTTCGACATTGGCGCGATCAACTCTAAAATCAACATTGTTTGCCATATGAAATCTTTTTATGGCCATGATACATGCCTCCTTAGAACGAAATTTGTCTCCTACTTTTAACCGTTGATCTGTTTAGGTGTATGGATCATAGAATATATCAATCGATGGTTCGTCATCCCCATCAAAATTCAGGTTCCTCATGTGCACTGGAGGCATATGCACTTGATCTCGTGGTACAACAACTTCCGGTTCATCTTCACTTTCCTCGTTTACCAGGTTATCAACTTCTATTTCCGGTGCTTCTTCTTCTTCATCTACAACGTCGACCTCTGCTTGCTCGTCTCCAAGTGCATCAATGACTTGTGACTCAACCATTTGTGTGGTTTGAACTTCTGGTAGAGTAACATACAGTTCTATGCATTCGTAACCAGAATACTCATGATTGGCAAACATATTCTGCATGTCTTCATCGTCTTTGATCTCAACTTGGATAAACTTGACCGGGTTGTCTCCACGAAGAAATCGATATTGGTAAAAAATCTGGGATACACCACCCATTGCAAGCTTCGTCTCTAATCTCCCTTTGAAGTAACTGAAATTTGCTTTTCTGCTTAAACAAAATCGTTTAACCTCAGTGTTTCTAAACAGAAAACCAACTTCTTCGTTGTCATAGGTCTCGCCAAAAACATGAGCGTTGATAATGTATTGTGGAGGGGCCATTGTTGAGTGGGTAGAGAGTTTTATTTCAAATATGTAATCAGATGTGTAATGTGTTGTGTTAGTTTACACGTTATAGGTTTCCTTTATGTAGACGAACATTGAGTGATGACAATTATGAAGGCGAATACTATACAATCACATGCGTACTGAGTTGATTTGATGAATAAATGACACTGCTGCACACCAGACTGTTTCACAATTGATTTGAGGTGTGCATGACACTGCTGAACTGTTCCACAGTCGACTTGACCAGACACAACCATACTGTACAATCACATGCGAATAAAGTTGACGGAAAATGAATGCCTGAGTTGATTTGAGGTGTGCTTCACACTGGTGAACTACAGTCGACTTGACCAGACACAACCATACTGAACAGTGTACACTGTACAATCACATGCGAAGACTGTATGCTAATTATTTTCGGTGACACAGAAAACCCTAACCAAACCCTAACCCTAAATTTTCAAAAAAAAAACATAGAAAACCCTACCCAAACCCTAACCCTAAATTTAAAAAAAAAAAATAACAGTAGCATGTAGGCGCCACCTGGGGTGGCGCATTAGACCAACTTTTTACAGCATGGCGCCACCTGGGGTGGCGCATTAGTGTACTTTCTTTTTTTTTTTGTTTTTTTTTGCCCTAATTTTGTCTAGTGGTCCCCACTGCCAAAACCCTAATCTGATCCGCCAGCATGTGATCTACCTGCATCGAAATACTGTATGCATGCATGCCTAGACAATTCAGCATCGAACACGGGATGCAGGCCTAGTCTATTCTGCCACAAGACAATTAATGCATGCATGCTTAGACAAAGTCAGCACAAAACACGGGAATGCATGGTCATTTCAACACAGAATGCATGTGAACCCATCTTTATCACTTTGATATCTGTATCACATGCATGCTCACCACTTGGCCCTCATGCACTTAACATCAGCAACCACCAACCCTCTATAAATACTCTCATAGACTTGCTTTCTTTTCACCAACATATATTCTTCTTCTTCAAAAAAACACTTTGCATTTTCAAATCCGCAGAAAACTTAAAGAGTTCTCGAAAATGGCTCAACAACAACTTCTTACCATGGGTGAAACACACAGAGGAACTAGAGCGAATTTGGCGACCTATGTAAGTTTATAGTTATTTCTAAACATCCATGCGTATATGATATCCAGTTTAATCGATTTATTTGTGGTTCTTAGGCTGTTGATCGATTCCGTACACGTTCTCACGCTTATGTTGAACCCGACGAGAGGATTATTCCGAATCTCCAAGCATGTGGCTTCGGACATATCATAAAAGTTAACAACAACACCATAGACAGAAAATTCATCCTTGCCTTACAAGAGCGATGGAGGCCTGAAACCCACACGTTTCATCTTCCAATAGGTGAGTGTACTATTACTCTAGAGGATGTTTATATGTTACTTGGTCTGCCCATTGATGGCAAGGCTGTTAATGGATCTGTTCAACATGCTAATTCAATGTGTGAGAGAGTGTTGGGAAGAGATCTAGTTGTGCCTACTCAAGGTTCAAGAGGCCAGGGTATCAGTCTGGCCTCCCTTAGAGATTATTATGATGAACTCGTCTTGATGGACAACTCTACCGAGGAGCATGTTTGGTTAATGACTAAGGTCTATATAATGTTGATGTTTGGTAAACTTTTATTCCCGGAGTCGACAGGTAACACTGTCAACTTTTTCTATTTAAGTAAATTTGACAGTATTAGCAAGATTAGGAAATATAGTTGGGGGTCCGCCGTTTTGGCGATGTTATACCAGTCTCTTTGTAAGAACGCGGTTGCCGAGAAGTGCACCTTCTATGGATGTGCGTTCCTCCTACAAGTATGGGGTTGGTGGAGAATGCCGACGCTGTCCCCTGCAGGCAGGAACAACTACACGTTCCCTTATGCAACAAGGTACGTCTTTTTCTCTTTTTCAACGCTATTCCTTGAATGCTAACTATCTTTTTCATAAAAATCTGAAATAACATTTTTGCTCTTTTTTTTTTAGGTTCTGTGGTCCTAAATTGGATTACAGTAAGAATCCGAGGGGGAGTGTTGTTTTATATCGGGACCTAATTGATCACCTCCGAGCTGAAGATGTATTATCCCTAAACTTTTATATGATAATATAGATGTATTACAATTCATCATGCTTTTTAATAATATGTTATTTTTTCTCCTACGCAGTTTAATTGGAGACCATACTTGTTGCTGGACCATGAGCCAAACGAGAGTGACCGGGAAGTTTGGACTGCAGTAGTACCGATAATAAGGTTCAACATCGTGGAGATGCACCAATCTGACCGTGTGAGACTGCAGTTTGGCATGCATCAACCGATCCCGGATCCCCCCACTGATTTGGGTCGCTGGCATATTAAAAGAGTTAACAATCAATGGGACCACGCAGATTATCGTACATTCGCACCTGAATTTTGTGAGATGTGGAAACAGCGTCGCAGCCGTCTGCTACAATTCCCTGTTGCCCAACTCCCCATGTTTCCAACCGCGGGATACCTTGCTTGGTATAGAACAGTCACAAACCCCGATATGTATGTGTCAGACCCCTACTACCTACACGACCCCCGCCAACAACAACACGCACAACAACCACCCCAACAATACGCACAACAACCACCCCAACAATACGCACAACAACCACCCCAACAACCACCCCAACAACGACAACAACGCCAACAACGCCGACAACGCCAAACATCCGAACAACCTGACCATGAGGAATTTCAAACAACACCAACAACGCCCTACCAAAGTCAACCCTTCCAACAACAATCATGGGGCTTCACCCAACAACTCCGTGACGCCGACCCCTCGACTAGGCTACCCGTCCAACAACAATCGTGGGGCTTCACCCAACAACACTATGATGCCGGCCCCTCCTCCTCCACTAGGCAACCCATCCAGCAACAATCATGGGCCTTCACCCAACAACACGGCGACGCCGGCCCCTCCAACTACAATAGGCAACCCAGCCCCGACATGGGTTCAGATGACGATTACGACCCAAACGAGCAAATGACCACTCAATCGTCACAGTACCAACAACATGGATACCCCACACCCCAATTTCCACAACACCAACAATATGGGTACACCACACCCCAGCAAACAATGCCATTTTTTCAAGGTCAATCAAGCGCTGGGTTTTACCGACCATGTGACGCAACTCCACCGCCAAGACAAATCTTTGAGGGCATGGGGACCCGACTATTTGACAGCAACATACAAGAATACATGTCCAATGAGCGCATGGAGGGGCTAATCCGAGGACCGCCTACCCAGACACAACAAGAACAACCAAGGAATAGGGGGTCGTGGAGAAGTGGCTCGTCGAGAACCTTCCAACCGGAATCGAACAGTTCCAGATTGCGGAACTGGCGGTGAGAGGGGTCATGGTCCGGCGCCGGGTCGGAGGGGTCATGGTCGGAGGGGTCGTGAATAGCATAATATCCATGTTTTATTATTTATCTTTTTTGTACCGTATTTGTAATGTTTGAACTGTATGACCGTATTTCTAATGTTGTTTCTGCATTTCTTGTACTTGTAATGTTTGGAATGAATGACATGTGGTGTTTCATTATTTATTTAATTGTTAAAACAATTTTATTAATAAATAAAAAAACCAAAATATAACTTATTTATTTATGTTAAAAACTATTTTATTAATAAATAAAAAAAATAAAAAAAAATTAGTATATAAACAAGAAAAAAAAAACAAAAAAAAAAACAAAAAAAAAGAAAATGTGAGAAGGCGCCACCCTAGGTGGCTAGAAACAAAAAAAACAACATTGATGCCACCCTGGGTGGCGCATATGTTGTGACAATTTGGGGGTTGGCGCCACCTGAGGTGGCTCCTATGTGGAGACCACCTCTGAAACCTGGTCATACCGGTAATTTTTCCGAAAAGATGGTTTTTGGTGTAAATAAATTATTAAACATGGTTATTTGGATTTTTTTTCGTAAAATAGATTTTAATATGTTTTACTGTTTAGGATACAGTTGATTTTAGGTTAGGCTAACTAGTGTCTTATAAGCACTTTTTAAGAATTTTAAGTAAAAAAATATTCTTTAAATATATTATTATTCAACTTTAAATTTATTAAATATAAGTATTTTTAAATAAATTATTTCTTTAAAAAGTCATTTATTTCAATTTCTAATACATTAAATACAAGTATTTTTAAACAAAATATATCTTTTTAAACTCTTAAATAGTGTCGTAGGGGCCTTCGTTGGCATTTCCTTTGATTTTAACCATAATTTGTTCTTTAAAATAAAAACGGTAATAATAGTATGAGTATCTATATATACCGATTTTGTTTTGTCGCGGTCGTTTTTGCGCTCGCAAACTTTTTTTTAAAACTATAATAACTATACAAATTAATTATGGTTGCTATAGGTATACGGAGTTGTTGAAAGAATTTAAAAAATTTGTTGTTCGAACTAATATTTATTAGTTTGGTTTAATTTTTGCCCCAACTATAAAAATGTTCAACTCAAACACCATGATTTAGTTTAGATTCTGGTTTGATTCGAATTTGTCTGAACCAATGATTCTTAGTGAAAAAAGTCTTAAACACACACTTCAATGACAATTGTGTTTTCAAACATAGGTAGATTATTCTAAATAGAATTAATTATACTTTTCATAATTGATTCTACTTAAGATTTTTAACCTTTTGGTCTAGGCATGTGGTTGAAAAAATTATTCTTGATGAATTGTCAATTATACATGATTCAACAATAAAACCAAACACAAATTAAATATAATTTTTACACTTAAATTTATTTTTCAATCACTTTTGCAAAAATGTATATAAATATAAATGACTTTACTTTCAAATTTTTGTCAAAATCAATTTTATATAATCCATTTATTTAAAATCACTTTTCTTTACTACAAAACCAAACAAATCAACTCTTTTTTTACTACAAAACCAAGCATACAATATCTTTCAAGGTTTCATTTCACATTTGAAGCACCTAGAATTGATTATAATTGTATAAAATTTATTTTGAAATGTTTGATTACTCTCGAATATAATTAATTATACTTTCTAAAATTAATTTTATTTAAAATCAAAATTTATAACTATTCAATCTAAACGTGATTTTACATTGAAATTTTTTCAACTATAAATCACTTTATTTTTCACTCACTTTAATTAAAATCAATTTTACATAATTGTTTCATATAAAAATTTTTTTAAGAAATCAAAAGACACACTAAGGAAGTAGGAATTAGTTTGATGTTGAATGGTGATAAATGATGATCATGAGACATAATGGATGACTGAGGTGGGAAAATGATGAGGACAATATATGCCTAATATGGTTTGGGATACAGGATTACCAAGGATATTGTCTGTTGTTACAGTGACTTGAAAAATTGGAACTATTATTCATGTGAGGATAATTTTGGACATTATAAAGTTGTGGTGATGTTTTAATGCGATCCGGGCAATTATGCTGGTCGGATCTTTGTTTTACATCAATGATTGTAATATTTGTGATTGCAAGGATTTTCTACATAAATGCATGTTCATCGGGTTCTTGTGATTACATTTGAATTTATTTATTCATAAAATAAACACATTTAAATAGAGATTATAGTACATTAAAATATAGATTTGAATTAATTTTTTTAGTTCAGTTTGACTTTTTTTTTCCTATAAGCAAAATATATATGATATATTTTATAAGAAATGAATATGCTTTTGAAAATTATATCTTTGATATTCTACTTCCTCACCAAAATAAGATTATAAATGGTCAGAAATTTATTTTTTCTAAATAATTTATGAATTAATTGAAGTTGTTTTCATGTTTTAACTAGATTCCTATTTTGTTCTATCATATCGGACACCATTACTAATTATAACACTTTATATTTGGTATATCAACTTAAATCTATGATATTTATTATATTTAGAAAAACAAACATATTAAAAAAATTAGTATTATTATTAGATAATTCAATATAGTTTAATAAAAGGTGAATTCTTATTTACCCAATTCAAAAAGTTGGATAAGATTACCTTTAGTGTAAAATGCATTGAAAACATCAAATAATTATTCTATATAATAAATAATTAAATACATAAAAATTAAATGGTGTCATCTGATTGGTGGAAGGTACACTACCCATCTTTTTGTGATGGGTAGAGAAGTTGTCACCTTAATAAAATTATTGATCTTTTAAGACTTATACCAACAATCTCCGATTAACAACAATCCCTACCATTCAAAAACAGCCAATTCCTTCCCCTATTACAGAACCAAAACCTCAAAATCCAAAATCCTTCGCTCAAGCTCTAAAAGGTGTCTGTGATATTCCGCTTTCGCAACTCCTTAATCCGATTATCAAAGGAGACAAACCCTCCATAACAATTCCAGAAGACGAGTATGAAGCAGGTATTGCCGAATGTAAAAACAACCTCCATGGTAGAGTCATTTGGCCAAAGGGATCTATTCCGCTTACAGTGTGTTACCCTAGGATTCCGACTTACTAAATAAATGGGCAACTAAGGCCCAAAATTGGCAATTGGGCCTCAATTTGGTGAGAAGGCCCTAAATTAGTAATTGGGCTTCAATTGAATAATTACATTGCCATTTGGGTCGAAGTGGTTCGACCAAATAACGCTTAGTAGTCGAAGCTGTTCGACTAGAAAGATGATCAGAGGCTCCAGCGTTCGACCAAACCAAAAGGATGCGAAGACTTAAGGATTTTTGGCTGCAGAAACTGAAGTGGAGGTCGAGAGGCAGTAGAAGTTAAGAGGCAGTTCCAGGCAGTTTTTCTGGCAGTTCTCACAGGACGCGTGGAAGTCTCACAATTGAAGATCTTGCATGTCGAAGACACGTGTTGACTGATAGCCAGTCGACCGTTAGTAGTAGTTATTTTATTTTTCTATTTAAGCAAGTTTTATAGGAATAGTTAGGGGTCCGCATTTTCTACATAAACACAAGTAAAACTCAAATCTCTGCGCAATGAGTAACGAGTGCAACCTTGGAATGTACGTATGCATACCAGTTTAATTCAATGCAATCATTTTACATTACATTTTATCTTTCAGTGCACATTTACTGCCTTCTTTTTTATTGCTTTGATTTACTTTAAAGCTTTTAATTTCAGTGTTTAGTTTTACGTTAAAGTCACTATTTTACATTTAATACAAGTCAGATACACATAACATAACAAAATAAAGCAATCAGTCCTGGAGTATTCTAGTTGACTCCGCAAAGTAACCTTTAAAAAGGAAACTAGCGCTTGTTTACCATTTTTCTGGGTAAACAAATTGGCACGCCCAGTGGGACCCGTCGATTGTTCTTTATTTTTCTTTAGTTATGAATGATATTAAGAAGTGGTCGGAAATTAACTAACATGACTGAAGTTAATACAAATAATTCTGATCTTTCTGGAAATCAAGGAGGTGTTCTGAACGGAGGAACACCACAAAATGCCGCAGATTCGTCCCCATTTGGAACAACAAATACTGGTGGATCGACGGCAGCAATAATGGTATCATCACCAACGAATGTACGGTCACCGTTGAATCCATTACGACCGCCGTTTCATGGAATGATGCCTCCACCAGGTTTTAACCCTCAGTTTGGAATGCCCACGTCTATGATGCAAGGTTTGCACATAAATCCTTCATTATATTCTGACAGCATAATGGCTACAAGCACATCAAGTCTGGGGGGTCGACCTATAGGCATAGGATATAATCACCAGGTTTTGCCATCTTTAAGTACTACGTCAATGTTGTCAATTCGACAACAAATGGACGAAAGTAATCATGAAATGGTGAATGCCCTTACTCAACAAATGGGAACTGTTTTTACTCCCATGATAAATAACACGAATCAAAGTTATGAAATATTGGCGGGACAAATGGCCAGAATTGCAGATTTCTTTGGAGCGCCCCCACAACCAAACCTTTCGACTACTCAAGGGTCGAATGTGAGAGGGGTCGAACCTATAGGACAAGGAGATCAAATCGAGCAAGAGATCCCTAGAATAGTACAAAGGCATCAAGATGCTGACCAGGTTCTTAGGAACATCCAGCAAGATGTCAATGTTGGACACAATAATATCTCTAATGTAGTCGAAGAAATTTTAGTCCAAAATGGGATAAATGTAGGTTTGCATAGACCAAATTTCGTTTCCCTGTTGTCAGAATATGTAAGGCAAACAGAATTGCCTAGGGGGTGGAAAGTCCCAAAATTCACCAAATTTGCTGGTGAGACTGGCGAGTCGACGGTCGAACATATTGCTAGGTTCCAGACAGAGGCTGGAGAAATAGCAAACAATGAAAATCTGAAGATGAAATATTTTCCAAGTTCTTTAACGAAAAATGCATTTACTTGGTTCACGACCTTATCTCCCCAATCTTTGTTCTCATGGAACCAGTTAGAACGATTGTTTCATGAACAATTTTATATGGGACAGTCGAAAATTAGCTTGAAAGAATTAGCAGAGGTTAGACGAAAGGGTACAGAACCAGTCGATGACTATCTAAACCGTTTTAGGTTACTGAAAGCTAGATGTTTTACACAAATTCCTGAACATGAGTTAGTCGAAATGGCTGCAGGTGGGTTAGATTATTCCATAAGGAAGAAATTAGACACCCAACATTTGAGAGACATGGCACAACTGGCAGATAGAGTACGCCAGGTCGAAAGGCTAAAGGCTGAAAAGGCTAGGGCTAATAAGTATCATAAGAAAGAGAAAATAGCTTATGTTACTACAGGTGAGTTCGACTCTAATAGCGACGATGAATATGAAGAGGGAGAGGTTAACGTGGCTGAATTAAAGCCAGGACCACCTTATATTTGTAAATTGCTTAGACCTTTAAAAGATAAAAATCTGGTTGAAAGTAAAAATGAGAAATTCTCTAGTAAAAGGTATTCATTTGATATAACGAAATGTGATGAAATATTTGATTTGTTGGTTTCTGATGGGCAAATCATAGTACCCCCGGGACTTAAAAATCCTCCTCTTGAACAAAAGAAAAAAAGAGGATTTTGTAAATTTCATAATTTCTTGGGTCATAAAACTTCTCAATGTGTCCTTTTCAGGGATTTAGTGCAAAAAGCTTTGAAAGAAGGAAGGTTACAGTTTGGAGAAAAGCCAAAGTCATCAATGCAAGTTGATACTGATCCATTGCAAGTCGAAGAGGCTCACTATACTGAGCTTGCTGATGTGATGATGGTCGAAACTACTGATGGTTTTGTTAGAAAGCAAAGCGGCGCTACTGATGGCAAAGTTTTGAACATGGTTTATCCTGAACCAAAAGAGAGTCTTTTGAAATTCCTCGAGAGATGCCACAATAACAACTCTCAAGTTGGATTATGTCCAAGGTGTGATGCTGTTTTTAATGTCGATGCTGCAAACAAAGTAAGGTTCGACCCTCGTCGAGGCAAAAATCGTCAATTCATGTATACAGGAGAAAACAGTGGTCGAAAGGCTGGAGAATACAGGAAGATGTTTGAAAAACCAAGGACTTTCCGTCCCAAGACGGATGTCCCTGAAGACAAATGGGTGAAACCCATTAACTTCAGAGGTAAACGTCCAGAATGGCAGATTCAAGGCGATGGAACCAATGCTGAAGGTTCTTGGACTCATAGTGGATCTAAAAGAAAAGATTACATATCTCCAAACTACAAAGGAAAGAACCCCATGACTCGAACGCAATGGAGGCGTTACCAAAGAAGCCACAAGAATGGACAAGAGGGTTCAAAAATGGTGCAGGCAGGATTTTCTCACTATCAGGCAAAACCCTTTCATAGGAAGTTGACTGAGGAGCAGGCTAAAATAGCAAATGAAAGATTAGCTGCTGGGATGATCCTAGGAAAGAAATTGATCAAAGAATTGGTCGACGATGATGCTCCAATCCCAAATACAGAAAAAGAGCCTGAGTATTCTCCATTGTCAGACGAAGAAGTCGATGATAACTTTGACATAGAGTCAGATGAGTTGCTAATCGACTGTGGGATTGTTTCTGTACTCCCGGCTGAGTTCGACAGAATCTCTGAGGTATCTGAAAATGAAGATGACTTTCTTCCTGACGAGAATGTGGAAGAAACACCTGTTTGTTACTACGTGATGGGAAAAGGAGTGGTAGAAGAGCAAAAGGCTGTGTTTGAGAGGCCAGGTCGAGGAATGATGTATCATTTGAAGCCTTTATTCATAAGGGCGAAAGTGGATGGTGTTCCAATAAACAAAGTATTTGTCGATGGTGGGGCTGCTGTAAACCTAATGCCTTATTCTTCACTTCAGAAAGTGGGAAAGTCGGATAAGGACTTAAGACCCCATAATATGGTACTGTCAAATTATGAGGGCAAGACAAGTGGAATACTTGGAGTAATTCAAGTAAAACCAGCTGTTGGTTCGTCTGTCAGGTCAACCGTCTTCATGGTGATTGCATCGCAGGCAAATTTTAAACTGTTGTTGGGTCGAGAATGGATCCATGGTATTGGGGCAGTTCCTTCCACCTTACATCAGTGTGTGGCCATTTGGAGGTCAGATGGTATAGTGGAGAATATTGAAGCTGACCAAAGTTATTACAAAACTGAAAGTGGTCGCAAACACTTCGACCAGCATTTGGCAAATGTAGCTCCTTGCTACAAAGCAGAAGATGTATATCCTTCTGATGAAAGTGTGTCTAAGTATCTGAACTTAGACCCAAATTATGGTTTCATTTGGAATAAAGAAGATCCTAATGAACCATTGAACCATGAAAGTCCTCCAGAGCAGAGGACAACAATCAAGGACGATGACCACTGAGTCAGAATACCTAGCTCGAATAACGGCTTATTTGGCCGAGAACAAAGAAAAAGCGGCTTTAGAAGCCGAACTAGAGAAAAATATGACGATTGAGGCCATGATAGTAAAAAGTGAAAACGATCAAGAAGTCGATTACCAAGTCGAACGACTCGACGGGATATACGATGACGAACCTTTAGGTTTCGAAATGGATCCATCAGGATCGGTAAGAAGGATGCAAGCTCAAGATCCTCTTGAGGAAATTAACTTAGGTGATGGAGTCATTAAAAGGCCTACTTATGTAAGTACAAGGCTTACAAGTGACCTAAAGACCAAGTTGACTCGACTTTTGAAAGAATACAAAGATTGTTTTGCATGGGATTACAATGAAATGCCTGGATTAAGTCGACAGGTGGTGGAGCATCGACTACCATTAAACCCAGGGAAGAAACCTATCAAGCAGCTTCCTAGAAGATTTGCGCCAGAGGTTATGGAAAAAATAAAAATAGAAATTGAAAGATTGCTGAAAAGCAAGTTTATTCGAACTGCGAGGTATGTCGAATGGTTAGCTAATATAGTGCCTGTCATAAAGAAAAATGGTAGCCTTCGTGTATGCATAGATTTCAGAGATTTAAATAAGGCTACTCCTAAAGATGAATATCCCATGCCAGTTGCTGAAATGTTAGTCGACTCTGCAACCGGATTTGAATATCTCAGTTTATTGGATGGATATTCAGGCTATAACCAAATTTTTATAGCTGACGAAGATGTACCTAAGACGGCGTTTCGATGCCCAGGTGCTTTGGGAACTTATGAATGGGTGGTAATGCCTTTTGGTTTAAAAAATGCTGGAGCTACATACCAACGAGCCATGAATTCCATGTTTCATGATTTTATTGACAAGTTTATGCAGGTTTATATTGATGATATTGTAATAAAATCTAACTCTGAAAATGGTCACTTAGACCATCTTCGACAATCTTTTGAACGTATGAGGAAATATGGACTCAAAATGAACCCTTTAAAATGTGCTTTTGGTGTACATGCAGGGGATTTCCTAGGCTTCGTGGTTCACAAGAAAGGCATTGAGATAAACCAAAATAAGACGAAAGCCATCTTGGAGCTAAAGGCGCCAGAAACAAAGAAACAACTCCAGTCATTGTTGGGGAAGATCAATTTCTTGAGGAGATTCATCTCAAATCTAAGTGGCAAAACGAAAATATTTTCACCACTTGTGAAACTCAAGAACCAAGATCAATTCAAATGGGAACAAGAACATCAACAGGCGTTCGACCAAATAAAAGCTTATTTAACTAAGCCTCCTATTTTGTTACCCCCCAATAGGACAAAGAGTATGAAATTATACATAGCTGCATCAGGCTCGACAATTGGGAGTATGTTGGCCCAAGAAGATGATAATGGCGTCGAAAGAGCCATATATTATCTAAGTCGAACCCTAGTAGATGCTGAAACTAGGTATATTGATATTGAAAAATTATGCTTATGCTTGTATTTCTCATGTAACAAACTTAAGCAATATATAAAGCCTGTTGATGTGTATGTGTCCTCTCATTTTGATATTATTAAACATATGTTGTCTAAACCTATTTTGCATAGTCGAATTGGTAATAAATTGGGTCAATTGTCGACGTCAAAATTCGAGGGGGTAGATGATGATGATGATGATGTTGAAATTGAGAATTTGTATGCACTGGAAATTTCTGCCATCGACAATATGACTAATGCTGAGGGTGTATTGTTGAAAATTCACATAAGAAAATAAAAGACCAAGAGACTATATTAAAATGGCTAACTCGAGCCAATCATTACAAAAAGTTCTTAATAAAAAGCATTGGCAATTACAAAATATAGCCAGTCAGTCGAAAACGAAATTACAAAGCAGGGAAATTGTTCCTAAAATAGGCTAACTTGGTTGACTCAAAATCAATTTTAGAGTCAAGTCGAGACAGGTTTTGTTTAAGCTGGCGAATGTTACTTTCCAACTTGAGTGCATTCTCACCATGACCAAGTCCTTTCAAGACTTCTTGGTTAATAGTTTCAGGCGAAGGGATTTCTTCAGTTTGAGCCAAACTGATTTTCTTTTGCTCAAGATGTTGAATCTTTTTGTTGAGTTCATCAATTTGAGCTTTGTAGTCAGCAATCTTATTGTCGATCTCTCCCTGCTTATCAGAAAACTTTAAAGTTTTCTCCTGAAATTCTTCAACCTTTTTGGTCGAAGCTGCACTGGCGTCCCATTCTCTCTCCAGTTCACGCTCTTTGTTCTTTGCCTGAAAGGTAATGTTCTTCTTCGTCATCAGGTCTCTCCAAAGTTGGTCGAAGTACGCCTCAAAATCAAAGAAAAATTGAACAACAACTGGTGGAAGAGAACCTTTGATCAATAAATCTAGGATTTTGCGAATTTCTCCACCAAGATGTTCAGAACTCTCAAGAACAACGAGAAATTCAGGTTCATCCAGATGGGCTTTCAGTCGGCATATAGCTTCGACAAGGGAGGCATCAATCTCAGCATCAGGATTGGTCGATTGAGCGGGAATCTCAAAAGAACTTGGTCGCAGCTTTTGAAGTCGAAAGAGAGCTTCCACAGGATTAGTTTTCTTCAAGTCCAGAATTTCTTCCTGACTAAGAGAACTGTTGGAATTAGTATCATCAGCAATAGAATGTGGTCTCGACTGAGAAGCTGCATTGGGTTCTGGTCGAGGAATATCTTCAGTATTTTTTATGGCAGATGATTGTTCAACGATGGGTTTGTCCTGAAGATCTGCTCGACTTCGACCTGGAGTGCTAGCCGAATCAGTGTTGCTTCCAAAAGCGTCAGTCCTTTGAGGGCTAAAAAGATTGGAGTCAAGAGTGGCTTCAGCAGTTTTCTCAGCAACTTCGACAACTTTCTCCTGAGTATGGTCGACAGTTGGTGCATTCTATTCAAGAAACATGTTAGAAAACAGAGATATTGAAAGAGATATGTGGGAAAAAATGCTAAGCTACCTCAGTAGGAATTTGGGATGAAGAAATTGTTGGAGCTGTTTGAGATTTGACAACCACTTTGGGAGTGTCCTTTACAACTTTTCGTCTTTTTGGTGGAGTCAGAGGCGGGGGTCGTGAAGAGATCTCACTTTCATGATTTGGTGGAGATGTGGTTTCGTCTGATTCAGTGGGAATTGCCAACTAAAAAGGAAGAATAACAATCAATGAATGTTAAGGTAGATTTGACAAGATTAAAGATCAAGTTAAGTACCTTTCTAACAGTTTTGTTTTTTCTGATGGTGGTGTTGCTCGACGTGCTGGGGCGCTTTCGACCTGGTTTAGGAGTAGAAGCTTCGTTTTGATTGGTAGGATCAGGTCCTGAAAGGTCCAAGATTGAGATGAGAATAGTGCCATTGGTAATAAAGAAAACGAAAGTAAACATAAAAAACTTACTTGTAGTAAGTTGATCCTCCAGTACTTTGAATGCAGTGTTCAGCTTCTTGACGAAAGAATCCCCATCAAACAGTTGATAATATTCAGTCCACCATTCATTGAATTCTTTGGTTGTAAAATAGGAGTTTTGGAAAGTGAAAGTGGGATGTTCCAAGGATTGTTTGTTATGAAACTTCAAGCAGTCGAGGTGTTGACGGGCTGTGAACGGTCGACCAGAGTAGCAAATATCACCATCATGGGAATATAAGCTCTTGGGCAACATCTGGCTCAAACCAAACTGTCGAGAGACCAAGTTTGGTTGATAACCCACGAACCCATAGCACTTACCAGTCGACTCAATACGATGAGAAAGTAGTGTTGGGGTAAGAAAGGCAGCCCAAATAGCATTTAATTGAGCTCGAAGAGTAGGAGTATTCCCAGGAAAAATAGCTTTGAACCAAGTTGGCCCAAAGCATCGATTGGAGAAAGGGGCCATGGAAGCAATAAATGTTTTACATTCAGAAAATAACCTCACATATTTAAGGAGGTTGGGTTTGTTAGACTCATCTTGAGGAGTTTGAAAGGCAAGCTTGATGCCTTCGACCCTCCGGTCATACATGACCTCTAAAATGGATCTGGAAACAGTATAACCTATATATGACTCGAAGGTGGCATTCAACCAATGTTGTAAGAGCCAATAAGGTCCCGACAGAGAGAGTTGTTTTGGAGTCTCATGCAGGCGTTTGATCCTTAAAGATGCTATACCTAAGGTATGATAAAGATAAGCTAGGAGCAACTTACTTAAAGAGACCTTTCGACCTTCATGAATCTGAATAGCCAAAGGTATGTAAGCTTTAGCATTCTGAACTGATCCTGGACAAAACAGATAATATGAGAGCCAGTAGGTGAGGAAAGCAACATGCTCTTCGTCAGAAACTTCGTCTGTCGACTTGTCATAATGATCTTGCATATACTTGGTGATGGTAGCGTTGGTGAAATTGAAATTCATTTCTGTGGGGAGAGTTGGGTCGAAGATTTCACCCAATGGCAAAAGCCCTGTGATGGCAGCCACGTCGAAGAGAGTGGGGGTCATCATTCCACAAGGAAGGTGGAAGGTGTTAGTCGAACCTTCCCAGAAGAAGATTGAAGCAAGTAGCATGGGGGGACAAACTCTATGACCAGTCCGGGATAGTTGTATGGCGTCGAAGATGCCTAATTCCTCCCATCTTTGTTGTTTTTTCGCTTGAACTTTGTTAAGCCAAGCCAAGTATTCCTTGTTGCCAGGAGCTGGAGTCGAACGGAAAACCCTAAGCGAAGGATCCATAAACTTCAGATCGAGGACACGTGGTTTGTCGAAAGCTATAGGCATGGTGGTTTGGAAGCAAGGAAAGAAACCAGTGGTTTGCTCTGGGTGGTAACGGTGGTCTGGTAATGGCCCTGAAAAAGCCATTAATTTATCAGTAATCTGAAAAGGGATTAACATCTGGTTTTGCCAAATGATGGCTTTGGCCTCAGTAAGGTTGGGTTGAGGAATGAAATCTAAGCCTTGTTCTTCTTCCTCACGAGACATAATAAACCCTAAAGGGTTCGCACCCGTATCGTACACAGTGGCGTTGGTGGTCGTAGCTGCCATTGTTGTGTATAAAAGGAGGAAAAGAAAATGGGTAAAGGTTAGAGGAAAAGAGATGGTTCTTTCTGAAACGTTTGAGAGGAGAAATAGAACGAGGAGGAAGAAAGAAAAAGGAGAAAGAAGCTGTATATATATATATGCAAGCTGTTGATGACGTCATTAGAAATCGTGTAAAGAGGAAGTTGTAAAATCAAAAGTCACGTCAAGGAAATGCTTTGAAAGCTGGGTTCAGAAAGTGGAAGCAGTTAATAGCCCACTAACCTAGCGTTTAGGTAATAATTAGTGCCTGGGAAAATGAAACGTAATCATGGCGTAATGGGAATTAACAAAAGTCGAAACCCAAGAAAGAACTGAAACGACATCTTTCTCTTTCCTAAAGTCAGTCGAAAGAAGTCGCTTGGAGGGGCAATTTGTTACCCTATGATTCCGACTTACTAAATAAATGGGCAACTAAGGCCCAAAATTGGCAATTGGGCCTCAATTTGGTGAGAAGGCCCTAAATTAGTAATTGGGCTTCAATTGAATAATTACATTGCCATTTGGGTCGAAGTGGTTCGACCAAATAACGCTTAGTAGTCGAAGCTGTTCGACTAGAAAGATGATCAGAGGCTCCAGCGTTCGACCAAACCAAAAGGATGCGAAGACTTAAGGATTTTTGGCTGCAGAAACTGAAGTGGAGGTCGAGAGGCAGTAGAAGTTAAGAGGCAGTTCCAGGCAGTTTTTCTAGCAGTTCTCACAGGACGCGTGGAAGTCTCACAATTGAAGATCTTGCATGTCGAAGACACGTGTTGACTGATAGCCAGTCGACCGTTAGTAGTAGTTATTTTATTTTTCTATTTAAGCAAGTTTTATAGGAATAGTTAGGGGTCCGCATTTTCTACATAAACACAAGTAAAACTCAAATCTCTGCGCAATGAGTAACGAGTGCAACCTTGGAATGTACGTATGCGTACCAGTTTAATTCAATGCAATCATTTTACATTACATTTTATCTTTCAGTGCACATTTACTGCCTTCTTTTTTATTGCTTTGATTTACTTTAAAGCTTTTAATTTCAGTGTTTACTTTTACGTTAAAGTCACTATTTTACATTTAATACAAGTCAGATACACATAACATAACAAAATAAAGCAATCAGTCCTGGAGTATTCTAGTTGACTCCGCAAAGTAACCTTTAAAAAGGAAACTAGCGCTTGTTTACCATTTTTCTGGGTAAACACAGTGGCGGCTCTTAAGGAAAAACTGTCTCTTACTTGGAAGGACATTAGAAACTGGGGGGTACTGTCCTTGGGAAAGGGTTACTACGAGTTTAATTTTGCTAGCATTGAAGATATGCACAGAGTTAGAGCCTCAGGTACCATAAATCTAAACCCGGGCTCATTAAAGCTTTTCGCTTGGACAGGAGATTTCAACCCTTCTCTCCAAAGTAATACTTCGGCGCAGGTATGGGTTCGTTTCTTCGGTTTATCGCATGAATATTGGAGACCAAGAATTGTTTTTGCAATAGCCAGTTGTGTTGGTACGCCAATTTGCATTGATGCAGCGTCATCCAAATCGAGAATAGACCGAACTTTTGGGCAATATGTGCGTGTTCTGATTGATATGGATCTAACAAAACCTCTGAATCACAATGTGCTGGTAGAAAGGAAAGGATTCGCGTTTTTTTGCAGATATAGAATATGAAAACATTCCCCCTTTTTGTGATCATTGCAGGAAGTTGGGACATGCTAGACAAGAATGTAAATTTCTACAGAAGCAGACTGCTCCCCCAGCTCCTAGAACTAAAAGCACATATGTTCAGAAACATAACACCAATCCTCCCGAGGCAGTAGAATGCAACGAAAATTTGGAAAAGGAGACTCAATAATTAATTGAAGATACGCCAGTGGTTCCAATTATTGTTCCCAATCCGTTAAACTATATTTCTCATCCCCCGAATGATTCCAGTTCACCCTCTGATTTTGTGGAATCAACGGTAGTGGTGGAAACACAAGTCAACAACAATACATTCCTTCACAACTCTTGGACAGATCTTGCGGACTTGGAGGAGGACCCTACAGACATAGATGGAGCTTTTACTAATGCGGTTTCAATTCTGAAAAAGAAATAGGCAGCAAGAAACAACGCGAAAAATGCCTCAAGGTCTCAAGCAGGACCTGCAAGAACATTTCCATGAAGTGTCTGTATTGGAATGTGAGAGGTATTGCTAACTCTCCCACAAAATTAGCTCTCAAAAGACTTATTCGTGCAAATAAACCGGACTTTGTTTTTATCTCTGAACCATGGATGGATGTGATAGATTTTCCTTTTAGATGGCTCCAAAGATTAGGTCTTAAGCTATTTGCTGTGAACAAAAGGGATGGCTTAGATCTTAATCTTTGGTGTTGCTGCCTCTTAAATATTGAGCCTCAGGTTGTTGCTGCTGATTGCCAACAGGTCTCATTTCTTCTGAAGATTCATGACAAGTCATTTGGTATGTCAACTGTTTATGCTTCTACAAACATAGTGACTTGTAGATTGCTTTGGCATAACTTATCTCAACTCCAAAATAATTTCAACCTTCCCTGGGCTTTCATTGGAGATTTCAATTGCATTTTGGGTGCTCATGAACATCGTGGATCTAGGTCTCCGGCTAGACCTCCGATTGAGGATTTCAATAATTAGACGAACCTGAACTCCCTGGTGCATCTCCCTACCTCTGGAGCTTTTTCCACATGGAAGAATGGTAGAAAAGGAACTCTGCACATTGAGAGGCGCCTAGATAGAACAATTTGCAATCAAGGTTGGATTGATCTTTGGAGTAGCAGTTTGATAGGAAAATAGCAAGTGTACTATTTTTGCCTATTGTAGTGATAAAAGGAGTTTTCTCCGAATGTCGATCTCAAGGACTGCTTGAGGATATAGAGTTTGAATATGATTTCAACTAAACAAAAGGTCACTGGTGAATGGTTTGGTTTATAAGAAAACGATTAAAATATGCAATTTAGGAATAGCAAATAAATTAGTTAAACGAATAACAGATATGAGTAGTATGCTAAAGGTAGGTGAATGATTCTGCCTGCAATAATTTCGACTTCTCAATGCAATAATATACTTCACAGCAATTGGTTACCGGTTCTCTAGAGCATCTAAGCCTAAATCCTTAGTCAGAAGATCTTTGAACACAAACCCTAACTTCTATGTCCATAGTCAATTACGGTAATGATCAAGCATTCAAATATCGAGAATTTTCCGGTCAAGATAAAATATTTCTAGTCCTAGATAATATTTATTATCCCATGTTCTTATTCAGGTCGATAAACAATCGCTGCTCAGCTTAATATTTATAAAACTCATAATCCGTTTTTCCGACGGTTTATGCATTAAGAACGATAACAAGAACAAATCAATTTAACCATGAATAACAAAATTACTGCATTGACAAATACGAATTCATTACATTCAGAATCAGGGTCACCCCCTTTAGCAAAAGGGGGTTTAGCTACTCATAATCAAAAACAAAGCAATGAAAAGAATTTTTGTCATTACAAAATCTGTGGAGGAATCAATCTTCAATTGTGTAAACTCTTGAATGATGTGAAACCCTTGCCAAATTCTGAGTTCTCCAGCGCTCTGAACGTGTCTTTGCAGTCAAAAATCGTCCAACCCGGTGAAATTCGCAGTACTGGTTTATATAGGTCTGAGATGGGCAACATTTTGGGCCTCATACGCGTATGATACTCCCTATACGCGTATGGGCAGAGTCAATTTTGCACATGATTTCAACAAAACGCGTATGAGACGCGTATAGGATGGGGAGCATACGTGTATGACATTCCCATACGCGTATGATCAGACTTGTTTTTTTGCCTTGGATTTTAAGGAACGCGTATGGGACTGGTGGCTGATCAAGCCATACGCGTATCAGAAGGGCCATACGCGTATGGGCTGCCTTGACTTGGATTTTCTTCCTTTCTTGCTTGTCCCTGCTTTTGTGCTCCTGATCTTGGACATCCATGCTCATAAACCTGAAACAACTAATTATACCACAAAGAGCGTAAAAAGGAACTAGAAAGAGATTGCCTTAAGCAAAATACTTTTTATTGAAAAGAACATAGATAACTTAAAATCGCGTGTTAAATCAAACAGTTTACCTGAATTCTTACTTTTTAAATGGTGAAATACTAACAAAAATGGTGACTGATCACAACCCCAAACTTAAATTGTTGCTTGTCCTCAAGCAACTCCAAATCAAGACCAATCATATCACCCCAAACTTATTTGAAACAAAACTCTTACCACAATACCTGTGAAATCTTTCGCACCTCCTTTCGCGATCACCCTTTACTTCTTCCAACTTTATGCCACCATCGCTTAGAGACACTTTCATTTTGAAACATCATTCGACCTGTCAGCTTCTTTCACACTCTCACCAGTTCTCTTTGGGGTTCATGTGTTTACACTCAAATTCATGGTATGTAGTACTCACTCAATAATTCGAATGAATCCTAATCCTTGTTAACATGCATAAGTCACACACTTTTTCGAGGTCTTTAAGGATGAAATGGGGCTCGGGTTAAGGTGGAATAAAAACAAAAGGATGAAGGTTACAAGTTTCAAGTATGTGTCTATGCGTCTCATTACTAAACACGGTTACTGCTGGGTCTCTTGGAAAAGTCTTCGGGTAGTTCCATGCACTTATTCATGAGTACTTTTTCATTGTAAGCTCTTTTTTTTTTTAAACTCCTTTTTTTTTCTTTATTATATTTTTTTTTTAGGTACTCATATTGTGAGTTCATCTTTTGAACATCATTGCATAGCTACCCCAAACTTACACGTTGATATTCCATGAGCAACCCCAAACTTACACACAAACTAATAAACCAACAATTGTAATTTACATACTTGAAACAGGGGAAGGTGATATTGAACCAGGGTGTGAGAGAAAGAAAAGATATCTTTTTTTTTAAGCTCGAAAATGGGTAACAAGGGATAATCAAGATTAGGTGACTACAAAAGGCTCTAGGGTGAGAGAAAAAAACTTGCCTCAGTGTGTTATCATGCAGTATACAACAGAAAGGACACATGCAAATTCTGAATAGTAGAATCATACCTGAATATCCCTCATGGAAATGAATGAATAATCGGCTATATCTGATCTCACCATGGTAGGTTGATTTTGACTGGTCTCCTGATGGTTCTCCATATTGTGCGTCTTCACTAAAGTTGTCACAAAGCTCTTAGGATTTCAGGATGACGTTGACTAAAGTGCGTCCAATCTTGAGTCACAGGTATCTATGAATGAGGTAACATGATTGGATGATTTACTCATTTGTGGAGTTTAGAATCGAGGTCCCCCATTTAGTTAGAACCACCATCTCTATAAACAAGAAATTCATACTGAATGATAAAACAACGGATTCATTAATAAGTTATGCCCAAAGGGCGATTACAGAGAAATGAAACTAAAGTAAAACCAAAACAACGAAAGCAAAGTACATAATAACACAAGATAACTAGAAGCAATTGAAACAAAATAAAAACTAACAAACAAACTAGAAGATAACAAAAGAACTCTATGCGTCGGTTCTTCCATCCCTGTCCTGCATATCCGCATCAAAACTGATGTGCTCATCGATATCAAAAGGTGTCCCCTGAACAAATGCATCTATTGGGGATACATTCGGCTGCGGGTTAGGGGTTTGCTGATGTGGCTGTTCTTGCGGGATAAAGGGTCCCCCCATCTGAAATGGCGCAGGGAATCCCGGAATGCGAACGATCCCAAAAGAAGGATCATCTGAAGTGCCAGAGTAACGATCACGGAAGCGCTGAGCATCATTCCACAAATCAGTCTGGTGACACATATAGCGTGCTGGAATCCCCATCTGCAGGCACTGGTCTTGCCACATACACCAACCTGACATCATAAACCGATACAACCGAGAGTTTTCATCCATCATATCTGCAGCAAAAGATGATGGAACAGATGCAGAAGCATCTGGAGCAGTAGTACTCTCTGGTGCGGAGGTGGTGTTCTCTGGTCTTGTTGTACCACTCGGTCCTGAACCATCATCTCTAGGTTCTTCAGTCTGAGTGTTATGAGGTGCAACGAGGGACAACCAACTCGACCCTAATGATTTAGCTGGTCTAACCACTGGTCCATCAAGATCTAGAACGCCTGCTTTCCTGCACAACAAATAAATCACAGAAGCATGACCGAGCGCTTTCTTGGAAGAAGATTGCGCTATGTCGTCAATATCAGAAGAGATGATCCGTCCAATGTTCACAGGACGGTGGGTCAGAAAAAAATATAGCAACATTGCTCTTTCAGCAATTAAATCAGAGCCGCTTTGATTGGTGCTCAGAGTGTGATGGACAAAGAAAGCCCAAGCTTTTGGAATAGGGGCCAAATCCACAACCATCATCTTTGAAGGCGAGGCTCTTGTAGTAGGGTGCTAGTCCTTTCCTTCTTGAAGCAACAAATTTTTCATCTCGTCAAATGGCCAGAATCTTCTCATGGACATTTTCATCTCTTGATAGTGACAATGTTCCTCGAGAGGTTTTGACTTCAGAATACGATTAATCTTATCAGCACTAAAGTTTATCCTTTTACCCCGAACTCGAGATTCCAACACTGGATCAATTTTTGAGTCTGTTCTGAAGGCGTTGGCATAAAATTCTTGGATCAAAACTCTGCTCACAGGTTTAATCCGCTCATTCAAATATGTTAACTTCTGTTCCTGAAGAACAGTTTGGACTTCAGGTAGTTCTTCGGGTGTTAACGTCCAGGATCTTTCTTCAATGATGTTTCTGGTGGTTAAACTCTCAAATTTTGCAAAGTGTGCAGCAGATCTGAATCTGTTTCGATCATATGGGGCCATGGTTGAGAAGAAAGAACAATGTAACCTGAAAACTTAGGCACAGACACGCAAAAATACATAATTCTGCAGATAAAATGAGAGCAATACGAGAGTTATGCGTATGCAAAAACAGAATAATGACCAGAAATGTCAGGAAAATCATAAATAGTGGGTCCAGAAAATGATACGCGTATCATACGCGAAAATGGACGAGCCATACGCGTATCATACGCCTCATACGCGTATGGGCAGAGGAATTTTTGTGTGTGAAACAATTGGATCTCGTATCAACCATACTCATACGCGTATGGTGTTTTTCATACGCAACTTCCAACGGTCACAAATTCAAAAACGCGTATCCAGATCTCGTATCAAATTCCATACGCGTATGGCTGCGTACCATGCCCACCATACGCGTACCATACGCATATGACCAGAGTCCACAACCTTCGAATCTGAAATTCTGGTAAGACAGACTCAGAATGTCATACACAATGTCACGACATCTTTTCTGTCATCAGCTTAGCTGAGGCAGTACATACAGATCCCCTAATTTTTTATTACTTCTAACATCCAGAAGTCTGGAAGTGTTGGGATCACATATCAGTTCAGTTAACATAAACAAATATGCTTTGCAGAGATTCTGTGTTAGCACTGTCATTAAATCACACACTGATGTCATGCACGATGTTATGACATCCAAACTAAACTTACAAATAAACAATGCAGAAACATAAATAACACAGAGAATTGTTTACCCAGTTCGGTTCTAACTAACCTACTCTGGGGGCTACAAGCCAGGAATGAAGTTCACTATCAGTAGTATCAATTCAGAGTTAAACTCGCCGTTTATCCCTCCTCACTTAATCACTACCCAATGACCCCTCTACCTAGGTCCTCCCTAGATATGGAATATCCCCATTCCACTTCCAATCACCGCAGTGATGTCCAAGCACTCCAGCCCCTAGCCTATGCTTGACAGCTTCTCACCAACAATCACCTCATGTGATAACACACTGACAATAGTCAAAGTAGAAGATCCACTTCCAATACACACTTTGATCTTGCTTCACAGCTTCGATCAAACGACACATCTACACTCATTGCTTCACAGCTTCTGAGTGAGTACACATACCTCTTGCCTACAGGCTTCGAGGAACATATCAGTGACCATCCCACAATCCAGGTGGTTCACCTACACAACAAACCCTAATGACTACATTATGATCGTTAGGTTTTCAAGGCTACAAAGATTCCTATTTATAACCTGATCCTAGTTGGACTTGGGCTTAAAATCGCAGCACTCCTTGCTGTTACAAAACACAGAAAACTTTCTGCTAAAAACAAGGTCTTCAATCATAAGTTTCCTAATTTATCTTCATAATTAGAAACTGCATAATTCTCGAATATTCTAATCTTGATTCTCTTGACCTTTAAACCTGCGCCACATAGGATTGCATAATATTCCATAGAATATTCTGCATCTTTTGAGTACTTACTGAATCTTTATATTCCAGCTCAGCAGGTGCGTGACAGCTAAATATAACAGTAACTGCTGTCAAATACTGATGTCACAGAGCATGTCGTGACATTCCATAGAACATCTTGATGTTGTACCTGTTCTGCATAAATCACAGCAAACAGTATTCTTCACTTCAATTCTCTGCTTCTCACATATCAGGGTGCCAAAAAGACAGCCCATGATTTGTTCTATTACTGATGTACAATCAGCACAATCTTTAGTTTCCCAAAATAAAGACTGAGATAAATAAGGAAACATAATAGAAATAGAATAGAAAATGTAGCAGCTACTGCTGTCAAACACTGATGTCATGACGTCGAGCATGACATCCAACTCACAACATGTATTAGCTTACACAACCAGAACCTGCATAACCTTTAACACTACACACCACATGTCATGACCTTAGTCAAGACAACAGAATACACATGAATGTTTTACCACAAAATGCAGCCAATCAAAACATCTACAATCTCCCCCTTTGGCAAATTTTTGGCTAAAACATTCTGTCACCATAATTTTTGGCTAAAACATTCTGTCACCACATTAGAGGAACATAGTAGAAAAACAACTAGCAAACTACCAGTTATGCAAAATTGCTAAAGTACATCAGTCGTGCTGAACAAGTTCCACAAGCTACATTATCACATAACATGAACAGAACCAACTTGTTCAATATGATCTGGGGTGACACTTTCTTCTCCCCCTGTTTGGCCATAAATGTTGCCAAAGCAACGGACATCTCCCCCTTAAAAGTTACTCTTCATGACATGACCACCTTGAGACTGTATATTGCAACTGTGAAGAGCCTTCCAACACTTGTTGACATGCAGCCACTAGACGAGTTCAAGATTTGTGGATACCAGACGCACATGATTAGATTCAACCATTCCCAGAAAAGCTGACTGTAATGATACATCTTGTTAAATAAACCTTTTCATAAGAAACTTCCTCTAACTAAGTTGAAAAAGCTCCTGCTGACTTGGACCACCTTCATTATGATGATAGAGTATAACAGACCAAGATAATTTTCTAGAATTATATCTTGAACTAAGAAGACACTCCCCCTATCTGAGATAATTTGTGCTTCATACAGGAAAACTTGTAATGATGAATGGAAAATATAAGACGCATCTTCATATCTTCAAGAGCGCACCCTCTGCCCAACTAACTAGCTGACACACTTCACTATTACAAAGTAACTCCTTTACAAAAGATACTCACATCAGAATTTAGATGTTATAACATCTTGTACAACATTAAGATACAGTTGAACAGTTCAGTACATTCAACTAACTCCACTTCTCTTTCTTCAACAGATTCAAGTCTACCACCTTATCTCCACCAAGTTGCACTCTGATCATGGTCTGCCAAGATAATTTGAAATCCTCCTTGATATGACGTTTCTCATAATGATTAACATACTCTCCAATTAGAATTAGAAGAATCCTTTTTATCCACAACTATGTTGATCATCTCACCAAACTTCTGTCTTCATAGTCATACTCACTACTGAAGTCTTCATCATGAAAGTAAACACGAATTGCCAGAACATGTTACCATCACCAAGATCAGAATCTGCTCATTCTAATCCACATTAAGTTAGAACTGTCACTTCAGACTTAATGTTGCTTCTTCATCCTTCACATGCTAGATTCTAGATAATTTTCCAAACCAACAAGATATAGTGATATTGTGACATCACGCGAGACATTAGTTTATCAGACTTGAAATCTCATCAATATCTCTGAGTGTTCCACCACCTACACTGATTGATGTCTTGTCATACTTCATACTCCCCCTGAGAATTACAACATAAGGATGTTTTGAATAATTGTCCTTAACCTGAAGCATTCGTCATTTGGAACTGCCACACTTTCCAAATTTGGAATCCTTAGTTTGCTTGCTACACAAGATCCAGACTGCCACTTCATGTACTTTGAAATAGAAGAAACTTCTAAATAGCTCTTGAACATGTCTTCAACAGATAGGTCTGAACCTAATCTTTATTGGTGTCTTTAAGTGTTGTGATGTAACATACAAAACAAAGCATCACATACATCTTCTTCTTCTTCTTCCACATAGTTGATGTAAATATCCAGCTCCCATCAAGATACTCACCATCTCCTATATGTTTCTTCTTCTTGAATCAACTCACCAGCCAACCATTGCCTTTCTTAATGCTTAATTGAAGATAACACAGAACTATAATTGATGCATAGTTCAAATCAGACCATGGACACTTCATACACATACTTAGCTCCCGACAGAGTATATGAATCTGTATTCAGGCTGTACATCCAATAAGTACTAAGTCTCCCGTCAAAGCACCTATTAGTCACTCAGATAGAATTTGCTGCTCACACCAGGTCCTTCTAAATGATCTCTTCTTCATACATGAAAGCATTCTTCTTGACAATGATGTTACAACATCTGTTATGACATCATTCATTTGGACTCTTTGGATTTCTCATTCAACATCTCCTGTATGACACTTGGGGAAAGGCAAAGAAAGCAAGACCAACACCATCAACTCAGCTACACATCAGTCATGATTAAGGGATAATATATGCCATATCTCAATAAACTTTTCTTCAGACTTCTCTTGAGATAATGGATGCCACAATCTGTACCCCATGAGGAGATTCCCTCAACAAGGTTTCTGGAACAAATTCACTTATGACATAACTCCTGAAAATACCTCAGATTCCACACAGTAATCTGACTACCTTGAATCATCACACAATATTCAAAACCATATTTCACTATGCACGATACACAGTATTCAGTTTTCACCACTAACTGTTCTATGGTTAAGAAAACAATTCACACATCTGGTTCCTTTGATCAAAAGAACATACCAGATATAAGCTCATCTTGAATTTTCATAGAGGTCTTGAAAAGAAAACCTGAATGAATCCTTTTACTTGCACTGAGCTCTACTTCCAACTCCCATAAGCTTATGCCTGAAATAAACTGACATTTGGGATGGAAGGTTCAGTTGATTGTATTCTGACCAATCAACACAAAAAGCAGATGTCTCCTCTTCCAGATCAGGAGTAGGTTCCAAACAAATGTACTCACACTACATAAGTTTAGCACCAGAACATCTGTTCTTCAACTGGTAGCTGCATACCAGTATGCCATCAGTTCCTTCTTCTGCCACTTGAAAGAACTTCCTCCCTTTACAGAACCAGAGTTCAATGCTCTCATAGACCTGGTTGTGAAACCAAGTTTGAGTAAGCAACCTCCATCCCGCAGTTATGCAGTTATGTCATCCAAGCCCACACTTTGATGAATCCCTGCTTCTTTTCCAACGACATCAGACACTCTGATGCATGAGTCATCAGAAGGACTAGTTAGAGACTAATCTTCTAGCTGTACCAAGGATTCCACTTCCTTGAGCAAAGCTGTTTCCATGATGTCAAGAATACTGCCACTTGTTCTTGGCTTCACAGTGTTCATTAGCCAATGCACTTCCTTACATAGATCAGAAATAAACTGATCCAAGTAACCACCATCAAGATGATGATGTCTTCTTCTTCTTGTGAACTCCAAAGCTGAACATGTATCTTGCCAGGAAATGTTTTTCAGAGATCATATGTTTATGTTGCCACCAAAGAGATAGATCTTAAAACAAATGCACTATCCTTCCTGTACAGGGTCTTGAAGAAGAGATGTTCCAGCATCTTTAAGAACATCAGTTATCTTGAACTCCAAGGATAATCAATTAAATACTTGTACCTGGCACAAATAGCAATTGACCTTAAATCCTTTCCTAATTAGATTCACCCTTAGGAAAGAGATAGATGAATCTTTTCTTACAAATGTGTCACGCAACAGCCAGATCCATGTGACACCGTTCAACAGCCAACTAAACACAAGGCTGAACCAGACGTGGGGAGGTTAACCAAATCTTCCCCTCAAACTAACAATCATGGAAATTCCACACCGCTTATCCATGCATTGTACATAAAAGTCTCATCATACAACATCCCTACTAGAGGCAACTAAATCCATGAGTTATACCTATACATACTTCATACACCAGTTGAGGGGACTATACTTATATAAACCATGGTTAACAAAAATACCGTGCAGCGGAAAACAACTAAAATTTATCCTCAACAAACCTCAGGCCTAACACAATAACCTTTGCACAAACATATCAATCCAGGTGCACTAGGTTGGGTTTGAAAGTAAATCAATATCCAAACAACAATAACCTACTAACATAGCTGCTCCCTTGGCATACAACAACATGTAGGTTTCATTCTTACCCTGTCATGAATGGTCCATCCTCCAACTTCAAGGGACCATTCAACCAATCATGTGAACCCTCCTTGCTCAGAAGATTTTTTCAGCTACGTCGGCTTCTTTCATTACACACGGATCTCCTTTTAAATTCTGGTATGACAGAACCCAGATGTCATATACGATGTCGTGACATCTGGTCTGTTATAAACGCAGCAATGGTAGGATAGGATGGTCTTTAATTTTGGTTCAACACCTGTATACTAAACTATCATAATAATACTGGAACCATTTATGCATAATGATAACTCAGTTATCACAACCAGATTTTGATCTGAGGTGGTTCTGTAAAAGAACAAGCTTTGGAAGTATTCCCTGATGTCATATTGGATGTTACGACATCTTATACCAGATTAATAAACCAGTGCAGAAAATAAAGAACAACATACAAACAGTAACGAACACACAATTCTTGACAATCTTGAAGATCATCAAACAACTTTGCAAATGAATATGAGGAACACTGATCATTTGAACCTCTTCAACCTCAATAACCATGCCTTTATGAGTAGACTTGAGAAAAGAACTCAAGTATCTTTGCCACTTGTACTAAAGTTGAAAACAATCTGCTACAAATTCTGTTGAAAACCATATAACCCTAGAGATCTTCTTTCAAAGATAGGATTATGCATCAGATGCTATGCAGCAGAAAATAGCCATATATCAACAGAGATTACACAATGCTTACTCCCAGAACCAGTTGTAAGCATGACATCCAAGAATTGCAGCTGAACAATCCAACAATATGCTTGCTTCTACTTCAAGGAACACAACAAGACCTAACCAATATTCTGACTAGAAAGAAACAGATAAGCACGAAGAATACCTTATCATTAACTTCACTCCCGCATGAAGGTTTTGACAATCTTCTTCTCTGTACCTTGCTATATGCTGAATAAAACACCCCAAATTCTTCACTCCCGCATGAATCATTTGGATATCCTTGAAACCAGTAACACCATCTTCCCTTGCCAAGAGAATACACCTGTTTTGGTCAGTTTGGTCCAGTCTTCCACACATAGGTCCATCCTCCACTTCTAGGGACCACACAATATGAACATGAATGTTCAAGCAATCATCTACCTCCAACAACCAGAAAGTATCTCCCATGGATCTCATCCAGGAATAGACAGGATGACTGCTCTGATACCAATTGAAATTCTGGTAAGACAGACTCAGAATGTCATACACAATGTCACGACATCTTTTCTGTCATCAGCTTAGCTGAGGCAGTACATACAGATCCCCTAATTTTTTATTACTTCTAACATCCAGAAGTCTGGAAGTGTTGGGATCACATATCAGTTCAGTTAACATAAACAAATATGCTTTGCAGAGATTCTGTGTTAGCACAGTCATTAAATCACACACTGATGTCATGCACGATGTTATGACATCCAAACTAAACTTACAAATAAACAATGCAGAAACATAAATAACACAGAGAATTGTTTACCCAGTTCGGTTCTAACTAACCTACTCTAGGGGCTACCAAGCCAGGAATGAAGTTCACTATCAGTAGTATCAATTCAGAGTTAAACTCGCCGTTTATCCCTCCTCACTTAATCACTACCCAATGACCCCTCTACCTAGGTCCTCCCTAGATATGGAATATCCCCATTCCACTTCCAATCACCGCAGTGATGTCCAAGCACTCCAGCCCCTAGCCTATGCTTGACAGCTTCTCACCAACAATCACCTCATGTGATAACACACTGACAATAGTCAAAGTAGAAGATCCACTTCCAATACACACTTTGATCTTGCTTCACAGCTTCGATCAAACGACACATCTACACTCATTGCTTCACAGCTTCTGAGTGAGTACACATACCTCTTGCCTACAGGCTTCGAGGAACAAATCAGTGACCATCCCACAATCCAGGTGGTTCACCTACACAACAAACCCTAATGACTACATTATGATCGTTAGGTTTTCAAGGCTACAAAGATTCCTATTTATAACCTGATCCTAGTTGGACTTGGGCTTAAAATCGCAGCACTCCTTGCTGTTACAAAACACAGAAAACTTTCTGCTAAAAACAAGGTCTTTAATCATAAGTTTCCTAATTTATCTTCATAATTAGAAACTGCATAATTCTCGAATATTCTAATCTTGATTCTCTTGACCTTTAAACCTGCGCCACATAGGATTGCATAATATTCCATAGAATATTCTGCATCTTTTGAGTACTTACTGAATCTTTATATTCCAGCTCAGCAGGCGCGTGACAGCTAAATATAACAGTAACTGCTGTCAAATACTGATGTCACAGAGCATGTCGTGACATTCCATAGAACATCTTGATGTTGTACCTGTTCTGCATAAATCACAGCAAACAGTATTCTTCACTTCAATTCTCTGCTTCTCACATATCAGGGTGCCAAAAAGACAGCCCATGATTTGTTCTATTACTGATGTACAATCAGCACAATCTTTAGTTTCCCAAAATAAAGACTGAGATAAATAAGGAAACATAATAGAAATAGAATAGAAAATGTAGCAGCTACTGCTGTCAAACACTGATGTCATGACGTCGAGCATGACATCCAACTCACAGCATGTATTAGCTTACACAACCAGAACCTGCATAACCTTTAACACTACACACCACATGTCATGACCTTAGTCAAGACAACAGAATACACATGAATGTTTTACCACAAAATGCAGCCAATCAAAACATCTACAGAATCCAATACCCCATACGCGTATACTAGGTCTCATACGCGTATGGGCAGCCAATTTTTTTCAACTTTTTCAAAAAATTTTTTTTTATTTTTTTATTTTTTTTTTATTATTTTTTTTATTTTAACTGAATGAAAGAAATTTGTGTTAAAACAAAATGCGTACCTTCCTTGGGTTGCCTCCCAAGCAGCGCTTCGTTTAACGTCGCATGGCTCGACGGTCTCCACATCAAGATGTGAGACGGAGATATTGAATCAAACCTACCTCTTGGACTTGATGGTAAGGTTTTAACCTCTGTCCGTTGACTTTGAAAATATCCCCGTTACTTGGGTTTTTAACCTCCACTGCTCCATGAGGGAATACTTTCGTGACCACAAACGGTCCGGACCACCTTGACTTTAATTTCCCAGGAAATAGCTTCAACCTGGAGTTAAACAATAAAACAAACTGCCCTTCCCAAAATTCTTTCTTCTCGATCCTCTGATCATGCCATTTTTTTGTGTTTTCTTTATATATTTTGGCATTTTCATACGCATAGTTCCTAAATTCTTCTAACTCGTGGAGTTGAAGAATTCGGGAACCATCAGCTTTTTTGGGATCGAGGTTTAAGAATTTGGTGGCCCAAAATGCCTTGTGCTCGAGTTCGAGTGGCAAATGACAAGCTTTACCATAAACAAGCTGATACGGAGACATACCTATAGGTGTTTTGAATGCTGTCCTGTAAGCCCAGAGCGCGTCATCCAATTTCACAGCCCAGTCTTTCCTAGAAGCATTAACGGTCTTTTCCAATATCTGCTTGATCTGCCTGTTGGACACTTCCACCTGTCCACTCGTCTGAGGGTGATACGGTGTTGCAATCTTGTGCTTCACATTGTATTTTTTTAGCAAACTCTCCATAACCTTATTCAGGAAGTGAGTGCCTTCATCACTAATCAAAGCTCTTGGTACCCCAAACCGAGAAAAGATATTGTGTTTGAGAAAACTCACAACTACTTTAGCATCATTTGTGGCTAATGCTACAGCTTCTACCCTCTTGGACACATAATCGACTGCCACCAAAATATAGTTCTTTCCGAACGATGGTGGAAACGGTCCCATAAAATCAATACCCCACACATCAAACAGTTCTACCTCTAACATTGAATTCTGTGGCATCTGGTTTCTCCTCGTGATGTTACCTGTTCTTTGGCATCTGTCACATTCTCGGACCAAGTAATAGGCATCCTTGAATAGCGTAGGCCAATAGAACCCGGATTGGAGGACTTTTGCTGCTGTTCTATCTCCACTAAAGTGTCCTCCATACTCGGAATCGTGACAAGCCTTTAGTATATCTCTCTGCTCTCCTTCGGGAATACACCTTCTGATTAGGCCATCCACTCCCCTTTTGTATAGGAATGGGTCATCCCACAAATAAAACCTGCAATCATAGAGAAACTTTTTCTTTTGGTTAGCACTAAAATCATCAGGTATAACTCCACCTACCAAGTAATTTGCATAGTCAGCAAACCATGGGGTTCCAACCACAGCTAGGATTCTCTCATCAGCAAATGTGTCTTGGATTGGATGCTCCTCTTCCGTTTCCTTAATCGGGTTCATGCGAGATAAGTGATCTGCAACTGTATTCTCACACCCATTTTTATCTTTGATTTCAAGATCAAATTCTTGAAGGAGAAGTATCCATCTCAAAAGTCTTGGTTTGGATTCCTGCTTAGCAAACAAATACTTTAAAGCAGCATGATCAGTATAAACAATAACCTTAGACCCAAGCAAATAAGACCTGAATTTGTCAAAAGCATAAACCACGGCCAACAACTCCTTTTCGGTAGTTGCATAGTTCATTTGGGCCGGATTAAGGACATGACTAGCATAATATATCACATGTAATAGTTTGTCCTTTCTTTGTCCCAAAACAGCCCCCACAGCAATGTCACTAGCATCACACATTATTTCAAAAGGTAATGACCAATCGGGGGCTATTACAACAGGTGCAGTACTCAACTTACTCTTTAAAGTCTCAAAAGCTGCCAAACAATTACCATCAAACTTAAAGGGCTTATCTTTAACAAGCAAATCAGTTAATGGTTTGGCCACTTTTGAGAAGTCTCTGATAAACCTGCGATAGAAGCCTGCATGTCCTATAAAGCTCCTTATCCCCTTTTCATTCACGGGGGGTGGAAGATTAGCTATCACCTCCACTTTGGCCTTGTCCACTTCAATTCCTTTATGGGAAATCTTGTGGCCAAGCACGATACCTTCCTGCACCATAAAATGACATTTCTCCCAATTGAGAATAAGGTTAGTTTCCTGACACCTTTTCAAAACAAGAGATAAGTTAGCTAAACAAATATCAAAAGAAGAACCAAAAGCAGAAAAATCATCCATAAACACCTCCATATGCTTTTCCAGCATGTCGGCGAATATAGATGTCATACATCTCTGAAAAGTAGCTGGGGCATTGCATAACCCAAATGGCATCCGTCTGTAAGCAAAAATACCATAAGGGCATGTGAATGCTTTCTTCTCCTGATCTTCTGGGGCTACAGCAATCTGATTGTACCCCGAGTATCCATCCAGAAAACAGTAATACTCATACCCTGCAAGTCTCTCTAACATCTGATCAATAAAAGGAAGAGGAAAATGATCCTTCCTGGTCGCAGTGTTGAGTCTTCTGTAATCAATGCATACTCGCCACCCTGTTACTGTGCGAGTTGGAATAAGCTCATTTTTTTCATTCAAGATCATTGTGGTTCCTCCTTTCTTCGGTACCACATGTACTGGACTCACCCAAGAACTATCTGAAATAGGATAAATTAATCCTGCATCCAACAACTTTACAACTTCTTTCCTCACTACTTCTTTCATTGCTGGGTTTAACCTCCTTTGAGGTTGCACAACCGGTTTCTGGTTATCCTCCATCAGTATTTTATGCATGCATACCGTGGGGCTAATTCCTTTTATATCCTCGATAGTCCAACCAATAGCACTCCTATGCTTCTTAAGTACCTGTATCAACTTTTCTTCATCTTTTTCATTTAACTCAGAATTGATAATAGCAGGACATTTTTCTCCAGATTCTAGAAAAACATATTTAAGATTTAGTTGTTTTAACTCAGAACTTGTACCTGTTTTGTTTTCCTTTTTATCTTCTGTTTCTGGTGAACCTCTTAAATCCTCCCACCGGTGTGGTTTGGATTTCAACCAAGGTGGTTGTGCATCAAGTAGGGCAAGAATTTCTTTTTCCTTCTCATTATTACTCTCCTCCATCTCCTCAGTTGACAAACACAGAACTCTTTCTAAAGGTGATTCTGGAAAATTACTCTGAATGTTATCGGCTACTATCTGATTAATCACTTCCACTGAGTGATTTGTACCTACATCCTCTTTGTGCTTCATAGTGCTTCTCACATTAATTTTCAGCTCCTCATCATAAACCTTAAGAGTCATAGTACCATTCTCAATGTCTATCATACACCTACCTGTCTCTAAAAATGGTCTACCCAAGATCAGGGGTATCTCCTCATCTTCTGGCATTTCCAGAATTACAAAATCAACAGGAAAAACAAATTTATCAACTTTAACCAGAACATCTTCAACAATCCCATAGGGCTTCTTCACCGAGTGATCAGCAAATTGAAGTGTCATTCTGGTGTCTTGAACTCTTCCAATTCCGAGTTTCCTGTAGATGGACAAAGGCATAAGGCTCACACTAGCCCCCAAATCAATTAGAGCCCTTTTAAAGGATCTATCTCCAATGGTGCAAGGAATAGTAACCGAGCCTCTATCTGGTTTTTTAACTGGAATCTTCATACCCTGCAAAATAGCACTACAAGTTTCAGTTAGTATAACAGAGTCAGTGTCGGTGGTGCGCTTCTTGGATATGATGTCCTTCATGAATTTGGCATAAATAGGCATTTGCTCGAGTGCCTCAGAGAATGGGATGTTGATTTCCAACTTCCTGAACATTTCTACAAACTTCTGAAAATTTTTCTCGTCCTGCTTCTGCTTCTTGTTCCTTTGTGGGAATGGGAGTTTTATTATGGGTTTTTGCTCAGTGGACTTTTCCTTCACAGCTGGCTTCAATATGACTTCTTCCGTTGGGGTTGTTTTATTTTCTAAGATTTCCAAATCCACTTCAAGTAGTGTATCTTCTTCCTCAACTTTCTTTTCAAGAACTTCATTTGCTTTTCCACTTCTTGTAGTTACTGCACTCACATTATTATGCTCTCTCGGGTTTGTCACAGTTGCACTTGGTAAAGCACCTGGTGCTTGTGAACTCGTGATCTGCTGTGCTATCTGCCCAAGTTGAAGTTCAAGATTTTTGATAGAAGCATTAGTGTTCCTTTGGTTATCTCTTGTCTCTTCCTGGAATTTAACATTCTGCACTGCCATTTTTTCAATGGCAATCTCCCAATCTGCTTTCTTCGGCCCTTGTTGCTGATAGGATTGCTGAGGTGGCTGATATTGTTGCTGGTAAGGTGGTTGTTGTTGAGGCATGTACTGTTGTTGTTGAGGAACTTGCTTTTGGACATTACCCTGTTGATCCTTCCACGAAAAATTAGGATGATTCTTCCACCCTGGATTATAAGTGTTGGAGTAGGGGTTATTTTGCCTCAAGAACTTTATAGCCTCCACTTGTTCTGCAGTAGCAACACAATGAATGGCAAAGTGTGGTCCAGCACAGATTTCACAAACCATCGCTTGAGCAGGTTGAATTTGAGCTACCGTCTGAGTACCTAAATTCATACCTTTCAGTCTTCTTTCCACTTCAGCTTTAATTTGATCTTCCATGTTCACAACCTGATTTGCCAGTTTTAAATCAATTTTTCCTTCAGGTTGGCTCACAGTACGATCATAGAGCTCCAAATGCTCGTTAGCAGCAATAGCCTCAATAATCTTCTTAATACCAGTGGCTGTTGAGAAATTAGTTGAGCCACCGGCAGCTGTATCAATAAGTTGCTTTGTCTTCAATTTCAACCCATTCACAAAGTTTTGCATTTGTTCAGTTGCGTCCAGATTATGAGTGGGACATGCAACTAAACACCTTTTAAACCTTTTGTACGCATCTCCCAGTGACTCTCCATCCTTCTGTTTAAAATTCAAAATGTCATACCTCTTGCGGATATACACAGAAGCTGGAAAATACTCATTCAGAAATGCTGTTTCCATTTGTTGCCACGTAGTAATACTTCCTGCAGGTAGGGAATAAAACCATTCTTCAGCGTCCTCAGATAAGGTGAAGGGAAACATGACCAACCGTTTTGCTTCTTCTGAATGTCCCTCAATTTTTAATGATGTGGTCATTGTCAGGAACTTTTGTAGGTGCTTGTTGGCATCTTCATTGACTTTTCTTGAAAAAGGTTTACTTTCCAGCTGACGAATGGTTGACGGGTGCAACTGGAAGTGAGCAACATTTACCGGTTGATTGACTATTGTCAATCTCACTGCTGGATTATTTTCTCTGCCATAATCTCCCAAAAGTCTTTCCGGAGGAGGTAAGTCAGCCATGATATGAACTTCTGGTTGTGAACCTGTGTCTGACTCAGAATCTGAATGTTCGGAGTGAACAATGATTTCTTCCTCTCTTTCTACTTCTGCCAATCTTTCTCGTTTAGCTTGTCGAAGTCTAGCACGCAAAGATCTTTCGGGTTCTGCGTCAAAATGAAAATCAGCTGAGGCCTTACCTCGCATAAACAGATTAGACAGCAGTTAGTATGATAAAAGTACAAAAGTAACTATAATAATAAAATTTTAGTTGCGGAGCAACAAAATTTTAATTGAAATAATTCTGTTAACTCTATTATCTTTGGCAGTCCCCGGCAACGGCGCCAAAAACTTGATAGGAAAATAGGAAGTGTACTATTTTTGCCTATTGTAGTGATAAAAGGAGTTTTCTCCGAATGTCGATCTCAAGGACTGCTTGAGGATATAGAGTTTGAATATGATTTCAACTAAACAAAAGGTCACTGGTGAATGGTTTGGTTTATAAGAAAACGATTAAAATATGCAATTTAGGAATAGCAAATAAATTAGTTAAACGAATAACAGATATGAGTAGTATGCTAAAGGTAGGTGAATGATTCTGCCTACAATAATTTCGACTTCTCAATGCAATAATATACTTCACAGCAATTGGTTACCGGTTCTCTAGAGCATCTAAGCCTAAATCCTTAGTCAGAAGATCTTTGAACACAAACCCTAACTTCTATGTCCATAGTCAATTACGGTAATGATCAAGCATTCAAATATCGAGAATTTTCCGGTCAAGATAAAATATTTCTAGTCCTAGATAATATTTATTATCCCATGTTCTTATTCAGGTCGATAAACAATAGCTGCCCAGCTTAATATTTATAAAACTCATAATCCGTTTTTCCGACGGTTTATGCATTAAGAACGATAACAAGAACAAATCAATTTAACCATGAATAACAAAATTACTGCATTGACAAATACGAATTCATTACATTCAGAATCAGGGTCACCCCCTTTAGCAAAAGGGGGTTTAGCTACTCATAATCAAAAACAAAGCAATGAAAAGAATTGTTGTCATTACAAAATCTGTGGAGGAATCAATCTTCAATTGTGTAAACTCTTGAATGATGTGAAACCCTTGCCAAATTCTGAGTTCTCCAGCGCTCTGAACGTGTCTTTGCAGTCAAAAATCGTCCAACCCGGTGAAATTCGCAGTACTGGTTTATATAGGTCTGATATGGGCAACATTTTGGGCCTCATACGCGTATGATACTCCCTATACGCGTATGGGCAGAGTCAATTTTGCACATGATTTCAACAAAACGCGTATGAGACGCGTATAGGATGGGGAGCATACGCGTATGACATTCCCATACGCGTATGATCAGACTTGTTTTTTTGCCTTGGATTTTAAGGAACGCGTATGGGACTGGTGGCTGATCAAGCCATACGCGTATCAGAAGGGCCATACGCGTATGGGCTGCCTTGACTTGGATTATTTTCTTCCTTTCTTGCTTGTCCCTGCTTTTGTGCTCCTGATCTTGGACATCCATGCTCATAAACCTGAAACCACTAATTATACCACAAAGAGCGTAAAAAGGAACTAGAAAGAGATTGCCTTAAGCAAAATACTTTTTATTGAAAAGAACATAGATAACTTAAAATCGCGTGTTAAATCAAACAGTTTACCTGAATTCTTACTTTTTAAATGGTGAAATACTAATAAAAATGGTGACTGATCACAGTTCCTGCAGAACCCTATCTCGAAACAAATCGGATCACTATCCTATTCTTTTTTAGTTTTTGTACAGTAAAGATAAACCTGCCTCTGTTTTTAAATTCCTGCGAACATGGGCCTCTCATCAAGGCTGCGAAGATCTTATAGCTGAGACTTGGAAAACTAGGGTGGTGGGATGTCCTATGTTCATTCTCCAAAGAAAGCTACAAATTCTGAAATCGAGGCTCAAAGATTGGAATAAACTCACTTTTGGAAATGTCCATGACAATGTCAAATCATCGGAAAATAGTCTCGAGCATATTCAAGAAAAGATTGTGGAGGAAGGCCCCTCGGATTCGCTGGAGGCTATGGAGAGAAATGCGCAGGTTCAGTTGGATCTTACTCTTCAAAGAGAAGAGATTTTTTGGAAGGAAAGGGCTCGTGTCAAATGGATGGCCGAAGGGGACAGGAATACGAGATTCTTCCACAGAATTGCTAAGATTAAGCAAACTACCAAGAGAATTTCTTGTCTAAAAGTGGATGGGAACATAATTACGGATAGGAGACAGATTGCGGAACATGTGGTTTTCTTTTATACTAACCTCTTTAACAAAGTTTCTATGTTGCAGGATGATAGTCTTATTAATGAAATAATTCCTAACCTGATGAGCGACGAGCACAACATTGATCTCACCGGACTGCCTTCTATGGAGGAGGTATATGCTGTCGTAATGAGCTTGAACAACGAGAGCGCCCCGCGCCTGGATGGTTTCAGCGGTTTCTATTATCAAAAATACTGGAGCATAATTAAAGAAGATGTTTTTAGGGTTGTTCTGCATTTTTTTAAAGAAGGATGAATCACACCAAATTATAACACCAACACCTTGGTGTTGATTCCTAAAGTTCCCAATGCGGTTTCTATCGAACAGTTCAGGCCTATTGCTATGGCGAATTTCAAACACAAAATCATAACCAAAATCCTGGCGGACAGATTAGCATCGTTCATGCCTTCTCTCATTTCTACGGAACAAAGAGCTTTCATCAAGGGAAGGACTATCAAAGACTGTATTTGCGTCACCTCCGAAGCTATCAATCTCCTTCCAAACCGGTGCAAGAACGGAAATCTGGCCATTAAAGTTGACATATCCAAGGCATTCGATACACTTAATTGGGATTTCTTACTCAAAGTCCTCAAAGGGTTTGGGTTTGATGAAAAATTCTGCAGCTGGATTTTTGCTATTCTTCAATCGGTTGTTATTTATGTCTCGGTTAATGGTACGCAGGCTGGTTTTTTTACTTGCAAGAGTGGAGTGCGTTAGGGCGATCCGTTATCACTGCTTCTGTTTTGCTTAGCAGAAGACGTTCTAAGCAGAGGGATAACTAAACTTGTGGAGAACAAAAAGGTGAAGCTTATTAAAGCTTCTAGGGATTCCTATGTGCCTTCTCATGTCTTATACGCGAACGACATTATGGTGTTTTGTAAAGGAGACAAAGGTTCCATTGAGGCTTTGATAGATCTTTTCCAAAGGTATGCTTATGCATCGGGTCAACATGTGAATCCTTCTAAATCTATAATCTATACAGGATCTATTTCTAATCAAAGACATCTTCAAATTGCTTCTTGTTTGGGATTCAACACGGGACAAGTTCCTTTCACTTACTTGGGTGCTCCAATTTTCCGAGGAAGGCCTAAATCGATTCACTTTCAAGGCATTGCGGATAGAATTTGAAACAAGCTTTCGGCATGGAAAGCTAGCCTTTTATCTATTGCGGGAAGATTGGTTCTAGTTAAATCACTAATTCAAAGCATGATGATCCACACCTTACTGATATACTCTTGGCCTATTTCGGTTCTGAAGTGCATTAATAGATGGGCTAGGAATTTTATCTGGAGTGGGGAGATAGACACTCGCAAAACTGTCACGGTAGCCTGAGACAAGTGCTGTCGGCCGTATGAGGAGGGAGGTTTGGGAATTCGATCTCTGGTAACATTAAACGACGCTGCCAATTTGAAACAGTGTTGGGACCTTTTTAATTCGAAGGAGCAGTGGGCAAAATTGCTTAGAGCCAGAGTTTTGCGGGAAGGCCGAACAATCTCGTATCATATTTTTTCATCTTTGTGGAGCAACTTTAAAGCTTCTTTGGAGGATGTTAAAGATAATTCTTGCTGGTTGATAGGAAATGGGGAGAAGATTAATTTCTGGTCGGATAATTGGAATGGTTTGGTGGTGCTCGATTCCTTAAGCTCTACCGGAGTTCCAAATCCTTTCTACAAAGACAAAGCTGTTGTTTATATTCAAGATAGAAAGTGGAGTCTTCCTAGGGATATTCAGGTCATGTTTCCTAAACTGGTTAACCTCCTTGCTAATGTTCATCTGTCTGTGGTTCAAAAAGAGGACCTCCTGGTTTAGAAGCCCGCAACGGACGGCAACCTTACATTGAAGATAGCTTATGACTCCAAATCCAGCAATAACAGTGTTTTAGATTGGGGGAAACACATTTGGAACAAGCTTATTCCAGCCTCGTACTCCTTACTGTTCTGGAGGCTGCTTCACAATAGAGTGCCGACGGACGATAACATGGCTGCTAGGGGTTTCCATCTCCCTTCTCTTTGCAATCTCTGTGGTATTACGGGAGAAACGGTGGAGCATTTGTTCTTTAATTGCTCATTTGCTGCCAAATTTTGGCATTTCCTGTCTGTGTCTTTATCTCTCTTTTGCAATTCTGTTGAAGACATTTGGTCTGCTTACAGCAAACTAAATTCTAATCAAAGCAAGGTGGTGTGGATGGCTGCAGTTTCTAGTGTGGTCTCTATGATTTGGAAAGCCCACAACTTATGTCGGTTCGAGGATAAAAGAAACAATTGGAACTCTTTACTTAATGAGGTCAAGAGAGATGTTATTTTCGTCGGAAATGCTACTCTGAAACATGGTTCAAACTCAATATTGGATTTTCAATTCCTGAAAAGTTTCAATATTACTGTTAATCCTCCTAAAGCTTTCTTGGTTAAGGAATTCCTATTGCATCCTCCATTTCTTCATTGGATTAAATGTAACACGGATGGAGCGTCTTCAGGAGTGCCACAACGAGCGGCTTGTGGTGGTATCTACAGAGATCATGAGGGAATGCATCAGGGAAGTTTTTCCAAATTTCTCGGTCCAGGTAATGCATTTCTAGCAGAGTTATATGGAGCCATTTTGGCTATTGAAATTGCTAAGCAGAAAAATTGGAATAACTTTTGGCTCGAAACTGATTCCACGCTAGTTGTTCTCGCTTTCTCCAAACCCCATATTGTTCCTTGGGCTCTCAGAATCAGATGGGAGAATGTTATCCAACATACTAGATCCATTAATTTTTGGGTCACTCATATTTATCGGGAAGGAAATTATTGTGCGGATAGCTTGCTAACATAGGATTACATGTACAAGATTTCACCTGGTGGGATGTTGTTCATAGGGAGATTCTTATGGAGTTTGCTAAAAACTTCATCGGTCTTCCTATTTATAGAGTTACTCATTAAGGGGTTTTGGTTCGGTCCCCCCCTTATTTTCTTTTTCTCTGTAACATATCTCTTCTTTTTTAATATATTTTGTGGTGGGCTTAGTCCCCCTTTTTGATTAAAAAAAATGTGATTCAAAATGTTAAGGATTATGGTAAGTTTGCTAATGAATTTATTGATCCAAACAACTTTCTTTGATGTATTTAAGGCAGTAATATACTCAACCTCAATTGCAATATCTAGTTATATCCAACATTTGACTTTTCCAGCTCACAGCTGTCATACCCCAAATTTGTCCTACCCTTTCAATTTTGTCTGGCTTAAACTTTCCATTTCATCTACATACCTCCATTAGGGCATTTGCATAGCTTCGCATTCATTCATTAAATAAAACATATAAAAAGCATGGGATCAAGGATTCTGGAAGCGTAAGGTTTCATAATGAGATTGATGCGTACACAGCTAATAAGATACGGTACTTCTGACTCTACAAGCAATGAGGTGTGAGATTAGGTCTTTATCTTCATCAAAGGATTCCCCAAGGCATCATGTTAAAAGTCATTTATTGAAGAAGACATTTTGTCAAGGCATGATATTTTACTTGAAGATTCATTACAATCAAAGCATCATGAGTCTTTCAAATTTCTAGGTTGCTTGAAGCGCAAGTTACTTGTGGTTTGGGAATTAAAGTTGGAGTCTTCCTTAAGAATGCAAGTGAGATTTCATTGAGTTGAAAAGATATGCATTCAAGCGATCATTTGATGTTGTGAATTCAAAATGCCAAAGATTCGTTGATGGCGTCTAAGTTTTAAACACACTTTAGTTTATAACATCAAGAATTACTGAAAGAATTATTCATGAGGATTGATTAGAATAAAGTTAAAGCCCATCAAAAGAGGTTGTTCATATCAAAATTCACATTTCCATTCAAAATCCCATGTCTCTATTCAATACAAGAAAATATTCATTACAAATATTACAAAAAGTCCATTCAAAAGCAAAATACAAGAATGCAGTCAGTTCCTCCCAAATTCTAAATCTACAACTCCACCATGCTTCCAAATGTTATCTTCTTGTTAATAGCTATAATCATCCATCACACTTCAAGCTTGAATTCAATCCATGTTATGGCTGCCAAATCGGATTTACGACAACGAATGTCCTTGCTATACCAAAATTGCTACTGCTGCCATGAACAGAAGTATGCCCTCGCGACATTCCAGCTGTGACCTGCACAAAATCCAAATAGAACTCATCAATTATCAACTGCAGCAACAAAACAGTCCCATTTCAGAGCATTTTCAAACCAATTCAGCTAACTAAGAATAACCTGCATACACCAACACATTCAAACCATACATACACATTACAATTAAAACCACATGCATACATATATCAGGCATCAGTTCATCTACTAATTTAGCCAAACAAAAACAACTAACATGTCATCAGTCCCATTCAGTTTCAGTCAATTTTAAACCATAGGAAAAATCCAAACATACCATTCATAAACCAAACCTAAAGAAAGCCTTCAGCAGCCCTGCACTTAACAGAAAAACAGTCTCACTAACAGCTACCAACAATTCCTAACTAACCTTCAGTTTTGTAACAAACTTTTTAACCATCCTAACCACCTAACTAACTTTTAACAGTTTGAACCTCCATAACAGAACTCACAACCACACTTCAAGCCTAACAAACTCTAGTAACAGATTCTAACTACCTATAACTTACAAAACAGAATCCTAACTGTCTCTAACCAACTTCAAACCCAATCTAACTAACCTATCATTTTGTAACTAACTTTCTAACAGTCCTAACCATATCACTAACAGAATTCATAGAAAGGAGAAGAGGAGAAGAATCCAGAAAATCATCAGAGAAACTGAGAGGAACGCAAACCTTGAGAGCTCTATACAACAGGACCTCTCCCACCATTCAACTCTCTGGATTCATTCTTCACACAAAAATTCACCATCTTCAACCATCCATCTTCAATCTCCTCCACCACTCTCATTCACCTTCATCTTCATCTTTCTTTCACCATCTTCAATCTCCTTCACACCTTCAACACAATTCACATTTTCAACAAGAAAAATTGATCAAAAAATCACGTAACAGAAAAGAGGAGAAATCGTATAACAGAAATCAGAGAACCTGTAACAAACTCACCTTCATCTCTTCTTCCTTCGCAACTCCACTCTTCAATTTTCTTCACCTTCAATGCTCTCTCCGAATTCATCATCATCTCCATATTCTGCAAAATCACCACCTTCGATTCTCTGCAAGTCTTCTTCTCCGCTCTTTCTTAAGCACTATTGAAGCAACATTCTTCAAAGTCTTGCAAGAATTACAACATCAGAGAATCATCATCACATCGCAACAATAACGGAACGCAAAAGATTGAAACGAAGAGACGGAAAGAAGAAGAAATCGGAAAAGCAAAAGAGAATCCTACCATTTTTTGAAGAGTTCTTTTTTCTTCCAAAAAAATCTTTCTCAAATCAGCGATAACTCCAAGAACATCGCGTCGAAAACCACAAGCGAATCGCATCAACGGAGAAGGAGAGGATGAGATGTTTGAATCAGAGAGGAGGAGTTTAGAGAAAGGAACGAAACGTTGAGGTGGTGACCGGTACGTTCACGGTGTCGCCATTAGAGCTCCGATCGGAGGAGAAAGCCTGCTGCCGCATTTCGTCTGGTTCGTGAGGGAAAAGAAGGACGCAGAAGCTCAAAGGTCACAACGAGTAAAAACCCTAAATCCCCTTTCTTTTATTTTCCTTTTTAATTTGTTTTAATAATCTCTTTTTAACAGAATTTGTTTTAATAATCTGATAATTGAAAAATGACAAAAATCTGGATCAGTATCAATAAGCTTTGGGCCTATACATTCACTAAAGCCCAGTCTTTCTGTTACCAGCATTTTTGAATAAAAAACGACTATGGGCCTGGTCACCATCTGCACCTCCCATTGGCCCATACGCACCATTTTTGTATGCTGAAGAAACATGAACAAAAAAACAAATCCCTGGGCCTCTTGTGTTGGGCCTGCGCCTTCACTGACTGCACTATAATTTCCAGTAATACACCCCTGACTCAAGCCAATCCATGTTAGATTTAGGTTTTTTTCACATTTTTCCCCTATTGTTTAGTTGATAAAAAAACATGATGATAATAACCATTTTGATAGATTTTTAGGATTTGCTAACATTAAAAAAGCTCATAAAAATAGTATATTTTTAGGTTAATTTTGTATTAATGCTTGAATTGTCTCTCTTATTCTTTTGCATCATTTCCATTCTATTTTTTGTATAATTGTTGTGTAATTTTGTTACTTGTTTTTGCCACACTTTTGGCCTATTTCGTTAATACCATTTTAATGCTCCTTTTAGAATTTAGAAACCATGACAACATTAGGTTTAGAAGTTAGGCTAGTCCCCCACTTTTCTCATTTCTTTTTCTTTTACAACATAAAACATCTAACAAATATTCAAATAAAATCCCCTTTAAAAAATACCAAGAAAACACTAAAAAATATTAATAAAAAAGTGAAAATCATTAAAAAGGGAATGGAAGCTTGAATCTCCCTTGCTTTAGGGAATCATTCGAGTGCTTGGATCTCCCTTGCTTTAGGGAACCATTCGGGCGTAAGTTCCCAAATTCTAAAAGACACAAACCAAAGAGTAACTCGAGTTTCCCTTGCCTTAGGGATTTCCTCGAAACACTCAAACTCTCTCTCTCTCTCTTCTCTCCTTTCTTAAGGGCATTGTTATCTCCGCTCTATTGCATCCTAGGCTGTCCCCTTAAGCAAGAGCGCGAGCGTTAACTCCGCCCAACTAAAAAACACAAAAACAAACAGAAAATCTTGAGCCGAACTACGGCGCTCTGATTCCTGAAAAGGATACGTAGGCATCAAGTCGCGGGGCTTGAACGAGCACACTTGTAAATATTTCCTTCCTTTCTCCGTATTTCTTTTGCATTCATTCGCATGTAGACATACACATAGTACACACCCTTTAGATAGAAACAAACATAGGTGGATACCATCGAGTACGATGGGCGCGAGGGGTGCTAATACCTTCCCCTTGCGTAACCGACTCCCGTACCTAGATTCTCTGGTCGCAAGACCCTGTTCCTTCCTTTGTTAGGTTTCCTGGTATTCCTTTCCCTTATGGGATAAATATATTGGTGGCGACTCTGTTCATTTTTCGCGAGCGTGCGACAGCTGGCAACTCTGCTGGGGAAACCTAAGCAAGTCGATCCTAGCCTTTGTTTGTTGTTTGTTTATTGGGTGTTTCTTTGTTTATATGTTTACATCTTGTATATATGTTTGCATATCATGTCTACTTCCTGCTTGCATATCATGTTTACTTTCCGCATGCATCTGGACTATATTATGGGTCCCCGTGGAGGCCACATATTTTTCTGCTTTGTTTTGCAGGTGGGGGGTTTGTGTGAGGTAAAAGGCCCACTACCCAGGCCAGTGACACATAGGATTAGCGTGGATGCTCATGTTGACTCCCGTGGCTCTTGCTACGATCGAGCTTGACATGGGGTACCACAACTGGGCGAGGTTCTTTCATGGAACACTGTGTCTGGCACGCTTGTTGCCTCAAACACTTTGTACCCCATGGGAACTGTAGACCCTGGTGACCATTAGGGACCACTTGTCCGTGTCTAGACTTCATACCCGTGAGATTGGGGTGGGACAGGAAACCTTGGCTCCTACATACCATTGCTTCTTCATATTTGAGGGCAGACCTTTATTTGGTCTATTCCCATGGTGCTTGATATTCTGGTATTCAAAAAAGGCGTCGAACCTTTGATCCTGTGACATTTAACCTATGCAGAGATGTTTCATCATTTATCCAGAGATTGTACAGATGCTACTCAGATTATGTGGACCCTTGATCCCATGCTTTTGCATTGCATAACATCATTGCTTCATCCGCTTCATTTCTGGGGGATCCTAAAGTCTATTTCCAAAAAAAAGAAACAAAAAGAAAAAAGGAAATAAAAAAGAAAAGAAAAGAAAAGAAAGGATATTATGTACAAAATAAAGCCTTGATTTTAAAAAATAGATAAAAAGAAAATGGAAACGTGTGAAAAGACTTTAGGATTCTCCATAAACGAAAACATGCATTCATATTATCATGCATTTCATGGTTCTCTCAGAAACCTATTAGGGTCCTTTCTACTCAAATTCTGACTTCAGCAACACAATTGACTTCTCACCGTTACGTGCTCAAATGTTGATATTGGAACAACTCTGTGGAGTTTTGACTGAGATGAGACCAGAAATGGGGATTAACATGAATCAATGTATGGAGTCTCTTCAAGTTTTTATCTTAGACACAAAGAGTTGAGACAAGTTCCTCAGAGGCCAAATGCAAATGTTAATCTCACCTCAAGAGAAGGTCTTATGAATTAGAATGTTTGAAATAATGTTGAGATTCATATTCTTGGTAAGGAGAGTTCACATCATTGAAGTCTTCAAGTTTCTGAGTATTGAAATTGACAAAAGGTTTCACCTCTTGGAGAAAAGTTTGGAAGCCGTAAAAGGTCTTGACTCCGTTGAGATAAACATTGCGTGTTTGTGCCTAATACTTGATATCAAGAATTGAAAAGCTCATTTACTCTCACTCCGAATGGTGTGGATATCGAAGCTAAAGTGGTAATCATCCCTTGTACATGTGTGGAAATTGCTTGGGGCTCCCGATCGAGGGATAAGCAAGACGTACTCTTATCTTGAGCATTGCATCATTCGCATTGCTCGAATCCCTTAAAGCATTACAAATTCCTAGGTGACTTCGTCAGGATCTTCTTCCGTGTGGTAATCAAGAGTGTTCTACACAATGCTTCTCATTCTCAAGGTTCTACTTCACATCTCAGTCGCCTTTTCTTATGATTTCCTTATCAGTGGCATTCGCTTGTTAATAGAGACAAGAAGAATATGAGAAACAAATTGATGTGATTCTATTGCCTTGTGCCCATTTGCTTCCCTGTTTGTTGGAATTCCAATTGGTTAAGATTCGAGTATTGGGTCTTCTTCACCATAAATAGATCTCCTCCATTCGATGACCATGCAAGGTACTTCCATTTGTGATGGCAACTACTACTCTAGCATCTATACTTGGGGCTCCCGATTGAGGGATAAGCAAGACGTACTCTTATCTTGAGCATTGCCTCACTCGCGTTGCTCGAATCCCTAAAGTAAGGCAAATTTTTACAATCCTGGGTGACTTTGTTGGAGTTTTCTTTTGAAATCTGAAGAGTTTAGAAGGAACTGCAAAAAGTAGTCAAGATCAACAAGTCCAGACGGAGTCAAGCCTCCTCAACAATGGCAATCATCAATTCATTTCTGCATTCTCATCTGTAATTTTCCTTGTTTTGTTAAGTGTTACTTTCATGTAAAACTTGTTTGTTTTTAATAAAAAAAAATGCACTGCATATGCTAGTTTCGAATCAATCCATTCGTGTTCACTCATATCTTTCTGTCTATCGATATCAAACTCTTGATTAAGCAAAAATAGCAAAAGGAGAATGATGAAAAGATAATAAATGAAAAAATATCTAATTGTGTGCTTTTGAATAAAACCCTGCTGAGGATGTACAGGCATTGTTTCAAATCCCCAAACACCGGAGACATAAGGGAGATAGACCCTCGTTAGCCCCTTTGAGCCTTGAAGTAGGAGTTTCTTTTCTATACAAAAAAAAACCCTCACATTTAACCCAGGGGCAGGGTAGCATTCAATTAACCTGATCGAGCAATCAAATTCATCAGGAGTGTGCATCCAAGGATACAACAATGGTTATCCTTCAAAAGGTTGAGAAAAACCAATATCACAATGGTAATCCCTCATCAATCAAAGAATGAGGCAGTCACAATCATTCCCACAAGTCAGAGATTCAGGATCACACGACTTATTCAAAAAAGAAAGGATTGAAAAAAAGAAAAGAGCCCGCTAAGTCAACAACTTGAAAACAAGTGACTTAGGCAAAAATTAGGGCATCCCGCTGGACTCCAAAATAAAATTCAAAAGAATTTGTCCAGGCAAAAGTTAGGGAAACAAAAAAGGTAGAAGCAAAAAACGAGGATTACAACATAAAGATCCTCATCAAAGGAACAAAGTTGTGTGATCAGACACCAAAAAAGAAAGTGAGTGACTGCCATGTCCAAGAAGACTTCATTGGTTCCTCAATCATCTCAAACTCCTCTTGAAGGATGAACGCTCGTATCAGGTTAAGTTGAACTTAGGACTGGAGAACATCACGAAGAATGGGTGGGTTAGGATAGACTTTGAGCCTTAAATCCTTTCTTTCTAAAAAACCCGTGAACCAGGCCACGTTACAACCCTTAAAAGACCTAATTGAAGCAGGGTTTATTTCAAAAGCAAGTTGTGTAAAACTAACTCCTAGATGTTTGCTTACCATTTATGTTGATATCGATATGACAAATAATTCAAACACTGAATGTCACAACTTTGTTTTAATAACTTTGATCTCGAAGCTAGCATAAGCATTGCATTAGGATTATCATCTTCAAAACAAATATCTTTTACTTGTGAATAAACACTTGACATCAAGGAAGATCAAACAGTGAACAACTGCAGAAAAAGTTGGTCGATTCCATGAGCCATTCACTTCAAAGGCTGATTACTCCAAGGGGCAAGTTGTGTGAAGACTCTGTCAACTGAGGCATCCATTCAAGGTTCCATTAATCCGGGGCAGTTAAGTCGAGGAATCTCTCTTGGGTTCAACCAATCTGGGGCAGTTACGTCGAGATTTGACAAATCTCTCCAAGGATCCTTTGGGGCAAATTCCTTCGTAGTTCATGAAGCTTGGGGCACAATCTTCTGAGTTTTATTGTCTCTCCACGATCATGGGAGTTTATTTCTCCTAGAACTTTGGTCTCTCCCTAAACACATGAGTTATTTCTCATAAGAGTTGTTCCACTTCCCCAACCTGGTCTCCTTATCTGGATTTATCATCCCCAACATGGTGAATCGAGAGAATCTCCTCAAGCTCACCATTCCCAAGTAGTTCAAGGTGTAAGGTAAATCAGACGAGGTCACTTCTTCCGCAACAAAGCTGCATTTCAACCCTCAGTGCAGTTGCCAATGATCTTTGGTACTGCAGGGCTTCCAACACCGATTCATATTGGCATCTCAAGACAACAAGCAACGGACCCCAATGATCCTGCTTCTCTACCACACTGATGCCTTTATTTGGCACTCTGCATATAGTTTCCATTGCATATAACATTGCATCCTCAAAAGCGTAACATGTCCGTCAAAGAGGATCATTACGCCATAGAAAAATTCAAACATGCATACAAAGCATAAGCCAGATAATACAAATCAGCACTCAATCAAGCCGACGATACTTCCCCACATAAAAAGTTGTCCTTACAAACTCCGATTGATATCTGCTACTACATCACAAATCTCCTCAAACCATGGTGCCAATACCTGGTATCCTCAATCCCCAAAAGAAGTCTCATGTTATCTCCCCAATGTGGATCGGGTACAATGTCTTTTTTCGTCAGAATCGTTGTCTCCGAGGTTATTTCCCGTGTGCCGCGTGAAGATTAGAGTGTGAATGAGGGTGGGCATTCAACCCATCTCATTTTTTCAGTCATTTGAATAACCATGCTTGGTGTGTGGCAATTCGAACGATTGCCGCTCTTGAAGAGTTACACCCCGCCTTTGGCCTAAGGGATTAATGTAATTCTTATGCTCCGCCAGCATCAGCATCTCCGTGAATCTCCAATGTTTATCGATGTCTTTTGATCGAGTCTAGTCGTCACTAGTCTCTGTGATCTCTTCCCTCGTACGGGAAAACTTTTTAGATCCAACCCCCGTGTTGTGTATCCTTTGCCTTGCGTCCTGGCAAACCATTTCAAAACTAATTCCCAATCCCCAACCTCAGTGTTGATATTAATTCTTTCTTCCCTTGACCTCAGTGTCGATACCTTTCTTTTTCCAACCTCAGTGTTGATGTCTATCCTTTTCTTGTCCAACCTCAGTGTTGATGCCTATCATTCCTTCATCGACCTCTGTGTCGATGCCAATCGTCATTCACAACCTCAGTGTTGATGTTTATCTTTTCTCGTCCCAACCTCAGTGTTGATGCCCTCGACCTCAGTGTCGACGCCTTTCCTTTCACAACCTCAGTGTTGATGTCCTCCAACCTCAGTGTTGATATGCTCCAACCTCAGCGTTGATGTCCTCCAACCCCAATGTTGATGTTTATCCTTTCTTTCAATTCTTGTGGGTCGTGAGTTCGTTATTCTCACCCCGATGTCGAGTCATAGATCGTACGAGATCCTCTCCTGTTGTCGAGTCGATGTTGAGTCATAGGTCGCACGAGATCTTTTTCCTTTCAGTCCTGAAGATCGTACGAGATCTTCTCCCGATGTTGAGTCGTAGATCATACGAGATCTTTTCCTTTAATCATTGTTTCATGCAACCATTTCCTTTGAGAACCTTGTATTTGCACCTAGGCTACGTTACAAGCTATCACCGTTCATCCAATTACTCACTGTAAATATTTCCACCAGAAAAAAGAAAAATTCTCTTTCCCCAGCAGATATCAAAATAAAAAATAAGGATAACACTCACACCATCTTCTCTTTATGACAAATTTCTGGTACTTTGATATTTAATCTCCTTCTACCTCGAATGTTCGAAAGGCTAACGCCAATCTCACCTTCAGGTTTAAGAAGATTAAATAGGGGCAGCTGTCATACCCCAAATTTGTCCTACCCTTTCAATTTTGTCTGGCTTAAGCTTTCCATTTCATCTACATACCTCCATTAGGGCATTTGCATAGCTTCGCATTCATTCATTAAATAAAACATATAAAAAGCATGGGACCAAGGATTCTGGAAGCGTAAGGTTTCATAATGAGATTGATGCGTACACAGCTAATAAGATACGGTACTTCTGACTCTACAAGCAATGAGGTGTGAGATTAGGTCTTTATCTTCATCAAAGGATTCCCCAAGGCATCATGTTAAAAGTCATTTATTGAAGAAGACATTTTGTCAAGGCATGATATTTTACTTGAAGATTCATTACAATCAAAGCATCATGAGTCTTTCAAATTGCTAGGTTGCTTGAAGCGCAAGTTACTTGTGGTTTGGGAATTAAAGTTGGAGTCTTCCTTAAGAATGCAAGTGAGATTTCATTGAGTTGAAAAGATATTCATTCAAGCGATCATTTGATGTTGTGAATTCAAAATGCCAAAGATTCGTTGATGGCGTCTAAGTTTTAAACACACTTTAGTTCATAACATCAAGAATTACTGAAAGAATTATTCATGAGGATTGATTAGAATAAAGTTAAAGCCCATCAAAAGAGGTTGTTCATATCAAAATTCACATTTCCATTCAAAATCCCATGTCTCTATTCAATACAAGAAAATATTCATTACAAATATTACAAAAAGTCCATTACAAAAGCAAAATACAAGAATGCAGTCAGTTCCTCCCAAATTCTAAATCTACAACTCCACCATGCTTCCAAATGTTATCTTCTTGTTAATAGCTATAATCATCCATCACACTTCAAGCTTGAATTCAATCCATGTTATAGCTGCCAAATCGGATTTACGACAACGAATGTCCTTGCTATACCAAAATTGCTACTGCTGCCATGAACAGAAGTATGCCCTCGCGACATTCCAGCTGTGACCTGCACAAAATCCAAATAGAACTCATCAATTATCAACTGCAGCAACAAAACAGTCCCATTTCAGAGCATTTTCAAACCAATACAGCTAACTAAGAATAACCTGCATACACCAACACATTCAAACCATACATACACATTACAATTAAAACCACATGCATACATATATCAGGCATCAGTTCATCTACTAATTTAGCCAAACAAAAATAGCTAACATGTCATCAGTCCCATTCAGTTTCAGTCAATTTTAAACCATAGGAAAAATCCAAACATACCATTCATAAACCAAACCTAAAGAAAGCCTTCAGCAGCCCTGCACTTAACAGAAAAACAGTCTCACTAACAGCTACCAACAATTCCTAACTAACCTTCAGTTTTGTAACAAACTTTTTAACCATCCTAACCACCTAACTAACTTTTAACAGTTTGAACCTCCATAACAGAACTCACAACCACACTTCAAGCCTAACAAACTCTAGTAACAGATTCTAACTACCTATAACTAACAAAACAGAATCCTAACTGTCTCTAACCAACTTCAAACCCAATCTAACTAACCTATCATTTTGTAACTAACTTTCTAACAGTCCTAACCATATCACTAACAGAATTCACAGAAAGGAGAAGAGGAGAAGAATCCAGAAAATCATCAGAGAAACTGAGAGGAACGCAAACCTTGAGAGCTCTATATAACAGGACCTCTCCCACCATTCAACTCTCTGGATTCATTCTTCACACAAAAATTCACCATCTTCAACCATCCATCTTCAATCTCCTCCACCACTCTCATACACCTTCATCTTCATCTTCATCTTTCTTTCACCATCTTCAATCTCCTTCACACCTTCAACACAATTCACATTTTCAACAAGAAAAATTGATCAAAAAATCACGTAACAGAAAAGAGGAGAAATCGTATAACATAAATCAGAGAACCTGTAACAAACTCACCTTCATCTCTTCTTCCTTCGCAACTCCACTCTTCAATTTTCTTCACCTTCAATGCTCTCTCCGAATTCATCATCATCTCCATATTCTGCAAAATCACCACCTTCGATTCTCTGCAAGTCTTCTTCTCCACTCTTTCTTAAGCACTATTGAAGCAACATTCTTCAAAGTCTTGCAAGAATTACAACATCATAGAATCATCATCACATCGCAACAATAACGGAACGCAAAAGATTGAAATGAAGAGACGGAAAGAAGAAGAAATCGGAAAAGCAAAAGAGAATCCTACCATTTTTTGAAGAGTTCTTTTTTCTTCCAAAAAAATCTTTCTCAAATCAGCGATAAATCCAAGAACATCGCGTCGAAAACCACAAGCGAATCGCATCAACGGAGAAGGAGAGGATGAGATGTTTGAATCGGAGAGGAGGAGTTTAGAGAAAGGAACGAAATGTTGAGGTGGTGACCGGTACGTTCACGGTGGCGCCATTAGAGCTCCGATCGGAGGAGAAAGCCTGCTGCCGCATTTCGTCTGGTTCGTGAGGGAAAAGAAGGACGCAGAAGCTCAAAGGTCACAACGAGTAAAAACCCTAAATCCCCTTTCTTTTATTTTCCTTTTTAATTTGTTTTAATAATCTCTTTTTAACAGAATTTGTTTTAATAATCTGATAATTGAAAAATGACAAAAATCTGGATCAGTATCAATAAGCTTTGGGCCTATACATTCACTAAAGCCCAGTCTTTCTGTTACCAGCATTTTTGAATAAAAAACGACTATGGGCCTGGTCACCATCTGCACCTCCCATTGGCCCATACGCACCATTTTTGTATGCTGAAGAAACATGAACAAAAAAACAAATCCCTGGGCCTCTTGTGTTGGGCCTGCGCCTTCACTGACTGCACCATAATTTCCAGTAATACACCCCTGACTCAAGCCAATCCATGTTAGATTTAGGTTTTTTTCACATTTTTCCCCTATTGTTTAGTTGATAAAAAAACATGATGATAATAACCATTTTGATAGATTTTTAGGATTTGCTAACATTAAAAAAGCTCATAAAAATAGTATATTTTTAGGTTAATTTTGTATTAATGCTTGAATTGTCTCTCTTATTCTTTTGCATCATTTCCATTCTATTTTTTGTATAATTGTTGTGTAATTTTGTTACTTGTTTTTGCCACACTTTTGGCCTATTTCGTTAATACCATTTTAATGCTCCTTTTAGAATTTAGAAACCATGACAACATTAGGTTTAGAAGTTAGGCTAGTCCCCCACTTTTCTCATTTCTTTTTCTTTTACAACATAAAACATCTAACAAATATTCAAATAAAATCCCCTTTAAAAAATACCAAGAAAACACTAAAAAATATTAATAAAAAAGTGAAAATCATTAAAAAGGGAATCGAAGCTTGAATCTCCCTTGCTTTAGGGAATCATTTGAGTGCTTGGATCTCCCTTGCTTTAGGGAACCATTCGGGCGTAAGTTCCCAAATTCTAAAAGACACAAACCAAAGAGTAACTCGAGTTTCCCTTGCCTTAGGGATTTCCTCGAAACACTCAAACTCTCTCTCTCTCTCTCTCTCTCTCTCTCTCTCTCTCTCTCTCTCTCTCTCTCTCTCTCTCTCTCTCTCTCTCTCTCTCTCTCTCTCTCTCTTCTCTCTCCTTTCTTAAGGGCATTGTTATCTCCGCTCTATTGCATCCTAGGCTGTCCCCTTATGCAAGAGCGCGAGCGTTAACTCCGCCCAACTAAAAAACACAAAAACAAACAGAAAATCTTGAGCCGAACTACGGCGCTCTGATTCCTGAAAAGGATACGTAGGCATCAAGTCGCGGGGCTTGAACGAGCACACTTGTAAATATTTCCTTCTTTTCCCCGTATTTCTTTTGCATTCATTTGCATGTAGACATAGACATAGTACACACCCTTTAGATAGAAACAAACATAGGTGGATACCATCGAGTACGATGGGCGCGAGGGGTGCTAATACCTTCCCCTTGCGTAACCGACTCCCGTACCTAGATTCTCTGGTCGCAAGACCCTGTTCCTTCCTTTGTTAGGTTTCCTGGTATTCCTTTCCCTTATGGGATAAATATATTGGTGGCGACTCTGTTCATTTTTCGCGAGCGTGCGACAACAGCGCCGCCATTTAAGTAAAATACATAATCAGATTGCAATTTAAAGTCATCTTTATTTATTTGGAAGCTAGCATCAATGTATTCTATTGCACCGAGCTCATCCTAACCTCCATATATATCAAGAATGAGCCCTTAGTCCTTCTTAAGTACTTAAGAATATTCTTGAGAGCAACCTAATGGGCACGTCAGGATCAAATTGATACATAGTCATTGCACTTAAAGCATACGAGACACCTGATCGAGTATATAACATGACATTCGTGATAGATCCTATTGTTGATGCTAACCAACTTCCTGACCTGATAAAATCACATATATACAGAGGTTACCTTATCGATATCTTCACTCCCGCATGAAGGTTTTGATACGTTTCTTCTCGATCCAGCATCAACAGCTCTGGTCAGGTTGGTCTAATCCTCTACATATAGGTCCATCCTCCACTTCAAGGGACCATACAATATGAACACTCCTTGTTCAAACAATCTTCTACCTTTAGCACCACCAGAAAGTATCCCTCATGGATCTCATCCAGAAACAGACAGGATGCCTGCTCTGATACCAATTGAAATTCTGGTATGACAGACTCAAGATGTCATTCACGATGTCAAGACATCTGATTTGTTATTAACTTAGCAGAGGCAGAACAAAAAGATCCCCCGATTTTTAATTACCCCTAAGAAGGAATCAATGAGAACTGGGATCATATATGTTCAGTCAACATAACCCGATTGTAATCTTTATTGGTTCTGTAAAAGGAACAACTATCAAACTTGAACCTAATGTTATACACAATGTTATAACATTCTGAGACTGAACAGATAATTGTTAACCTAGTTCGGTTTAACTACCTACTTTGGGGGCTACCAAACCAGGAAGAAGATTTCACTATCAGTAGTACTATTTTATGTAAACAACCTCTGGTTTACAGATAAACAACCTCTGGTTTACCTAGTCACTACCCAATGCAACATTTATCTTAGATATCCATCCAAGATAAGAGAACCTCTGCTCACTCCCTAGTGATACCTAACTGTTACAACCCTGCAACAGCTATTTACACAATTAACACTAAACAATAGCTTGATCTTGCTTCACATATTCAATCAAGAACACAATACTCAACTCTTACCTACAGGTTTCGAGTGAGGACAATAACTTCTCTTACCTACAGGTTTCGAGAAGAATAGGGGAGCCATCCCACAGCCTGGGTGGTCTACCTATAGAAACCCTAAAGACTACATCTTTTCTAAACAAGGTTTTCTATATTTTTTCGATGCAAAACTAGGTTACAAAGGTTTCTATTTATAACCTATTCCCAATTGGACTTGGGTTTACAAATCGCAGCACTTCTTGTTGTTACAAATCTGCAGATATCTTCTTCTACAATCAAGGTCTTTTAATCATAAGTTTCCTAATTTATATCCTAAATTAAAAACTGTTGAATCTTCAATCTTCTGATTTGATTCTTCAATATTCTGACTTGATTCTTTTGACCTTTAAATCTATGCCACATAGGATTACAAAATATTCCAAGAATATTCTGTATCTGTTGAGAATTAGACTGAACTGAATCTTCATTCCAGTTTTGCAGGCGCGATGTCATGGTTGAAGCCATGACATTCCATATAACATCTTGCTTTTGTACCTGTTTTGTTCTTTTATATTTGCAAGACAACACATTGTATTACATTTTGCTGCTATTCTGTTTTAGCCAAACATAGATGTCAATAAGCCAATAAAAGCATCAACATGTTTCATGTTGTTGGTTGGTTTAGGTGAAATTGGTTCAAGAATGTTGTATTTTTTTGCACACCTATAATTCTTGATGTTTGTTTTATTACTCGACGTATACCCGCGCGATGCGCGGATACGTTTTATTTCATTATTATCGATAAATAGTTAGTTATATAAATATAAAATATATTTTTATTGATATTTTATATTGAATTTATTTTTATTTAAAAAAATTAACAATAATTTATTAATTTACAATATATATATATATATATATATATATATATATATATATATATATATATATATATATATATATATAATAGGGTTAATAGTCATTTACCCCCTTGCAATAGTAGCGAGATTCGGTTTACCCCCCTTTTAAAAAAAAATTTGCATTACCCCCCTATAATATTAAAATTGTAAGTCTTTTTCCCCCTAAGAGGGAAAATTACCCCCCTGTAAAATCTATTTTTTTTATTTTCCCCCCTGGTTTTTACACGGTTAGGGGGGTCCCCAAATATTACAGGGGGGTAATCCAAATTTTTTTTTTAAAAGGGGGTAAACCGAATCTTGCTACTATTGCAGGGGGGTAAATGACTATTAACCCTATATAATAATAATAATAATAATAATAATAATAATAATAATAATAATCATGTTAATATAATAAAATTAATAAGTGAATAAAAATATTTAATATAATATAATAATATAAACATATTCAATACTGAGAATTTATTAAAGTGATATTAGACATTTTAAAAAAACTATTCTTATTTTTATATCACTTATTTTCGCTTGAAAGACATCTAAATCTCCCATAATATATATTTAATCCATAATATTGAAAAATATACCAATATAAAAAATTCTCTTCAATATTAATATTGACTTAAAATATGAAATAAAACCTTTAAATTATTATAATTCAAAGTAAGTATAAAATATCGGGAAAAAAGAGAAGAGGATTACAATAGTGAGATGGCAAGACCTAATCCACTAAATTAACCAATGAAAGAATAAATAAAATAAATGACAAAAATTAAAAAAATTAAAAATTGAAAAGATAAATTAAAAATAGGAAAATATAAATTTGGGAGGTCAAATTTGCCACCGCTATTTAAGTTAAGTGACTTACAATTTGACTATTATTCTTAAGTCCCAAATATTTAAGTTAAGTGACTTACAATTGACCACTAATCTTGATATTCAAAGAAATTTATCTAAATATTTCAGATAAATTACTGCCCTATTATATCACTTTTGATCTAGATACCCCTCAAATCTCTTGCACGTGCTTGTTCTTAAGTAGATATAATTTATGCTTGCAATATCTTGTTTTCGCTAAGCCTGCAAAAAATATATAATGTGTTTTGACATGAAAATAGAATAATTGAGTATGAAACTTAATAATAAGATAAAAAATATGCAAATAGTTAATAGAAGAAAAAAAACTCTCGCTGATTGGAGTTGAAATCAATAGCAGACATTGAGAAAAATCTTTAAAAAAGTATAGGTAAAACGGATAGCAAAGATAGTGTGAGTAAATAATGAAAGTAGAATTAAGGGTGGTTATAAAGATTTGTAAAAATACAAAAAGACAATATTTTATGACAGTTTTAACATCATTTTTAAAAGTTCATTATTCTATCAATTAAAAATAATAATAACTGATAAACATAAATTAGGTATTGTATTAAAATAATATTTTTATGAGACCTTTAATAGAGTTAAAGAGATGGAATAAAAAATAAATTGTTATATATTTATATTAATTTACATCAGAATAAATTATTATTATTAGAAATACAATAATATTAAAATAAAAAATAAATTAAAATATTGGAATGTTAATATTTTTTCTAGAGTTATTTATTTTTTTAATTTTAATATGTTGAGTTTCTTATAAGGATATGTAAATTATTTATATAAAATATAATATTTAATTAATTTATGTAGTGTTTATGATTCTAATTAAATAAACGTCACTATGTTTTAAAAAAATAAATGTAAAATATAGAAATATTAGTATTTTCTAGAGTTAAGTATTTTATATTTTAATAAATTGTCTTTATTAAATATATTAAATCGATATATTGATATTAAATTGATAAAAATTCATTAATATGTTATTTAAATATAATATCATATCTAAAAATAAAAAATTATAAATTAAAAGTGATATATTATTAGTAAGTAATATCAGTATTTTATAATTATAAAATAAATAAGTTTTAATATAAATTTATATTTCTAAGTTAAGCAATGAATGCAACAATTAAAATTAAAATTTATTATAATAATGGTAAAATGTAACATACATTTAAATTGTTTTTAATAGTCTTAATTACTTGTTATTAAATAACAATTAATATATTAAATTAAATAATTGAAAAATTCTATGAAAATTTAGTTTGTATAAAATATATTTTTCAAAAATCATATGTAACACCCCATACATACATTGCCTAGGATATACGTATATGGCATTAAAATGGTACTCAAAAATCATAAACATAAGCAGCGGAATAGATATTGTATAAGTACAAGTACAAAGCCCAAACTGACATGGCCAAAATACAAGAGTTTCTGAAACAGTACTGATACATATCCATAGTACAAAAGATAATAGTACAAAAGATCAAGAACTACTAAAGAGCATATCGCCAAGAAACACCATCTTGAAGCTAAGCCATCTTACCCTTTCCACGATCCTGCCTCGAACCACTTGTAAAAGAATAATTGGAATGGGGTGAGATTACTAAATCTCAGTGAGTCTCCCTATCCTACGGGTTCACTCAGTTCTACAGGGAACATGCAAGCAAACGGATTCACCGAGAATCCGGATTGTTCTCACGGCCAGGTACAAGTACAAACAAAGGTACGCCATCAATGGAAGTCCCATAACTATCCATTGAGGTAAAAGCAACAACAGGCTCAATGCCATCACAACAAGTATGTAGACCCGTACCCGTGCACGAGGAATCTAGGAGTAGAAACTGCCCGTCTACCTAGGCTGCCATACCACACCTTCGGTGAGTTACACCCGTACATCGCATCAAGAGACTTGCACAAGCACATCGCAAGACTAATCGGATAATCCTCCTAAATGGAATCCATCTGAGATGAGTTACAGCCGTGACAATGCCTAAGTGGCGTTCGACCCCATCATTGTCCATACGCAGATGAGTTAACATCGAGTGCAAATACGCCATCTTGACAATACGAGCCCACCGGGCGAAAGCCTAGTGATCTTGCCGATGTGGCATCACTAGAGGTGAATCGGAAGTAATATTGCCTACGTAGCATTACTTCTCCACCATACCAAGCACGCCGATATGTTAACATCGAGTGGGATACGCCCCGTAGGCCCTCACAAGCATATCGCAATGGTAGCTCAGGTGTGCAAAACATACCGAGAACGCAGATGAGTTAACATTGAGTGGGATACGCCCCATAGGCCCTCACAAGCACATCGCAACGGTAATGATGGAACTAAGTCCATAAACGGGACTTATCACCTGGTAGTTTAGGCTTACTCCGTTTCAAGCATACACACATCACCGAGATCAGGCAGAATGGCATAAGTCATCACACAGGTAAACACATTCGAATGTTCAACCGGAACAAACGAAATCAACAATAATTATGCCACAAAGTAATCCATACAATAGAGTTTCATAGCTTACAAGCATATCTAAGGGATTACGGTCACATCACGGTATTATGCATTTAAAACACATATCAGAATGCCATACAAGTCATAAGAGGCCTTCGATTCGGATACAAAGCAAAACTGCACTCATAGGGGAAAAATACCAATTCTGCATCAGGGTATTTCGCTACAACGAACTCCTGCTCGCTACAGCGAACTCAAACAGAAGCAAACCTTCTTCAACTCAGGCAAGTTCGCTATAGCGAACTGCCAGCGAAGCCCCGATTGGCTACAGCGAATGAAAGTTCGCTACAGCGAATAAATTAATTCAACTCCCAGGTTTATTCGCTACATAGTTCGCTACAGCGAACTCTGCTAAACTCAGGAAAATCATCAACGCATTTGGGGTCCCCAAGCCCCAAATCTTTACATGCATCCATCCTTAAACGAAAATGAGACATAGAAACAATATATAAACGAATTATTACTACCAAAAGAGTCTAACACATGCATAGATAAGGATTAAAATCATTTACTCACAAACCCTTAATCCCCAAAGTTTGTATAAACCCACAATCATTTCCCAAAGTTTATAACTAAGAGACTCACTTGATTAAGCTGAGGAAGAAGCTCCGAAAATCAGAAGTAGATGATGAAGATTGATGGATCAAAGGTGCATGCAAGGTTGAAAGTTGAATGGTCTTCTCCTTCCTTCTTTTTCTTTCACGTTTTCTCTCTCCCTCTTCACAAAAATCTGATTTTTGCTTCCAAAAGTGAGAAATGTCCCAAAACCAAGCAATCCTTATGACTTAGATAGAGTGCAAAGACTAAAATATCCCCCAACTAGACTTTATTTACCACAATTCCACTTGGTTCCATCTCAACTAAATGAAATTCCTATCATTTAATCTCTTAATGTAAAATTAGGATATTACATTCCCCCCTTAAATAGAATTCGTCCTTGAATTCAAAAACTTACCAGAATAAGTGAGGATATAACTCCCACATCTCTGATTCGAGCTCCCAAGTTGCTTCGTCAGGACGCGACTCTTCCCATAACACCTTCACAAGAGGTATCTTTTTGCTTCTCAACGAATTGCTAGCATACTCCAAGATACAACAAGGTTGCGGTTGGAAAGAAAGGTCTGGCTCTACTTCAATCGTATCTGGTAATACAGGATGAAACGAATCTGGCACAAACTTTTGCAACTGAGACACGTGGAAAACATCATGCAGCCCTAATAGTGAAGGAGGCAATGCTAACTTGTATGCGACTTCACCTATCCTTCTCATGATCTGATAAGGTCCTACGTATCTCGGGCTAAGCTTACGCGTCTTAAATGGTCCCTTCAACCTCAACCTCGGAGTCACCTTCAAGAACACATGATCTCCTACATCAAATTCCAAGGGTCTTCTCCGTTTATCCGCATAACTCTTTTGTCGATCTTGAGCTTGTCTCATCTTGTCTCGGATCATCTTAACCTTCTCTATTGTTTCTTGAATTATATCCGGTCCAAGAATTCCCTTATCACCAACTTCAGACCAACACAATGGTGATCGACATCTCCTTCCGTACAAGGATTCATACGGAGCCATACCGATACTCGCATGATGACTGTTGTTATACGCAAATTCTATCAAAGGTAAGTTATCCTTCCAACTCTCACCACTTTCCAAAACACATGCCCTCAACATATCCTAAATGGTCTGGATAGTTCTTTCTGTTTTTCCATCTGTATGAGGGTGGTTAGAAGTGCTCAAATTCAGACCCGTACCCATCTCTTGATGAAAAGCTCTCCAAAATCGGGAGGTGAACTTCGGGTCTCTATCCGACACAATGCTAGAAGGTACACCACGCAACCTTACAATTTCTGCCACAAAAAGCCTCGCAAGGTGAGTAACCTTGTGAGTAGTCTTAACTGGTAAGAAATGCACGGACTTAGTCAAACGATCTACAATTACCCAAATCGAGTCATGCCCACCTAATACCCGTGGAAGTCCCACAATGAAGTTCATGGATATACTGTCCCACTTCCAAACAGGAATATCTAATGGTTGCAACATACCACAGGGTCTCTGGTGTTCTATCTTCACCTGTTGGGAAATCGTGCATTGCTCTACATACTTAGCCACATCTCTCTTCATGCCGGGACACCAAAAATTTCCTTTCAAGTCTTGATACATCTTGGTCGATCCAGGATGAATGGTGAATTTAATCTTGTGAGCCTCGTCCAGAATTAACCTCCTCAATTCCGTATTATTGGGCACACACATCCTTTGTCCAAAGAGAATGAGTCCATCAGATGTACGAACAAAATCTGGAAGGTTTGCCTTAGCTTGCAACTCTACATCATTCCACTGTGCTTGACGGATTCTCTCCCGCAGTTCATTCTCAATGCATAAGTTGCTAATCAAAACACCCGTTGGTATCCATTCAAACTGCAAATTCAGATTCCTGAACTTTTCCATAAGATCAAACTCCAACATCATCAGTTCCGTGACTTTAGTATCCTTCCTACTCAAGGCATCCGCTACCTTATTAGCTTTACCGGGATGGTACTTCAGATCAAAGTCAAAGTCCTTCAAGTACTCCATCCATCTCCTCTGACGCATGTTAAGTTCCTTCTGATCAAAGAGATACTTCAAACTCTTATGATCACTGAACATCTCAAAGTGAACTCCATACAAATAATGTCGCCACACCTTGAGTGCGAACACTATTGCCGCAAGTTCAAGGTCATGAGTAGGATAATTCTCTTCATGAGATCTCAATTGTCTGGATGCATAAGCCACAACCTGCCCATCCTGCATCAACACTCCACCTAAAACTTTCTTAGAAGCATCACAGAACACTTCGTAAGATCGGTTTGGATCTGGGATCACCAACACTGGAGCAGTAGTCAGTTTCTCCTTGAGTTTCTGAAAACTCTTCTCACATTCTGAATTCCAACTAAACGAAACATCCTTTCTCGTGAGTCTGGTCAAAGGTAATGTCAACTTAGAAAAACCCATAATGAACCTCCGATAGTAACTTGCCAAACCTAGGAAACTACGGACCTCAGTTGTATTCTTGGGTCGTTCCCAATTTATCACTGCCTCCACCTTTGAAGGATCTATAGCTACACCACCGCCAGATATGACATGTCCAAGAAACTTGACTTCAGACATCCAGAACTCACACTTACTAAGCTTCGCGAACAACTTCTTCTCTCGAAGGACCGACAACACAATTCTCAAATGCTCCATGTGTTCTTCGATAGTCCGAGAGTATATCAAGATGTCATCTATGAAGATCACCACGAACTGATCCAAATACGGCTGGAACACTCGGTTCATGTAATCCATAAAGACAGCAGGAGCATTGGTTACCCCGAATGGCATATTCAAGAACTCGAAATGACTGTATCTCGTCCTAAAAGCAGTCTTCGATACGTCCGAACTCTTAACCCGAATCTGATGATATCCTGATCTGAGATCAATCTTTTGGAACAAACAAGCTCCTTTCAATTGATCCAAGAGGTCATCAATCTGTGGTAGAGGGTACTTGTTCTTTATGGTTACCTTGTTCAGCTGGCGATAGTCAATGCATAAATGCATACTACCATCCCTCTTCTTTACTAACAAGACTAGGGCTCCCCACGAAGAAATACTAGGACGAATGAAGTGTTTCGCCAACTACTCTTCTAGTTGACTCTTCAATTCCCTCAACTCGACAAGAGACATTCGATAAGGGGCAATCGAAACTGGAGCGGTACCCAAAACAAGATCAATGGAGAATTCAACTTCCCTTTCCGGTGGAAGAGAAATGACATCCTCCAGAAAGACATCAGGAAATTCACACACAACTGGAATCTCCAATACACCCTTCTTGTCCTTAGAGTACGACGTAAGAACCAAAAGGAAAGACTTATCTTGAGCAAAAAGGTAATTGATCACGTTTACCGTACCTTCAAGAAGACGTTCAATGGCTTCGGTTGGAGTAGTTTCCTCAGCTGGGATGAAGATAGCCTTCTCCTTACAACCAATGTACACTGAGTTAGCTAACAACCAATCCATGCCTAACACCACATCGATCTTCTTAAGCGGTAGACAAATAAGGTCAACCAAGAATCTATGACCATTGAAAGTAATAGAACACTCCTTGCAAACTTCTCGAGCTTCTACTACATCGTCAGTAGTCGATGAGATAATCATAGGATTCGGAAGAGGACTTTCTTCAAAACCAAGTCTCCGCACACAATGATAAGAAATAAAAGAATGTGTTGCTCCACAATCAACTAACACAAACAAAGGTTGATTATTGACATAACACGTACCAGCAACAAGATTTGTGTTTCCTTGAGCCTTCCCCGCATCCAAGGTGTAAACACGACCTTTAGTCTTTTCAGGAACATCTAGGACTGTACATTCCCTTGCAAAATGTCCTAACTGATTGTACTTGTAACATTTCACAAGATCTGGCTTGCAATTCCCAAAGTGGTTTGCCTTGTATCTACCACATCGGGGAGGTTGAGAAGAGCAATCTCCATAAACCTGTTTCTTCATAACTGGAGAGTTGCGGGGTTTCAAATGTTGTCCCGACCTTCCTTGTTCTCTACGAACCGAATTGTTCTACTCTCTTACCTCCTGAACCCTCTTCAATATGTTTTCGGCAACATAGCATTGCCTCAAACACTCAGCATAAGTGGTAAACCCCCTTTGAGACACACTGTGCATAATGTCCGCATTCAGTCCCATGAGGAACTGATCAATCTTCCATAGCTCATCTGGTGCATAAGCAGCTTGTCTTGATTAGGCAGCCATGTCTTCAAATTTCTCAGCATATTCAGACACTGACATGTTCCCTTGCTTGAAAGATTGGAACTCACGCTCCTTCAAAGCACGCACACTGTTGGGGTAGTACTTCTCCAAGAAAGCCCTTTTAAAATGCTGCCACTCCTTTGGGATTCCTTGGTTAGTGAAATACGTAGATTCCGTATTCCACCATCTACCCGCCGGCCCCTTCATCTTTTGAGCAGCAAAGATCACCTTCTCTTCCTCTGTGCATTGAATAGCCTGAAATATCATCTCCATAGCATACAACCAGTCATGAGAAATCACAGGATCTAGGCCACCCAAGAACTCTGGCGGATCCATCCGAAAGAAAGCACGAAAGTCAAGCCCTGCTGCAGCCTAAGGAGTAGGAGCAGGAGCGGTTGGTTGTTGTGCTTGCATGCCTTTCATCATATGCATCATCATTTAATTATGTTGTTGCATCTGTTGCATTATCTGCATCCAAGGCACGCCCGCATTCTCAGGTTCAAGCTCAGGTTCCACATTCCTTGTCCTGGGCCTTCCGGGACCTCTGCGTCGATCAACCATCTTCCTGTTTGTCCTACGCATGGAATTTAAGTTGATCATGCTTAATGCCATAAGTAAGACATAAGGAGTCATGCTGGCACTACACATATGAGGAAGAATTACGCTGACTTATGAAGTTTCGTGGCAAATCCAAGAATCAACCAGGCTCTGATACCAACTGTAACACCCCATACATACATTGCCTAGGATATACGTATATGGAATTAAAATGGTACTCGAAAATCATAAACATAAGCAGCGGAATAGATATTGTATAAGTACAAGTACAAAGCCCAAACTGACATGGCCAACATACAAGAGTTTCTGAAACAGTACTGATACATATCCATAGTACAAAAGATCAAGAACTACTAAAGAGCATATCGCCAAGAAACACCATCTCGAAGCTAAGCCATCTTACCCTTTCCACGATCCTGCCTCGAACCACCTGTAAAAGAATAATTGGAATGGGGTGAGATTACTAAATCTCAGTGAGTCTCCCTATCCTACGGGTTCACTCAGTTCTACAAGGAACATGCAAGCAAACGGATTCACCGAGAATCCGGGTTGTTCTCACGGCCAGGTATAAGTACAAACAAAGGTACGCCATCAATGGAAGTCCCATAACTATCCATTGAGGTAAAAGCAACAACAGGCTCAATGCCATCACAACAAGTATGCAGACCCGTACACGTGTACGAGGAATCTAGGAGTAGAAACCGCCAGTCTACCTAGGCTGCCATAAGTTAGGAGTGAATTATCAGTATTTTCATGTGTTAAAATAACTACATTTTGATCTAAAGTTGAGCATATCGTATGAATTTGAGTGATTTTATGGTTAGAATTGAACTTTAGAAGTTTGATTCTAGTTATAAAGAAAATCGAATCACTTTGGGTGTTATTGATGCAGGTATTAAGGTTGAGAAGTAATAACGAGGAAACATGAAGGCGCGAGGACACTGGAGACGCAAAAGCATAAAGAAGTGAGATAAAGCAAAGGCCGCACCGCAGCAGATTTGGGCGAGGCGCGCCAAACCCTCTAGTCCGCGCCGCGCTCCCCCGTGCCGCGCCGCGGTTGCTTCGTTAAAAAGAAATATTGTTATAAATAGAAGCCCTAATCCTCATAACTGACATATCTTTGGTGATCGAAATTCAGAGAGCATTCATATTCCAGAGCTGAAAACAACATTCGACGGAGAATTCAACATCAATCGAAGATATTCCCTTGATCAAGATGAATCCATCTATGAAGTTTTGTGTGTTCTTCATGTCTATGGAGAGATAAACCCCATTGTGTCGAGTTTAAGGTAGTAGTTAACCTATGAAGATGCAATAACGTTGATTAATTCTTGTGAACAATTGTTTAAGTTTTATTATCAATAAAGAACCTTGCTTTTATTTTATATCATTGTTGAACTATCAATCGAGAGATAGGGTTCATACTTTTGCCCTAGGTTTTTATATTGATTTGTTCTTGATTCATAGAGATGGGATTATGAATAAGTTTTCGTAAATCATTGTGTTTAATTCCCTTTATTCTTATTGTTATTCTGAGAGATCGAATATCATACCGGCAGAGGTGGTTCTAAATTGATCTTAGACATGAGGTCGGTTTTGAGGATGAATGAAGATAATAACTTATATAATGGTTCACTTGTGGATTAATTGATCAATTGCATACGAATAGGTTGATGAACCCTAGAATTCAACATAATCATCACCATTGTTACTCATTCTTTAAGCTTTCAGTCAATTAATTATTACTTTCTTATACGCACATTTAGACTAAATAATCAAAACCAATGCTTTTTACCACTCATTATAATTTGGCTATAGAACGGCAGCACTATTGACTCAGTCTCTGTGGATACGATATATTAGAAAATATTTACCCAAAATACTTTCAACAAATTGGCGCCGTTGCCGGGGACTGTGTCAATATTGCATGCATTGCAATAGTCATATTATTTTTAGTTATTTACATAATTTTAGATTTTTGTTTAGTTACTTAATCTTAGATTTTTAGTTTAGTTCCTTTATTTTAGATTTTTAGTTAGTTACTTTATTTTAGAATTTGTTATTGTAATAGTCTTTTGATTTTGATTTTTTTTATTTTTTTATTTTTTTTATCGTGTTATTTCACTTGTTTGCTAGTTTTGTAGATTTTTGTTTGTCGGAATGTTGGACCCAAATATAAATGTTGCGATTCATGCTCAAAACGAGATCCTAACTCAACAAATGGAGTATCTCCTTCAAAGTGTGTCACAGTTCACACCTCAAGTTAATGAGTTTCATGATATCGGATGGTGCACACCGGAAGATGCGATGGAGTATCATATGGCTAACCATGAATATCAACAACAAAGGCTTTCACACTATAATCAAGGTTATCAAAGAGGACCCTCTGAGTTAGAGGAAACCATGAATCAATTCATGCAATTCTCTTTAGCCATTCAACAAAACCGAGAAACTCAAGATGTTCAACTTACCAAATTCTTAACCGAGCAAAACGTAAGTCAAGTCTCAACTTTTTAAAACCCTACGACTTGTGTAGAAATTTGCAATACTACTTCTATAAGGAGTGTAAAAGTGATTGGTGAGGATGTTGGAAAGAAGAGAGTGGAGGAGGAAGTTGATGACAAGGAAGATGTTGTTGAAAAGGATAATATAGAGTATGTAAACATCAAGAAAAATATATAAGTTGAGTATGAGCTCTCAATGAAGCTACCTTATCCAAGACCTCCTAAAAAAGTAGATGATGTGTTATTCGAAGGAACAAAAAAAGAGGATATAATCAAAGAAGTCGTGAATGAGTTAGAAACCTCAAAAGTTGAAAATTTTTCAAAAGAGAATATGGTGGACTTAGAGTTGAAGAAGAGTTGTAATGCAAAGGAGCATAAACTCTCATTGGAATTACTTCCTCTACAAGTTCCTAATAAAGAAGGGAATGAGAGTCATTACTTTCGGCCAATGGAAATGTTTAGCCGTTTTCAAATCACCATCCCATTTTTAGAAGGTTTAGAGTTAAAGCCAAAATGTGTCAAATTCATCAAAGATAGGCTCTCACAGAAGAAGAAATTAACGTATAAGGAGGTTATCTCTCTTGAGGAGAGGACAAAACAAATGAAGGAAGAGAGATTGCGAGTTGAAGTGGTAAGAATTAAGGATGAAGAAACCAAACAAGCAAACAGTAAATACTTTTGGGGCTTCACATTGGTAAGAAAAGTACCAAGAAAACGAGACAATGGTTGATGATTCAACCATGAACCATCGAGCCATGCAACGTTAAACGAGGCGCTTCGTGGGAGGTAACCCACACTTCTAATGTTTTATTTTGTTTTGTTTATTTTTATTTCAGGAAATAATAAGGGGACCTTTCTGGTTATAGCTAGGAAGAAGCAATTGATATGGCAATACCCTTTGTGAGTCAACTCTCTCGGGCTTATTCTGAAACATTGAGGTCAATGTTTAGTTCAAGTTTGGGGGTGGATTTACTCTTTTGCATTTTTTTCAATTTTCTGTTTGTTTTATCCCAGTTTAGAATGAGTAGTTTCTACAGCATAATGAAAAGCTCGAGCGAAACAATGAGAATGCCAACAATGGAGCAGCATGCATGAAAGTGGTAGTGAGTGGAAATTTTTGAAAAAAATTAATTTTTCCCTTTCTTTTTCAATAAAAGTGACAAGGCGGGTATGAATTTTTGAACTCTGACTCTTAGTGTGTACATGAAACTTAGGTTGTTAGTAAATACTAATAGAAGTTCTTTATGGTACACAATTTTTGTTGGATCGGCTTAGCCTTAACCATTGCGAGGAAAGCTTTCCACTGTTTACTATATGCAGGAGACCATCAATTACTTTGACATGTTTGTATTTTGCTAAACCGGTTGTCGCATCGTTTTGTGAAAATCTGTGAAAATGACTTAGGCACTTGTTTGAAAGTGAGAGTTTCTTTGAGCCTATTCCATCTTAAAGCTTATTTTTTTCTGTGAGAGTGTGATCCCTTGCTAACCATTCTTTGAGACTGAGGTCGAGATAAATATCATAATATACACCAAGAAAAACATCTGGTGAGTTCTTGATCTCAATAAAAAGTTTTGTTCTGGACCATCAACCATAAAATTTGGTGATGTGTTTTCTCTTTTACCTTTATAGAAAGTAGGGGAGCATTCATTGAATCTGAATACAGGCTGATTTCTAAGTTGGGGAGATTCATAATCAAATGAAGAGTAAGTACAGGTGGTGTTTTGCAAAGAACAAAAGAAATTCGTAGCTTGAGAATAAAGAAAAACAAAAGAAAGACAATGTTGGAACATAACCATTTGAAAAAAAAGAGAAGGAAAATGTTGAAGAAAAGAAAATATCGAGCTAAGAAGGAAAAGATGAACGAGTAAGCAAGTTAGTGGCCTAGAGAAAAAGGAATGAGTTGTGATTAGGATGATTCCCTAGAATAGGAACAACCTTTGAATATCTTCTTTTCTTTGAATCTAAACCACATTACAACCCTATAAAGACCTTCCGATTCTCATATTTCACAGGACTTGATGCTAACAATACGGTGAACGTATGATATGAATACTTATTGATTTAATTGTTTGGATGAGTGTTTAACCCCTCTTTTATTCATCATATTTTCTGATGAGAGTGATTAGTGCTGGTTCAACTGCGGTTTTGTAGTGTTTTGAACTTCTGAAGGTAATTTCCTTTCAAAATCTGTTTCATGTGTATGTTCTGAGTTTGCAGGGAGATGAAGAGTATCTAATTTGATCACTAAATTGAGTCATTGGAAAAAAATCTTTGAAAAACTTGGTGCATGATTGTTGGTATGTGTTGTGGTATTCACTAAGGTGAGTAATTTTGTTTAGGGACAAACAAAACTCTAAGTTGGGAAGAGTTTATTAGGAGTGAATTATCAGTATTTTCATGTGTTAAAATAACTACCTTTTGATCTAAAGTTGAGCATATCGTATGAATTTGAGTGATTTTATGGTTAGAATTGAACTTTAGAAGTTTGATTCTAGTTATAAAGCAAATTGAATCACTTTAGGTGTTATTGATGCAGGTATTAAGGCTGAGAAGTAATGACGAGGAAACATGAAGGCGCAAGGACACTGGAGACGCAAAAGCATAAAAAGTGAGATAAAGCAAAGGCCGCGCCGCAGCAGATTTGGGCGAGGCGCGCCAAACCCTCTAGTCCGCGCCGCGCCGCGATTGCTTCGTTAAAAAGAAATATTGTTATAAATAGAAGCCCTAATCCTCATAACTGACATATCTTTGGTGAGCGAAATTCAGAGAGCATTCATATTCCAGAGCTGAAAACAACATTCGACGGAGAATTCAACATCAATCGAAGACATTCCCTTGATCAAGATGAATCCATCTATGAAGTTTTGTGTGTTCTTCATGTCTATGGAGAGCTAAACCCCATTGTGTCGAGTTTAAGGTAGTAGTTAACCTATGAAGATGCAATAACGTTGATTAATTCTTGTGAACAATTGTTTAAGTTTTATTATCAATAAAGAACCTTGCTTTTATTTTATATCATTGTTGAACTATCAATCGAGAGATAGGGTTCATACTTTTGCCATAGGTTTTTATATTGATTTGTTCTTGATTCGCAGAGATGGGATTATGAAGCAAGTTTTTGTAAATCATTGTGTTTAATTCCCTTTATTCTTATTGTTATTCTGAGAGATCGAATATCATACCGGTAGAGGTGGTTCTAAATTGATCTTAGACATGAGGTCAGTTTTGAGGATGAATGAAGATAATAACTTATATAATGGTTCACTTGTGGATTAATTGATCAATTGCATACGGATAGGTTGATGAACCCTGGAACTCAACATATTCATCACCATTGTTACTCATTCTTTAAGCTTTCAGTCAATTAATTATTACTTTCTTATACGCACTTTTAAACTAAATAATCAAAACCAATGCTTTTTACCACTCATTATAATTTGGATATAGAATGGAAGTACTATTGACTCAGTCTCTGTGGATACAATATATTAGAAAATATTTACCCAAAATACTTTCAACACCATACCACACCCTCGGGGAGTTACACCCGTACATCGCATCAAGAGACTTGCAGAAGCACATCGCAAGACTAATCGGATACTCCTCCTAAATGGAATCCATCCGAGATGAGTTACAGCCGTGACAATGCCTAAGTGGCGTCCGACCCCATCGTTGTCCATACGCAGATGAATTAACGTCGAGTGCAAATACGCCATCTTGACAATACGAGCCCACCGGGCGAAAGCCTAGTGATCTTGCCGATGTGGCATCACTAGGGGTGAATCGGAAGTAATATTGTCTACGTAGCATTACTTCTCCACCATACCAAGCACGCCGATATGTTAACGTCGAGTGAGATACGCCCCGTAGGCCTTCACAAGCATATCGCAATGGTAGCTTAGGTGTGCAAAACATACCGAGAACGCAAACGAGTTAACATCGAGTGGGATACACCCCGTAGGCCCTCACAAGCACATCGCAACGGTAATGATGGAACTAAGTCCATAAACGGGACTTATCACCTAGTAGCTTAGGCTTACTCAGAGTCAAGCATACACACATCATTGAGATCACACAGAACGGCATAAGTCAACACACAGGTAAACACATTCGAATGTTCAACAGGAACAAACGAAATCAACAATAATTATGCCACAAAGTAATCCATACAATAGCATTTCATAGCTTACAAGCATATCCAAGGGATTACGATCACATCACGGTATTATGCATTTAAAACACATATCAGAATGCCTTACAAGTCATAAGAGGCCTTCGATTCAGATATGAAGCGAAACTGCACTCATAGGGGAAAAATACCAATTCTGCATCAGGGTATTTCGCTACAGCGAACTCCTGTTCGCTACAGCAAACTCAAACAAAAGCAAACCTTCTCCAACTCAAGCAAGTTCGCTACACCGAACTGCCAGCGAAGCCCCGACTGGCTACAACGAATGAAAGTTCGCTACAGCGAATAAATCAATTCAACTCCCAGGTTTATTCGCTACACAGTTCGCTACAGCGAACCATTCGCTGCAACGAATGAAAGTTCGCTACAGCGAACTCTGCTAAACTCAGGAAAATCAGCAACGCATTTGGGGTCCCCAAGCCCCAAATCTTTACATGCATCCTTCCTTAAACGAAAATGAGACATAGAAACAATATATAAACAAATTATTACTACCAAAAGAGTCTAACACATGCATAGATAAGGATTAAAATCATTTACTCACAAACCCTTAATCCCCAAAGTTTGTATAAACCCACAATGATTTCCCAAAGTTTCTAACTAAGAGACTCACTTGATTAAGCTGAGGAAGAAGCTCCGAAAATCAGAAGTAGATGATGAAGATTGATGGATCAAAGGTGCATGCAAGGCTGAAAGTTGAATGGTCTTCTCCTTCCTTCTTCTTCTTTCACGTTTCCTCTCTCCCTCTTCACAAAAATCTGATTTTTGCTTCCAAAAGTGAGAAATGTCCCAAAACCAAGCAATCCTTATGACTTAGATAGAGTGCAAAGACTAAAATATCCCCCAACTAGACTTTATTTACCACAATGCCACTTGGTTCCATCTCAACTATATGGAATTCCTATCATTTAATCTCTTAATGTAAAATTAGGATATTACATCATATATCTTTATGATATTTAAATCTTGATATGTAGAAGGGGAAAATTTTTATTTAAGATTATTTTTTAATTATAAAAATAGATTACCTTAATTATATTTAAAATTTTATTTTGATATTTTTTAATCTTTAAGTAAAATTTAAAATCAAATATAACTAATTGAGTTACTCTATAACACCCATATAAAAATACATACATCAAAGCATATACATATACATGAATCCAAGTATTTGGTACTGAAAATACTTATAAGTTCCTAGTCAACGCATTATACATATTAATGCCCTAAATACAAAGTTCTAACAACGGCATAATACATACAAGATGTTCAAAACAAAATACTAAGAACTAGATCAACAATGATCACAAAAGAAAATCCACAACGGAAGCTTCGCCATATCCAAAATAAGCATAAGGAATAAGGAAATCAAACTGCTTTCTCCTTACCCTTCGCGGAACCTGTAGTACCTGAAATCAATATATAATGGGGTGAGATACAAAATCTCAGTGAGTTCCCTATCCTATGGATCCTCTCGGCTTTACAAGGTTCTAACCTATAAGTCTCAAGTCATAAAGGAACTAGAACTTGAGTTCTCATACTAACATTATATGGAATCATACTTAGAGTTCAACAACTCAAACACAAGATTACTAATCGGAAACCAATACCAAGGCATCCCTATATTCCCGTCCCCTTCTACGTCTAGGAGGTGGCACGAGTCATGGATCCTTTGGAAAATCTTGACATACGAAATGGATTCGGATTCATGAGCGTTTCCCCATGAATCGTCACTTCACATGGCCCGTACACCATCACAAGTCTCTACCCGTAGGTTCCATTCGTACACAAAAGCGGGAATCAAACCTGCCAAGATTATTTGTGCCTCTCTGCACAGTGCCTCTCTGCACGAAGAATGCCTGTTAGCATTCAAAAGAAAAATAAAGAAATAAAGAAATACAATGGTTCCAATTAATACATCATACAATGGTGATCGCTCACGCAAACCACTAGGCCTGTTAGCCTTTCCTCATAAGATTCTAAACACGTATGTTCCATATAATGTCTCATCCTAGGTTTCTTTGTTAAGCTACATAGCCTAACAATTCCTAGTTTCCTCACTTAACCTTTATTCACATAACAATGAAGTTATTCAAACCTCTCTGATATAAATATATATAACAAAGGTATACCAATCCACCTGCAATAGAACTCAACCAACAATTATCATCATTATCCGTAAACGAATGGTAATTTATCACAATTATAGAGTACACAAGCATCATACCAAAAGCATAGCGTTCACATGATTCCGAACGATAACCAACCCAAGAAATCAAGCAATTCCCGACTCTCGATTAAATAATTCTCCTTTTGTTCCCAAAACCTACACTACTAGAAAGTACACGCTTCTAGCCTACTACTACTTCGAACGGCGATTAAAACAGAGTTATGGTTCAAAAGTTATGATCGAAACAGTTTTATCTCATTAGACTAAAGAATTGGCTAAGAAAGCTTCAGTTCGCGCCGCGCAATAGCTAGGTCACGCCGCGAACCTTAGGCAGTGGCAACCTCACAAAATTCTCAGTGTGTTCGCGCCGCGAACCCTCGTACGCGCCGCGTACTGATAGTTGAACCAAAACCTCCTAAAAACCTGCTTAGTTCGCGCCGCGAAGCGCGCGAAATCAGAAGTTCCAGATCTGTTTTCTTGCTTTTCCCATGGTTGAATCCAACCATCTCCATACTCAAACATGTTCCAGATTCATACTAAAGCATAGAACAACATATATGGTCTCTACTCAGGATTTATTAGCAGCAACAAACATCAATCTCTTAGATTGAGTCAAACCCTAAGATTTCTACCAAAAACCCCAATTTCTCAACTTATGATTTCACCCATAAATCAAAACTATAAGTTTCTAACTAGAACCCACCTCGATTACGAGTCGTTGATGTCGAAGATGAGTTGATTCGGCGGAGAAATGATGAAGATCCAAGCTTTCTTCTCCTTTCTATTCTTGCTCCTCCTTCTCTCTACTTCTTCTCTTTAACTTTCTCTTTTGTTGCAAATGAAGAAGAAAACCAAAAAGGAAAAGATATAAGAAAATATCTCAAGTTACACTACTAACTCAATTGTCCAAAAGTATCTCTAATGTACCAATTAATAAAACCTCGGTGTCAGCTAATAACATTAGAGCATTTAATTTAATACGGGGTATTACATCCTCCCCCCTTAAATAGAAATTCGTCCTCGAATTTAAGAATTACCTGAAAAGGTGAGGGTAAGCATCCCGCATTTCCAATTCAAGTTCCCATGTAGCATCACCCGGATGCGTCACATCCCACTGAACCTTAACAAGAGGAATCTCCTTGCTTCGTAACACTTTAGTCTCTCTCCCCACTATGCGGGTCGGTAAGGGTTCAAAAGTCAAGTCTGATTCTATCTCAATTGCATCTGGTAATACCGGCTGAAGAGGATCGGGAATAAACTTCCGCAGTTGAGACACGTGAAAAACATCATGCATTTCTGATAGAGAAGGTGGTAAGGCTAAACGGTAAGCTACTTCACCAATCCTTTCTAGAATCTCATACGGTCCCACGTATCTCGGACTTAACTTCCTCGACTTAAACGGTCCTTTCAACCTCAATCTCGGAGTAACCTTCAAGAATACATGGTCACCTTCCATAAACTCCAAAGGCCTCCTACGGTTATCCGCATAACTCTTCTGACGATCTTGTGCTTGCTTAACCTTCTCACGAATCATTCTAATCTTGTCCGTGGTCTCTTGAATAATTTCGGGTCCCAAAATTCTATCCTCACCAACTTCTGACCAACACAACGGTGTTCTACATTTTCTCCCATACAATGCCTCATAAGGTGCCATACCGATACTCGCGTGATAACTGTTATTGTATGCAAATTCAATCAATGGTAAAAGCTCCTTCCAATTTCCTCTACTTTCAAGCACACAAGCTCTTAACATATCTTCCAAGGTTTGTATCGTTCGCTCCGTTTGACCATCCGTTTTAGGGTGGTTCGACGTGCTCAAACATAATTTGGATCCCATCGCTTGTTGAAAAGCTCTCCAAAACCTCGAAGTGAACTTTGGATCTCTATCCGACACAATACTAGAGGGTACACCGTGCAACTTCACAATCTCTGCGACAAATAACCGTGCAAGATGACTTGCCTTGTAAGTAGTCTTCACGGATAAGAAATGTGCAGATTTCGTCAACCGATCTACAATCACCCAAATAGAATCATATCCACCTTGAGTACGAGGTAAACTAACCGCAAAATCCATTGAAATACTATCCCACTTCCATATTGGAATCTCTAGTGGTTGTAACAATCCACCTGGTCTTTGATGTTCAATCTTTACTTGTTGGCATATAGCACACTCCGATACGTACACTGCGACATCTCTTTTCATTCCGGACCACCAATAATCTCTTTTCAAATCTTGATACATTTTTGAAGAACCCGGATGTATAGTGAAAGCACCCTTGTGAGCTTCATCCAAAATCCTTCTTTTCAATAACGCATCGTCCGGAACACAAATCCTCTGATTAAACATAATCACTCCATCCGTAGCTCGAGTAAACCCTGGTTGAACCAACACCTCTTGTAACTTAGCATCTGACACTTGTGCTTGTTGGATGTCATTCCTCAAAATAGAATTAACATTCAAGTTTCCCATCAATAATCCATTTTGGGTCCAAACAAATTGAAGGTTGAGATCTCGAAATTTTTCCAACAATGCATACTCTAACATCATCAAGTCGGCCCTCTTTAACACCTTCCCACTCAAGGCATCCGCCACTTTATTTGCCTTGCCTGGATGGTACTTCAAGTCAAAATCATAATCCTTCAAGTATTCCATCCACCGCCTCTGACGCATATTCAACTCCTTCTGATCGAAAAGGTACTTTAAATTCTTGTGGTCACTGAACATTTCAAAATGAACTCTATACAAGTAATGACGCCACACCTTTAGGGTAAAAACAACCGCAGCCAATTCTAAATCATGATTTGGATAATTCTCTTCGTGAACCTTTAACTGTCGAGATGTGTATGCTACCACCTGACCATCCTGCATCAATACTCCTCCTAATCCTTTCTTGGAAGCATCACAAAATACTTCATAGGACTTATTTGGATTAGGAACGATTAAAACAGGAGCAGTCGTCAATCTTTCCTTCAAGCCCATGAAACTCTGTTCACACCCCAAATCCCAATCATAAGGACACTCCTTCCGAGTAAGTCTAGTCATTGGTAAAGCCAATTGAGAAAATCCTTTTTATAAATCTTCTGTAGTAGCCGGCTAAGCCCAAGAAACTTCGGACTTCTGAGACATTGCTCGGTCTCTCCCAATTAATTACCGCTTCAATTTTTGACGGGTCCACTGCCACACCTCCTTGAGATATGACATGACCAAGAAATCTTACCTCCGTCATCCAAAACTCACACTTGCTTAAATTAGTAAACAATTGATTTTCTAGCAATACCGACAGGACAATCCTCAGGTGTTCTTCATGCTCTTGTGGAGTACGAGAATAAATAAGAATGTCATCAATAAAGACTATCACAAATTGATCTAAGTAAGGCTGGAATATCCGATTCATATAATCCATGAAAACAGCTGGAGCATTCGTAACACCGAAAGGCATTACCAAGAATTCATAATGACCATAATGGGTTCTAAATGCAGTCTTTGGCACATCTGAGCTCTTCACACGGATTTGGTGATAACCTGACCGCAAATCAATCTTCGAGAACACACAGGCTCCTTTCAATTGATCTAACAAGTCGTTTATCCTTGGCAAAGGGTATTTGTTCTTGATGGTGGCCTTATTCAACCGACGGTAATCAATACATAGCCTCATCCCACCATCCTTCTTCTTTACTAACAACCCTGGAGCTCCCCACGGTGAGACACTAGGTCGCACAAAATGTTTAGCCATCAGCTCCTCTAATTGCCCCTTCAATTCTCTTAATTCAAGCGGTGCCATCCGATACGGAGAAATGGATATAGGAGTCGTTCCCGGTATCAGGTCAATAGAGAATTCCACTTCCCTTTCCGGAGGAAGAGAAGTGACATCCTCGGGAAAAACATCAGGAAATTCTCTAACAACAGCAATTTGCGAAACCTCTAACTTGTCACCCGTCTCCTCAGTGAGAACCAACAGAACAAACTTCTCTTTCTCAAACAAGAAATTAATCATACCTACCGTACCTTCTAGTATAGTAGTCAACACATCCTTCGGAGTAGCTTCTTCAGATGGAATAATGATTAACTTCTCTTCACACCCAATGAACACCGAATTAGCAGAAAGCCAATCCATTCCCAAAACAACATCTACTTTCTTAAGTGGTAAGCAAACAAGATCAATCTGGAAATTCCTACCACCCACAGATAACACACAATTTTCACACACCAACGGTGTCTCAACCATCTCATCCATAGCAGTAGTAACCGCCATAGGAGGAAATAAAGGAGTAGCTTGCAACCCAAGTCGCTTCATACATTGCAATGACACAAAAGAGTGTGTTGCTCCACAATCAAATAGAACAAAACAAGAATGCCCATTAATGAAACACGTACCCGCAATCAAAGAGTTATCACTCTTGGTCTTCTTAACATCCAAGGTGTAAACTCTACCAGTACCCCTTCCTTGTACTTGATTCCTATTCTGAGGACAATTCCTAGCCATATGTCCTTCTTGCTGACAATGAAAACATTTCACCCCTTCAAAGCTACACCTTCCAAGGTGATTCTTACCACAGCTACGACACACCGGAGGTGCACTAGACCGAGAACCTTGCACTTGCTTCCCTTTGAAAGCTTGTGGCCTAGGTCGAAATTGTTGGCTTGGCCTTCCCCTCTCATGTTGATTCTTCTTCTTCAAATCTTCCTCAGCTTGAACTTTCTTCAAACTGGTCTCAGCCACATAACACTGTCGCAACACCTCCGTATAAGTAGTGAACTCCCTCTGGGACATACTATGTGAGATATCAGCCCTTAAACCAAACAAAAACTGGTCTACCTTCCAACTCTCATCAGGAGCATACGCGTCCTGCCTAGAGTAAGCAGCCAAAATTTCAAACTTCTCAGCATAAGTAGCCACTGACATATTTTCCTGCCTTAACTGTTGGAACTCCAACTCCTTCTTAGTCCTCAGTGAACTAGGAAAGTATTTCTCCATAAAAATGGTCTTGAAATTTTCCCATTCCTTAGGTACTTCCTAAGTAGTCATCAAAGCATAAGCACCCTTCCACCACCTCATAGTTGGACCTTTCAACGAATGAGAAGCAAACACCACCTTGTTCTCTTCACTACAATGCACGATCTCAAAGATTCCTTCTACATTGGCCACCCACTCATGCGCCTTTATAGGATCTAATCCACCATGAAATTCCGGAGGATTCATGCGAATGAAATCCCTATAAGTCCCACCTACAGCTTCGGGCACAACCACTGGAACATTATGACCGCCATTCATCTGTTGCATCATCTGCAGCATGAACTGATTCTGCTGCTGTTGCATCTGTTGCATGAATTGGGGCCATGGAACATTCGCACCGCCATCCGATGGATTCACCTGTGGTGGTCGTGTGGGGGGTCGACCACGAGTCCTGCGTCCGTCCGCCATGTTCCTGGAGGTCATCAAAATGGGATTAAGTTGATCAGGCTCAATACCACAGTCATAACACAACAAAACTCATGGGAACACAACACATCTTGGACAAAAAGAAACACTTATAATATCTCATGGCTAGGTCGAGGATACGACCTGCTCTGATACCAACTATAACACCCATATATAAATACATACATCAAAGCATATACATATACATGAATCCAAGTATTTGGTACTGAAAATACTTATAAGTTCCTAGTCAACACATTATACATATTAATGCCCTAAATACAAAGTTCTAACAACAGCATAATACATACAAGATGTTCGAAACAAAATACTAAGAACTAGATCAACAATGATCACAAAAGAAAATCCACAACGGAAGCTTCGCCATATCCAAAATAAGCATAAGGAATAAGGAAATCAAACTGCTTTCTCCTTACCCTTCGCGGAACCTGTAGTACCTGAAATCAATATATAATGGGGTGAGATACAAAATCTCAGTGAGTTCCCTATCCTATGGATCCTCTCGGCTTTACAAGGTTCTAACCTATAAGTCTCAAGTCATAAAGGAACTAGACCTTGAGTTCTCATACTAACATTATATGGAATCATACTTAGAGTTCAACAACTCAAACACAAGATTACTAATCGGAAACCAATACCAAGGCATCCCTATATTCCCGTCCCCTTCTACGTCTAGGAGGTGGCACGAGTCATGGATCCTTTGGAAAATCTTGACATACGAAATGGATTCGGATTCATGAGCCTTTCCCCATGAATCGTCACTTCACATGGCCCGTACACCATCACAAGTCTCTACCCGTAGGTTCCATTCGTACACAAAAGCGGGAATCAAACCTGCCAAGATTATTTATGCCTCTCTGCACAGTGCCTCTCTGCACGAAGAATGCCTGTTAGCATTCAAAAGAAAAATAAAGAAATAAAGAAATACAATGGTTCCGATTAATACATCATACAATGGTGATCGCTCACGCAAACCACTAGGCCTGTTAGCCTTTCCTCATAAGATTCTAAACACGTATGTTCCATATAATGTCTCATCCTAGGTTTCTTTGTTAAGCTACATAACCTAACAATTCCTAGTTTCCTCACTTAACCTTTATTCACATAACAATGAAGTTATTCAAACCTCTCTGATATAAATATATATAACAAAGGTATACCAATCCACCTGCAATAGAACTCAACCAACAATTATCATCATTGTCCGTAAACGAATGGTAATTTATCACAATTATAGAGTACACAACCATCATACCAAAAGCATAGCGTTCACATGATTCCGAACGATAACCAACCCAATAAATCAAGCAATTCCCGACTCTCGATTAAATAATTCTCCTTTTGTTCCCAAAACCTACACTACTAGAAAGTACACGCTTCTAGCCTACTACTACTTCAAACGACGATTAAAACAGAGTTATGGTTCAAAAGTTATGACCAAAACAGTTTTATCTCATTAGACTAAAGAATTGGCTAAGAAAGCTTCAGTTCGCGCCGCGCAACAGCTAGGTCGCGCCGCGAACCTCAGGCAGTGGCAACCTCACAAAATTCTCAGAGTGTTCGCGCCGCGAACCCTCTTACGCGCCGCGTACTGATAGCAGAACCAAAACCTCCTAAAAACCTGCTTAGTTCGCGCCGCGCAGCCTATCGTTCGCGGCGCGAAGCGCGCGAAATCAGAAGTTCCAGATCTATTTTCTTGCTTTTCCCATGGTTGAATCCAACCATCTCCATACTCAAACCTGTTCCAGATTCATACTAAAGCATAGAACAACATATATGGTCTCTACTCAGGATTTATTAGCAGCAACAAACATCAATCTCTTAGATTGAGTCAAACCCTAAGATTTCTACCAAAAACCCCAATTTCTCAACTTATGATTTCACCCATAAATCAAAACTATAAGTTTCTAACTAGAACCCACCTCGATTACGAGTCATTGATGTCGAAGATGAGTTGATTCGGCGGAGAAATGATGAAGATCCAAGCTTTCTTCTCCTTTCTATTCTTGCTCCTCCTTCTCTCTACTTCTTCTCTCTAACTTTCTCTTTTGTTGCAAATGAAGAAGAAAACCAAAAAGGAAAAGATATAAGAAAATATCTCAAGTTACACTACCAACTCAATTGTCCAAAAGTATCTCTAATGTACCAATTAATAAAACCTCGGTGTCAGCTAATAACATTAGAGCATTTAATTTAATACGGGGTATTACATACTCTCTTGTGCGAAGATTATTCAACTTTAACTGATTGATTTTAATTAAACAAGTGGTTAGAACATATGTAATCTAAATTAATATTTTATTTCAATGCAATCAAATATAATTTTTTTTTTTATTTCAATGCCTTGGTTATTTGGTATCCATATGTTATGATTTGCATCAATTAAACAAAATTATTTTAAAAAATTATTTTTTAACATTGTAGGGGTTTTTTATAGGTTATATATTTTTTAATTCTTTTGAATTATAAATTACTATGTTAAAATCTGTTATTTTATATTATATAGGTAGTATTTATGATGTTAAATAGTTTTTCTAAAATAAATAAGATATAAGGTAAAGGAAATAGAATTTCAAAAGAAAATCAAAGGTCTTATTAATAAAATTTATATTTTAATTTATGTGTTATATTTTTATTATTTTAATATCATATAATTTTATAAAGAAATATTATTTAAATAATTTATGTAGTATTTGTAACATTAAAATAAGTAAAACTTGTGTATTTTTAAAAATATTATAAAACTGATTTTAATAATTTGACTTGTTAAAAATAATGAATCGAAATTAATTATTTGTTTCAACGCAATCGAGTTTAATTCTTTTTTAAATAAATTTTAACCTATTTTAATTGTTTGATATTCTAAAACCATTTCTAAAAATTTGAGTGGTTAAAAATGTAATCAAATTTAATTCTTTGTTTCAATGGAGTAGAATTTAATTCTTGATTTCAATGATTTTATTGTTTGATATCTCTATGTTATTATTTGAATTTAATATAATATTTTTATTGCAGTAATTTTTTATGATATAAAATTTAATATTATTATTTTTATAGCATTGACTCAATATTATTATTATTATTATCATTATTATGATTATTAATGTTATTTTAATTATTAATATGATACTAATTTAATAAATAATATAATTAAGGTTATTATATATATATATATATATTTAATAAAAAATAGTGGTGTTTTTTAGATTGTAATAAGCACATGAGTATGCACGCGGTTAAGAATTACATGACTAAAATGTGGAACTTTGTAGCATTGCCTGAGATCTACTAGAATGATGAAGGGTATTTTATTCTGAAATTCAAAACAGAGAAGGATATGAAGGAGGTTATGATGAGAGGGCCTTATACATTCTGCAATATGCCGATGGTAGTCTTAGAATGGAGAGATGATTTCTCCATGGAGAGAGATATGTTGAGAACCATACCAATTTGGGTGAAATTACCCAACCTACCTCTCAAAATGTGGAGCCCTAAGAGTTTGGGAAGAATTGGAAGCGCCATAGGAAACCCAATGTTTACTGATGAATGTACGGCGGGTATGTTGCGAGTTACATATGCCAGAATTCTTATAGAGGTAGATGTGACGCAGAAACTCTGTGAAGAAATTGCTATAAAGGATCATGAAGGAAACACAAGACAACAACGGGTAGAGTATGAATGGCGTCCTCAGTACTGCGAACGATGCCAAAAAGTGGGGCATGTTTGTACCAATGAGGTGGAAATACCTGTGAAGAAGTGGATTGCCAAACCTATAGTAACAGCTGTCGAAGCAGAATCTAGTATGGCCATGGATACGGGAGAAAAACGAAAAGAGTGGCAAGATGGTCCAATACTCGAGCTACTGGAAAAAACTCCTGAACCCCTCTCAGACACGGGTAAGTGGACGTAAGTGAGTCGCAAGAGCAAAGGCACGGGAAGGAAAGCAAGAACTGACCCACTAGATATACATACTGTCTGCCAAAATGGTTTTGATACCTTTGATGTTTTGAAAGACTCGAAGGTGCCTCCGTGGGAGGAACCATGATCTTATCATGGAACGTACGGGGGCTGAACAGGATAACAAAGAACAAAGAGGTTAGCTCCCGCCTCTTTAAATTGAATCCGAGAGTAGTTATCCTTGTGGAAACACGAGTACGACATAATAATTTTGAGAAATGCAAGAAGAGACTGGATAAAAGTGGTAGGTTATAGAGAACTACGACCGACACGTAAATGGTAGAATCTGGATACTTTGGGATGGCAACAGAATAGAGGTAAGGAAAATTTTTTGCACAGCAATTGATCCACTATGGAGTTTATGATCTTGATGGCAGCTTCATTCAATGGCTAACAGCGATTTACGCATCAAATAAACTTGAGGAGAGGAAAAAACTTTGGTTGGATATTGAAGACATAGCAACAAATCAACAAGGTGCTTGGAGTCTCATGGGTGATTTCAACAATGTCCTGAACATTGACGACAGAATTGGCGGCAAAGAGGTACTGGAATCAAAATTTGTAGACCTCCGAGATATGATGGATAAGCTAGGTATATTTGATGTGGATAGAAAAGGGGACAGGTACACTTGGTTCAACAAACACGCAGAGGGGGCGAATTACTCGTGCATTGATAGAGTCATAGCAAATATAGAGTGGCTGCAACAGAATATTAATAGGACACTACATGTATTGGAACTGGGAGTATCAGATCATTCTATGTTGTGTATCAAAGATGATGAGGAAATTAAGATAGGGACCAAAAAATTCAAATTCATCAATCATGTGACTGAATTAGATGGATACCAGCATGCGGTTACTGCTAGTTGGAATAAACCTATGGGAGGGGATCAAAATAGCATACTGTGGAAAAAATTGAGCAGAATTAAACCTGTTCTTAGGGACATGAACAAGCCTTTGATGAGTATAGGACATCATATTGAGACTGCAAGAATTGAGCTGACAGAGGCACAGAACAAGCTACACCAAGATCGTATGAATGAGCAGCTGATTGTGAAGGTAAAGAACGACACAGAGGCACTACTCAAACTATAGGATATAGAGGAGAAAATTCTTCGACAAAGGGCAAAAGTTGATTGGATTCGGCTAGGAGACGGAAACAACGAATTTTTTCATGCCTCGATCAAGAGTAAGCAGAAGTTGTGTGGCATTAAAAAATTGAGAAAGGATGATGGGACTGTACTGGCAACACAAGCAGACATCTCAACAGAGGTTCTACAGTTTTATGGGAAGCTGCTAGGTGAAGCACTCGAGAACTTAACTGGAGTTGATATTGTCGCACTCAGGAGAGGACCGCAACTTAATAGAATTCAGAGAACTGAATTGGTACAACAGGTGACCATTGGAGAAATTGAAAAATCCCTTAAAGGTATAGGTGATATTAAGGCACCGAGGGTTGATGGCTTTGGTGCAAAGTTTTTCAAGGCGTCTTGGAATACTGTTAAAGGAGATGTTCTAAATGTTGTGCTTAGGTTTTTCCGGAATGGTGAATTCGATAAAAAATTCAACAGAACACTGGTAACCTTGATACCAAAGCATGATCAAGCGGACAAAATGAAGGATTATAGGCCAATCTTGTGTTGTACGACAGTGTACAAAATTATCTCAAAAGTTATGGCAAACAGGTTAAGTAGGGTGTTATGCAGTATTGTTAGCAATAATCAGGTTGCATTCATACTGGGGAAAAAATTCACGATCATATACTTCTTGCATATGAACTCATTAAAGGATACATCCAGAAAGGGGGTATACCCAGATGCATGATTCAGATGGATATTCAGAAGGCGTATGACTCCGTTGATTGGAACTCATTTCAAACTATCATGGCAGAGGTTGGATTTCCTAGAAAATTTGTTGGGTGGATAATGAATGCTGTACAAACTGTGACATATAAGTTTAATGTAAACGGGATATATACTAAAGAGATGGCTGCTCGGATAGGTGTTAGGCAAGGGGACCCTATCCCCCCCTTGCTTTTTGTCGTCGTCATGGAATATTTGCACAGAAAGGTAAATGTGCTTAGTAGTGTACCAAATTTTAAATTTCATGGAGAGTGTGAAAAGATGCAGATTATTGATATGAGCTTTGCGGATGACCTTTTGTTATTTTCAATGGGTGATGAAATACCAGTCAAACTTGTCATAGAAAAATTCAATGAATTTTTGCAATCTACTAGTTTGTTTGTCAACCCGCAAAAGTGTAAGTGTAACTGTGGCGGTATGAACACAGGTGAAGAGGAGCACCTAGCAGGTATTACAGGTTTCGCTAGAGGGCCTTTACCGTTTAGATATCTGGGAATTCCGCTGACAAGTCGAAAACTTAGTAATGCTCATTGTACAGGTCTTGTGGACAAAATTCTGTCTAGGATTAAACACTGGAGTGCCCACTTGTTGAGCTATTCAGGCAGGGTCCAGCTGTTGCGCAGTGTCGTGTTTGCGACCACAAGTTATTGGATGTTGTGTATGTTCCTTCCAAAAGGTGTGATAAAAAGGCTAGAGGCTATGTGCAGGTCATTTCTGTGGACGAGAAAAAGCGGTATCGTGAGAAAAAGCCTCGTTGCGTGGAGTAAGGTATGCCTACCAAAAAATCAAGGTGGTCTGAATCTATTTAATTTTCAGATATGGAACAACGCGTGCATGATCAAACTCCTTTGGAAGCTTAGCAAAAAAGAAGATAGCTTATGGATACAATGGGTCCATACTTACTATATAAAAAAAGATAACATCATGACAGTGCCAATCAAGGGATCCTGTTCGTGGATCTTGAAAGGAATACTGAAACAGCGAGAAAAAGTACAAGACATGTTGCAGTGGACCGATATGCTTAAAATAACGACACTTCAAATTGGCAAGATTTATTATGGGCTGTTGGAACCGCAACCGATGGTGTCGTGGAGGAAGATTTTTTTCAATAATGATGCTCGACCAAGGGCCTTATTTATCTTATGGCTAGCATGTCACAATCGTTTAGCCACTAAAGATAGGTTGCATAAGTTTGAAATGTTAGAGAATACCCGCTGCGAGTTTTATGATGAGGATGAATCCATCCAGCACCTGCTGTTTGCGTGTGGGTGTATGTGCAACATCTAGAAACAAGTTTTGAATTGACTAGAGATTGAGCACAACCCGAACGGTTGGATGCAAGAATTGTCGTGGATAGAAACTATGAGCAAGAGTAAAAGTTGGAGAAAATAGGTTTCTTAAAACAGCTTTTGCGGAAACGGTGTACAGTTGTTGGAGATACAGGAATAATAAAGTGTATGGTAAGGGATACACGACAAATATAGCGGAAGAAATTATAGATATTGTAGTGCATCGCTTGTGGATGAGGGAGAAATATAGAGAGCACATTGCTCATCTTATGATTTAATTTGTTTGTTTTTTTCGTTTTCAAACTGGACCCTCGGGGTCGTTTTGTACTTCAAAGGTTTTTGGAATATATAATATATATTTCTTTTTCAAAAAAAAAAATTATATTTAAATTATAGTGTGAATTTTCAAAAGCAAAAGCTGCAAATGAAAAAAAAAACTTGGTATATATATGTAAAATTTTACATATAGAATTGAAAACTATAGAAATGATAAATATGTATGAAATTATAATAAAAAATAAATTATATTTAAATGTAAAATTAAAATTAATATAATTAAGATATCATTAGTAAGTGATATAAATTTCTATGTGAAACATAATTATAATATGCTAAAATATATTCAAAGTTAAGTACTAATGGTAATATAATACAATCTTATAGAAAAATTAATGGCTGTGCAGTGTAAGGTAATATATTTTATATGGATAATCTTTAAACAATATTAAAAATTGAATTATATTGTCGATACATTCAACTTTTATATATGAACGACCTGTAATTATCTTTATAACAATAGTAATTTATTAAGATAGTTATGAGGTTTGGTTACATATATGGCCGACCTGAAATTATTTTTATAACAATTTTAATTCATTAAGATAGCTATGAGGCATGAAGCCTCTAACAAAAATTATTATAAAATATAATTATAGAGAATATAGATATAATAGCAAGAGAAAATCATACTTTTGTTGGGAACACTGCTCTTGAAATTGTATTCATAAATCTATATAAAAAATAATGATATGTTTAAATTTGTGGATGAATGTTGAAAGATAGATATTTGAATATAACATCAAAATATAATCTTGAAACCTCAAAATATTGATATGTTAAATTTTTGAATGAATGTAAATATTAGAGTTAAAAACATCAAAATACTTACATGAGGTGCAATTAACAAATGAATAATCTTTTACCCTGCGACGGAAATAAAATTAACAATTAATACACATGTATAAAGTAAGAAATAGAAAATAAAAACTATCATACAAATTTGAAGAGTAGCATAAAAATGAAGATACGAAATTAAAGTCACATATTTATACTCACATCGAGAAAGAGCATATAGACCAATAGAAATTAATAAAATTATAATAGAAAACTTATTATTAGAATTTGATATTAATAGAATTATTAGGTGAGTAGTTCAAAGGTTGATACTATTGTTTTTAGAAATATAAAATGACAACAGTAATTTTTAAATTTTCAACTATTCAATTCACTAATTGTATGATTAATAACTATCACATACAATTCAATTATTTTCATTAATGTATTCCTTATAATTAAAAAAACTCATTAGTTTATTTAAAATATTTTAATAAAATAATTCATTTTTTTTGTTATAAAATGTATAATGGGCAAATAAATCATTAGAATTAGATCATATTAAAATTATTATGTAATTATTAATTTAATGATTGTTTTGTTCTATAAAAATTATTCATAAATTTAAGGTCTAGTTATGGAAAATGGCAATTGCGGAAACTATATACGAAACGTGGTGGGATAGAAACTTGGCTGTGCATAGCATTGATAATAGTAATAGAAATACCTCTAAGAGAATTATGGAAAATATTGTAAATAGGATGTGGGTTTTTCCTAATTTTAGAGAGAAGTTAGCGAAACTTTTGATGCCCTAGGTTGGTGTTAGTTGGGCGTTTTGGTGTTTTTTCCGCTGGATGCTTTGGATCGCGGTATGTACTTAACTGTTTTTGGTTTTAATATAATCATTATTTCCAAAAAAAAAATTTACAAATTTATTTAAGGTTGTATTTCAAATAGATTGATATTTTTTTTTCACAATCAGTATCTAGTCTTTTAGACCATATAATATATTTCAGAGGTTAATTGTACAAAATTCATAAAATTATACTATGTTTGGGTTAAATATATTAATATTGAGTGAAAAATATAAATATAAAATATAAGAATTAAAATTAAAGAATTAAAGAGGTTTATAAACATTAAATCCAATACCAATGTAACGGAATTATTAAAATTAATTTATGTAAGAATTAAATTTTAGAAAATGAGTAATTTTATAAACGGTCAAATAAATAATTATTCATAGGAGAAATTATAGAAAGAAGTTATAAATATAATTTTCAATTAAAATAAATTAATAGTAAAGAAATTATAAAAATTAATTTATAGTTACATTAGTGTTATTAACTTTTATATATTTATATAATGATAAATAAAAACTAAAAACTTATTAAAAACATAGAAAACATCTCCCTATTGTGCATTTAAAATTTTAAAAAATATAAAGAATAAATATTTTAATATAAACAAAGAAAAGTTTTTTATAAATAAAATTAAAATAATATTTTTTATAAATTAAAAGCTAGGGTTTTGTCATCATGAAAATATTATATTTATATTAAGTAGATGATTGACCAAATCAAATATTCCACGTTAAATTTGAAAAGATTTTTTTAAATTAAATTAAATTAAATTAAATTAGAATTAAAATTCTTTATTAATTTTTTAATAGGAATACATTTTTTATTTTAAAATAAATAGAATATAAAAATGTTACATATTAAATTTTCAAGGAGTCGTCTATTTAATTATTGAGTTCTAATACTATAAAATAAAAAATAATTTAACTATTTATTTCAAAATATTATATACAAATAGTTCAATATTGTGATAGTCCGAATTAATTAATTGATTAAATATAATGTCAAATATAATTCTAAGAATGGTTATAAATAATTACAATTTTAATTAATATTAAAAATTCTAAGAGGTTGACACGTCAGCATTAGTGTTATATTAGAATGACACATCATCATTAAGTTTAGGGTTGTTACCAAGGTTGTCATCATGACAACCTTGGACTTATATTAAGTAGATAAATATTCTTAATGGTTGGATAGCCTTATCCATATAATTATTATTTTCCTTTTAAAAAAAAATTTAATGAAAGTTTATGTATTTTGATGGTTTTTATTTTATTTTTACATATTTTAATAATTTGCATGGGTTTTTAACCTACGCTAAAAAAAGTCCCAATTTTTCTCGCAAATTATTTATGGGGATCGTATGAGCGACAATTTTCATAACTACCACAAAACAATTTGTGGAGGTTAAAAACTTCCTCAAATTAGCTTTCCCCCACCCATCACACACAATTCTGACATGTTTTTTGTAATGAGTGTTTATAGATATGGTAATTTAAATTTAAAAAATTGTAAAGATATAAGTATCATTAAAAACATATTCTATTAGATTATTAATTAAACATGCTTCCACTATTTTACGCAAATCAAATGACCTTTAATATTTGATTTGGAAAATCATGTTGAAAGTATTTCTATTGGTCCTTTAATATTTGATTTGTAAAATCATGTTAAAAGTATTTCTATTGGATCACGATCAATATTGCACTTTGTTTTAAGTTAACATTAAGTTGATTACATAAACTCAATTATTAAGGTAAGAACTCATTATAATTGTATTTAATAAAACTCTTGAGTTTTATTAGTTGGATGAATAGCTCGTTATTCTAATTCATCATATGGAGAGTTCCAAACTCTGGCTTATAAACTTATATAATCTTATTATAATTAGTTTAGTTAAACCCAACGTTTAGCAATTGGATATTAAATTTAGCTCATCGCATCTTACTAATATAGAACATGCATCCCGCGGTGTGTCAAACCTACATTATTCGATACTAGTCTTGATGAGTTATAAATATTTGATTTCTTAAACTTAATATTTATTTGGAGGGGATTTGTAATTAATTTGACCTCACGGATTTATTTATCATATAAATTCTATCCCACATGCATCAACATACATTTATGCATATCAACATAAATTCACATGCGTCAATACTTGATATGTTTACAAACCTTGACTGTATGATTCATGATAACACAACCCTTGCATTGTCATAAACGCTAATTGTATGATTCATGACAACACAACACTTACATTGTCATAAGCCCTAATGCAACACGCTCATACTATAAAAAGCATAATAATCGATTATAAAAAATAACTGATAAAAATGCCATTACTTCACCCTACAAATGTCGAAAACCAAGAATTACCATTGATCATTCAAATGTATAACAATTATTATACTAATCAGATGGACGAAACAAAAAAATGTATCGAATACACTAATGTTGCACCATGTTTATATAAAAATAAATCGATAAACATATTTATATCACTATGGATGATTGAATTACCGCTGCTTCACCATACGAAAGTTGATCACGAACCATAGTTAGCATCAAACATCCAAATTTTACAAATTATGTTGCAAATATTTAATTTATCTATTATTATTTTATTCATTATGTGTGTGTAATTGAATTACAATAGTTACATAAAATAAACAATTAGCTGACACAGGATTTCATAAGTGGCTCTAATACCACTAAAAGATGATTGCGATTAAAATACACAATAGAAAATAAAAAATTAGCGTAAGTCGATCCTTATGAATGAGCATGATCAGTGATAGAATTATTACCTATTGTATTGATTAACTATTGATGCAGAACTTGTAGCGGTGAAACTTATGAGACTAAAGCCATTGATTGACTTAGTTCATATGTTTTAACAGAGTCGCCACCGCGCTTTATTGTTTCCACGGGAATCAAGAGAAAGAGCGAATAAAACTCACAGAAGTTTTTAAAATCAAAACTAATAAACTTATAAGAGATTTGGGTACGAGGGGTTTGTTATGCAAGGGGAAGGTTTTAAGCACCCCTCACATCTATGGTATTCCATAGGAACCTCTTTGAAAATATTATTATTGTTGTGTTTATAAAATACTTTTTTGTGTTTTTTGTTTAAATAGAATGGGAGGATGAGAAAAGAAATTTTAAAAGTGAGCTCGGTAAGACATTGTGTCTCAGGCCTACATACCCCTTAAGTGCAGTAGGGAAGTCTGAGCTTTTGTAGTTCCTCTTAAAAGGAAAATAAAAATCCAAGTGGCAAAATCTTTTTGGATGTTGAGATTTAACAAAACTCAACAGGTTTTTAAAATGTTAAGCTTTAACAATAATACTTAACAAGTTTTAAAAGGAGCCAAGCTTTAACAATACAAGGCAAAGGTTTAATAAAAGAAGTTGGTTGAGCTTTAACAATTAAAAACCAAGGGTTGATTTAAAAAGGTTTAGCTTTAAAAATACAAAACCATTTTCAAAACAAGTGGGGTGTAAAGCTTTAACAATACTAAGTACAAAGATAAAATAGTTTGGAAGAGAGTATGAGTACCTTGACAATTTTAGTCAATACCATTCTCATTCCTTTGGATATTTCAACAACTTAAGAAATCAATCATGAATACCTCAAGTGATGTGTGTGATAACACGTGTATCATAAAGGTAAACAAGTGAGTATAACAAAGATATCAATGTATAAGACTCAAATGTGGAAGGTTTACGGACAAGAGAAAGTTTATACCTTTGAATCAATTCATGTATGAATGAATATGATGGATGATGGATGATGGATGAATATCTCATGCATGTGGTTAGTAAACAAAGTATGTATATACAATGATAATACCATAAATAAAGTATAAATTTATAAGGATAAAAAAATTATCAAGAAGTATGTGTATACAAGTATAGGAGTGAGAAAAGATCAAAGCTACAAGTTGTGTTGACATGATTGAAGCTTAGGATCAAAGAAGTTTCAAATTAGGGTTTTGAAATTATAGTTTTGAAACACCTAAAACTAAGTGATTTTAAGTTTGATTAAAAGCCAAATCCTAAAGGATGATTGGTCTAAGGGAACATGGTATCATAAAAGTGGATTTTAACCTAGCCCTAATTAATTCAGACATATATATTAACAAGTTACTTTGTGGAAAAAGTCAAAGGAAATGATTTAAAAGAAGTTTTTGAAACATATAAAAGACTTGTTTTTTTGATTTAATTTTAAAATGATCAAATAATAAATATTTTTGGATTTTTAAAATATATTCATAAAATATATAGGTTAAATAAGAAGTGTGCAAAAAATACTTAAAAATAAGTTGATTTGCTATCTTAATCAATTAATTATATTTGCAAAAGAAATAAAGGAAATTAGTAGTAAAAAAATAAAGGGATTGCTGCCAATGGGGTTTGACCCACGAGTTCAAGCTTGCAAGCCAAAACCTTAGCCACTGAGCCAAGTGCTTGTGTGTAATCATAAGGCACAAACAATACATAATATGTGAAGATATGTGCTAAATGGTAAAAATAGGAACTAATTCAATAAAAGAGAAAAATGGGGGATTCCAACCCACGCCTTCGTGTACCAAAGACTTATAACACGCACGCTTGCCATCTGAGTCAATTCATTTAGTCATTAACTAAACACATATCAATAAAAATAAAATAAAACAATTTCTGAAAATTTGAAAACCAAGTTCATCTTCAACCTCACGACACTATGATTTCTAGAAATTCATCAACACCAAAACTCAACCATTTTAAAAAATGTAAAAGGCAAACATGTTCAGAATTTAATCACGGACTCAACCATGTACCAATCATTCATTGATTTTAACCGTGGCTCTCTAACTTTCCAGAAAACGTGAAGAACCCTAAAAACTTGATTTAAAATTAAATTACTAATATACACAATCAATATCTAATACCTTAGGTCTATCATTCAGCACATCAAAACAAACAATCTGATATCAAGAAATGCATAAATTGATGCTTAAACCATAGAATTCAAAGTTGAGTTTTATACCTCTGAAACTGGAGATCGAAACCTGGATTAATAAAGGTTTGGAAGTGTTGTAATGATTTTGTTAGCTTCACTGAACTCCTAGGAATCTATTGCAATGCTCACTTTGGATTGAGAGTGCCTTGATTCTTCTGAAGACCTCGACCTGCAATGATGAACAAGTGGAATATGGAGGTTTTGATTTGTGAGTTACAGTTGTGTTTTAATGCATATAGAAGTGTCTATATGCTATATGGAAGGTGTTTGGATGGTTAGTTTGTGTAAATATTTCAAGAGATGAGAGATTCGAAGTTATGGACTTCAAAGCTCAAAAATGGAGTTTTTGACCAATTCTGAAATTGAGAGAGATTTGAGGTGTTTCTATGCTATGAATTGTTGTGTTTGAAGTGCAAATGACCTCTCTATTTATAGGAAAAAGGTTTGAGGACTTGAGGTAACCATAATTCTGAGTTCCAAGTTTATGGTTTGGTTTCATTTGAAATTTCAAGTTACATGAAGATGGTGGTTCCAATGATGAAGTACAAGCATGCTTCTTGGAGTTGTTGGATGCAGAGAGGTTGCTTCTGAGCATAAAGATGTTGGAGCGTAGAAGCAAAAATGTAGAAGCTCAAGACAAATTGATCTTGTGATTAAATCCTCTTTATGTAAATGGAAATGTAATCTTTTTGGAAAAATCTTCCACAAATGGTATGATCTCATGAGCAAAGCTTCTAATCAATGTGTAATGCCTCAAAAGCTTGAACAATATACTGATTAAGGTGAGTTCTGAAAGTTATTGATACTGAAAAGTGGAATCTTTTTCTTTGTGAAGTGTATCATGAAGTTGTTCATGTTGAAAATGGTTTGAAATCCAACTTGCATGAAGCCATCTTCTTTACTTCGAATCTCTCAAACCACATATGCTATGGAGGTGTTTGAGTACTCTTTGGAAAGCTTTTGCAACACTCTTCAACTTTGGTCTTTGGTTCCCCTTCAGATTCATATTGAATCTTGATGAAAAATGTCCATAAAGTTAGGGAAAAACTAGGTTAAAACACTTAGAAAATTTCTAAGTTTTTCGTATGAAACTTCATGATCCCATAACTCTCAAATGATTCATTTTTTGGGAAAAAGTTATATCTGACAAAGTTGTTCTATGGATCAAGATCTACAATTTTCATGTTGGAAGATTTTTCATATTCTTTTTGGATTTTGAAGTTACTTGCATATGAAGTTATGACTAAAAGACTTAAAAAACACTTAAAAAATTCTAAGTGTTTTTGAACCTTTCAACTATGACTTTTGTTGACTTTTATTCTTGATTGATTTTCTTGATTTTCCTTGATCATATGACTCCTATAATCATATGTTAATTATTTTTATCTTCAAACGTCTATGGTTGCCCAAATTTCCCAAAAGTCAAAGGCAGTCTTGAACAATTGACTTTTTCCAAGTGAATTGCATTCTTGTGAATTTCAATTTAATAAAGCTCTCCCATTAAAATTAATGATATGATTAGATTATAATGATGCATTAGAGATCCTTGAATCATGGTTTGAGCTATGGAGTCATGTCCTGATTAAAAGTCAACTCTTCAGATGAATTAGGTTAGAAACCCTAATTTGTGCACCAGATGAAATTGAAAGTTGTTGACTTTGAATTGAGCCACACTTGGGCTTGGATTTTGATGAGGGGAATCACTTGAGAATATGAAGATGTTTGAGCTCCTTTGTGGACTCCAAAACCCTAATTTTTCCAGAGCCTCCTGATCAGCCACCTACCTTGGGAAACAAGCAACAAGCAAAACAAAATCTCTTTTTATATATTTTTTGTTAGTAAATGAAATATGAACAATGGTGATGATAATGATGATGATGATCACACTATGCACAAAATGATGTGGGATCTCAGGGTTAAAAATTGGGGTACAACAGAACTAGAGAATGATCACGAGTTACGAACAAATAATAACACCTCTACTCAGTCTATACGAACAGAATACCTTCAATCTCATTGCTAATGGTTTCAAATGAAGACTTTTAAAGAGCGAAAAATATATCTAGGATTTCACAAACCGAATTTTATCAAGTTTAAATACTTCAGCATAATGATTTTATTTATATAACCGCTTGTGCGGGTTGTAAGTTGAACATACCCACTCAAGTGCGTCGTACTTTACGATGTATTGTATTCCACTTAAGTGCACCACACCTTACACTGTTCCACCTTCCACTTAAGTACATCATACCTTACAGTATTCCACAATTCACTTAAGTACATTATAACTTACAGTATTTCGTATTTCACTTAAGTATAATGTACCTTACGATATCAACACTTGTTTAATTAAAATTTTCTAATGAGATTAGTAAGTTGGTCTAGTTAGAGGAGATGGGTGCTCTAGCCAATATGTCAAGGGAGGCATAAAGGTACGAAGGGGAATGTTATCTTCTCATTTTAAGGCAAAGGTTATCTTTAGGTTTGCTTGTTATGAGGTGTGAATGTTAGGTAGTGTTTTGTTGTAAATGTTATGATAATTTATCTTTGACAAATAAAATGGTGATGTGGTTCTATTTGGTCATGGCTCGTGAATGACTTTATAAGGATGCTTGGTGCGTCTCGGGGAACTTCAACATGATTATTAGCCCTTTAGAGCAAAAGGGTGCCTGAGCGGAGGCTCAAGGTTTTCCCTTATAAGATTTCCTTGAGTTTAGAGTGTTCATTAAGGAGATAGGGTTGGTTCACATTCCCTTGTTATGGTGAAGGTTTACTTGGTTTCATTTTAATATGTTAGTTGTGAGCAGGTTAGACTGTGTTCTTTTATTAGTTGGTTGGAAGAAGGTGTGGGCCTAGGATAACCTCTAGTCTTGGTACCACAATTTTTCTAATCATTGCCTAATTGTGGTTAATTAAACCTATTATCTTTTGGGTTCTAACCTCTTCCGGGTTAACAATTATTGGCTATATGTTTTGAGTATTGAGTATATGGTTCAGGGTTGTTAGGGGTTAGAGGTTAGCTAGGGTTATATGGTGTGTGCTCTTAGGGATAATTTGAATTATCTGAAGGCCGCTCTTAAGGTTTGGAATAAGAAGGTTATTGTTAATTTGGAGTTTAAGATTAAGGTTGGCTCAAATAAGCTTGAAAGTTTGGAGTTGAGAGCAGAGTTAGTGAATATTTCTCTGAAGGAGTTGGAAAGTAGGTTGTTGGTGTGTCAGGAGTTATGAGAGCTTATCTAATGTCGTTGTTTCATAGTTCAAGAGAGGTGTAGCTTATGGAGGTATATCCTAATACATGGTACTTTCATGCTTGTATTAAACCAATAAAGTATGGAAACAATGTGATTGCTCTTCATGTGGGAGATTTGTGGGTAAATTCGGCGTTAGGCGTTAAAAAGGAAGTTTCTATATTATTTTAGAGCATTTGACTTATTCAATGGATTCTAGGCCTACCCTAAATGAGGTTCCCCTTATTCCTTACTACATAGGATTTTGGGTCTTTGTCAATCAGGTTCACACTTGAGGAATTTGTGTAGTTGTCTCTGGAATAGATGAGTCTTAGAGCTCAAGTCTAGATGGTTTAAAATTTTCATTTCATAAAAAGTTTTGGGGGTTGATTAAGTCAAAGGTGTTTGAGATGTTTGATCATTTTTTCTTAATTTTATCTTGCCAAAGAGTTTGACGTCTTTTTTGTTGCTTTAACCCCAAAGTCCAATTCTCCTTTGGGGTTAGGTTATTTTAGACCGATTTCTTTTTCGGGCTTTCTGTATAAGTTGGCGACAAGGTGTTGGCGGCTATGTTGGCTAAGGTGATGAGGAAGTTGATTTCTTCAGAGTAGTAAATGACACCCTAAACCTCGATTCTTAATTTAAAATAAAAATTCACACTTTAGGATGTTACTAGAACAAACATACATAATTTATTTCAAATTTTTTTTAACCAACTTGCACCGGAACTCAAAATTATGACATAACTCCAATGAATTATTCAATCAAAAAATACTCAAAGGAAATTAAAAAAAATCCAAAATTAACTCAACACAAGCAACGTCTCATTCTCCGGTGATACAGAATCAAAGCAAAGTCCATCCATATAGCGAAAAGTAAATAAACAAGAAAGAAAGCTGCAAAGTCGTCTTCCAACTCACAATAGCGATTACTCATCCTAAGTATTTGTACTACATTTAACAAAATCACACAAAACAAACAATAAAATGGGTGAGAATACGCCTTACCAATGTTAGCGGTGAAAATAAATAGCAAGGTAGTAAACAAAGCATTAATTAACATATCATTCTCACAAAACAAAATCACAATTCAAAACACAATGCTAATGCACCAACTTCTCCTCCAAAATGCACGTGATACCGGATTTTGAATTTCAAAGGTATGTTACTGATTTATCCATGGTGTTTGGTCCCTCTCTAAACCAACTATCTCACCAAATGAATCGGAGACTCGCCTTTGGTTCCTCATCTGAACCAACGATCCCACCAAATGAATCTAAGGCCATCACTGGACCGAAGTCCTACTTATCTAAAAAATATATGCATACATGATAATGTATAGACAAAAGACATGCAACTCAAACAATCATCAACATCATCTCAAAAATTCATACTCAAAATAGGTTCCACTCTAATCCAGAAATTCGCCCATTTATGACTATCATTGCAATTCCTCTGAATTACTCAACTTAAAATATTCATATAATTAAATCTCAACAATTATATTAATACTAAAAAAATAATCAATAAGTAGAGTAAAGTTATGTTATTAATTAACATCTCAAAGTGAACTCTAAATAATTTAATAACCATCTCAACAATTATACAAGTGCTCTAAAATACTTAAAGTACTCAACTGACAACTTTTCACGAGTGATAACTCAACTAAAACTCGATTGACTCCCAATAACTCTAAAGTAAAGATTATGACTCTTAAACTTATCACCATAACTCTAAAATTTATCAGAGTAACTCAAAGGCCACTCTAAAACATATCAAACTACCAATCACACTCTCACAACTCTAAACAATTCAATACTACTCAATAACAACTCTAAACTCATTAAACAACTCCAAAATCATGTTTTCTACTAGTCACAAATTAGATTTGAATAATTATTTAAAATATCAAATGGAGTCGGAATCAAGAAAATGAATATGTTATGGAAATCTTATAGAGTCTATTTTAAGAATATGATTTTTATTTCAGGACTTAATACCCCAATCTATTTAGTTTAATTAAACTAGAAGCGCTGATACTCGCACCACGCATAATGTTTCTCCTGACTTCAAAATGACGCCAAATGGTATAAACTTATGAGAAAATTATGAAAAATTCCAGTTGAAGATATCATTAAATGCTCTTTCCAAATCAACTGAACGCACTCCAAATGGACTCACAAAACTCCAGTTACACTTGAAATAAGCAGACGAATGCATGACCGAAATAGACAACGTTTCTGGTATACAAATTGAGAACCGCTAATGTTGTAGAACTCATGGATACAATTTCTCCACTTAGACAAAAAGATTATCGTGTTATCTTTCTAATGCAACTGACGACAACTCAAATGGACTTACGAAACTTAAGATACGCACGAAACAAGTCGATCATTACTCTCCAATGCTTTTCTGCGATTTCCTTACGGGAATTTCACTTATAAACTCAATTTATTCGACTCAAACCTATCTCTACTCAATTCTACATATGGATTATCATAAATAATACATATACCCATGACTGGACACTTTTCTTATAATATTGATTTTTTAGATTATCCTGTTATTTTATTTTCTCGCGAAAAATAGGTCATTTGGGATTTTTGACTTTTTTAGTTTAAACTCAAACAAACCAACAACACAACAATATCAACAATATTATTATGTATATTTAAATAAATTGTCTAAAGGATTTTGCCCAATAGAGAAAATCACAACAGAGAAACAACCACAGGTTCACAATAAAACAACAATCCCAACAATATTATTATGTATATTTCAATAAAATATCCAATTTTTCCTCATTTTCTAATTTTTTTTTACAAAAATCTAGTATTTTGACATTTTTTGGGATTTTTTTTTACGATACTATAGGTTTGAAAGAAAAAAGTTTACAAAAAAACATGTTCTCAAGAAAACAAAGTCCTTAACTCATCGATTTATCCAACAACGCACCAAAATCATTAGAAAATACAATTTGCACCAAGATCTTATCACATTAACAACGTTACACACACACACACTCATATATATATATATATATATATATATATATATATATATATATATATATATATATATATATATATATATATATATATATAACCAATTCTATAATGACCAAAAGAGATTTGCCCACCAAATCCCATTTGGTCACAAAAAGATAGAATTTCATCGATACAAATATACAATGGCCAAATGGGATTTGTACTAAATCCCAGTTGGTCACAGATCATTACACGATCATAAACAAAATGATCACTCGATGCCAATGGGGTACATATGTCCATGACGCTGATGGAAGGGTAATCTTCACCACCTTGGTTGTCCAATTGTCACCAATATTACAAAGTAATTCCCCTCTTACCTAGCTTTTCCCTAAATCTCTGACCAAAAACTTCACATTCTAATCACTCCTTTCCTAAATCACTGTCTCTCTCTTTCAAATGCGCCGCTCTCCCAAATTCTACTTTTTCAGTTATCATTCGCTCCTCTTACACGTTAACTATTTATTCAATCCTAAAAAGTTCCAATTACTCTATTCATACTCATTGTTTCATACACCTTTACAAATTAACATTAAAATTTTAATTGTAATATATATGTTATTATTAAAATTAATTCTAATAATTAAATTATCCAAAAAAATCATATTTTACTAATTACTGTAACACTTCATTTTTAACTAAATAAATAGTACAATTAAATAAATATTCCAATAAATATTTTAATAAAATAAAATTTTAATTATAACTATATGAATTATTTCTGAAACTCTAATTATTTCAATTATTACTATATAATTAAAATTGTCTAATTATCACTAATAATTTAAATAAATCCTATTTTATTTTCTCTTCTCTCAAACTCAATAATCTTAATGATATTTTAGTTCTAGCTAGGGTTTCTAAGAGGAAGTGTTTTGTGTTTAAAGTGGATTTTGATAAGACTTATGGTTCAATCAATTGGTCATTTAGTGAGGAGATTTGGGTTTAGTGGCAGGTGGAGGGCATAAATTAGAGCTTGTGTTTTTGCGGGGAGCCTTTTTGTGTTGGTAAACGGGATTCGACACAAGAAATAAGTATTCATAAGGGTTTAAAATAAGAACATCCTTTAAAACCTTTTATGATTCTTTTGGTGGTTGAAGTTCTTAGTGTTTCTTTGAAGAAAGTTGTTTTGGTTTATGTATTTGGAGGGTTGAGATTGGGGTAGATATATTATAAATGTCCCACCTTCAGTATGTTGATGATACGATTATAATGGGGGTCTCGTTGGTGGAAAACCCTTTAAATGTTAAGGGAGTTATTAGAAGTTTTGAGTTGGTTTTGAGACTCAAAGTGAACTTTTCTAAGTTTTGTATGTTTGATGTTAATGTGGATAAGCCTTTTATGGATCAGGCTAATGAGTTTTCACATTGCAAGGTGGGAACTCTTCCCTTTAAGTATTCAGGGCTTCTGGTGGGTGCAAACTCGAGGAAGAAAGGGACATGGGACTCTTTAAATAAGTTTGCCTTTAAGATGTGAGTGCATACCTAAAGTAGTTTATTTTGAGTGATGTCAAAACTAGGTCTTTAGAAGTAGAATGTATTGGACGGTATTCTCTTAGCCTAAGGTGCACTATTGCATGGAAATGTTTCCATAATCATATTAAACTTGTTCATATGCATGTGGATCAATTTCACAAGTCAAAAACATGGTTTTGGGTGAGTATGCATACCATAGGTCGATGAATAGCTCTTGGAGGCCGGCCTCCATTGAGTTGAAAAATATTTGAAACATTCTACCACACATGCACTGACCTATGCAATGACCTGCCACATATGCATTGATCTTTGCACCGACCCAGAGGTCGACGCACAAAAGTTACAGGATTCTGCCACACATGCACTGACCTATGCACAGACCCAGAGGTCGACACACAAAAGTTACGGTTTGACGCATGCAATGTAGAGGTCGACGCATGTTGTGTTGAACCAACACCAGACCTCACTGCCTTATGTAGGTCGGCGCATAGAAGTTCAGAGGTTGACCTGTCACTTAATGCTAGGTATTTTTGTGCATGAATTTTCTAGATTTTGCCTCCTTTCTGACACACACACACACACACACACACACACACACACACACATATATATATATATATACACATTCATGCATATTTTTCAAAACACTTTGAAACCTGAAAGAGACAAAATTGCTTCTCGTCTTCATTCTTTCTCTTGCTTATTCATCAAATACACATAATCATTTTTACTTGAGTGATTATAGATTAAGAGTGATAATGTCTAAGGTTAGAAATTTTCATATTTCGATTAGGTGAATAATTTTAGGGTACTCATTGAATAAAACCATTGGGGTTTTGTCCTCCAAGATGGGATTGATTTAAGGGTTTTTGACAAGAAGCTTTGGATTCGATTCAGCCGAATGAAAGCCTTGAAGAATGGTGAAGTTCGATCAAGGGAGTAACAGTAGACAGAGGATCAATCAAAGTCCTTGGGTGGCAACAATTTGCGATTGCAATTCAGCCGAGTGAAAGCCTTAAAGAACGGTGAAGTTCGGTCAAAGGAAGTAGCGGTAACCGAAGGATTGGTTCAAGATTTTTTTGCGACTTGATCTTGCTTAAGGTCGAGGGGAGGGAATATAAATAATCGTCATCAAAACTGAGTTTGTTTGTTTATTGCTTTAACTTCTCTTGTAATAACAATTTGCAAAGAAATAAAAACTATCTCAATTCCCATTTGGAATTGGGGATAGACGAGTCGTAGCGAGGACAAACGGCAAACTGTCTACACAAATCTTTGTGTTCCTATCTCCCTATTTCTCTATTACTTTGCTATTTATATTAGTTTACAATTGTTAGCTCGATAATAATTCTAAGTGTTAAATTGTGATACGAAACTGTTTTTGCATAGAGAATTTCAATTGTTAATTGCAATTGAATTTCACAACCAACCACACTTAGATCACATTGACTTGTTAACAATTGCATGCCAGTTGTTTGTGAAATTATTTATGCATAACAACATTTGCACATCAAGTTTTCGTTAAAATGACCAAGTCAATTTGTCAATTATATTTCAGTGGAAGTAGGTGCTTGAGTGTTTAATTTTTCAAACGATTATATTTTAAAACCAATTGATTCAAGCTACTTCTCATCTTTAGTAATTCTCACATTTATTAAGGGTTTAGTCGCATATCTGATTCTAGTAATAGCGATTCGGAATAGACGTAAGTCGATACCAGAGTGCTTCCGCAAGCCATCTTTGAAAATATTTTAAAAAGCGAATAATTTTTAAAAGGGATCTATTCACCCCTAGATCCTAAGCCTAACGTCTAACATAAGAGACCGACTTCCTAGAGGAATAAATTTGTGAGTCTTGGAAGGAGATTAGTCATGTTAAATCTGGTGTTGGACTTTATCCCATTATTCCTTTTGTCTTTTATGAAAATGCCGATTTCGGTTTGGCAGAAGTTGGTAGGTATGCATAAAAGTTTTATTGATTATGTGTTGAAAAATTGTACACGTACAATATTTATAAGTGGACAATAGTTAATTATGAAGGTAATATGTGATTTCTTCAAAGATATTTACTATTTTGATTAGTGTAGCTTTATAAACAACACAAGTGAAAGTCAAATTGTCACACTCCACCAAACATTAAGTGAATCCTATACAAGTACAATCTTCATTTTCTTGTACTTGTGCGGTGCGCTAAGGAGACCCCTTGTCACCGTTATTATTTTACTCGTGTCCAACCAAATGACGAGAAATTTACCGTAACTAACTCAATCATGTCCAACCAAGTGTTACGGTAACATTAACGATCTAATATAAATGAATATCTAATCTCACGTCAGTGTCCAGAGTTAGGTATTCAATAGTCGAAAACATTGGGTCATAAGTTTTGAAAGGGGTTTGTAAAAAGATTTGTCAAAAGATTCCCAAAACCTAGGTTGTACATAAACACAAACATAATCAACAAAATCAAATATTTAATCGGTTCACATACAAAAGAATCAAAGTAAATACATATGGGTATGAGTTATTTCAACCAAAACCAACAAAGAATATATTGTAACCACTTATGGTCTCTAACCATGACGAGGGGAAATAAAGAGGAAGAAGATTCAACCGAGGTGTCCCACCGGGTAACTCAGATTCAACTCCAATCTGCAAGAATCAACTTTTATGTTGTTTGTAGCACTTCTCTCTCTCTCTCTCTCTCTCTCTCTCTCTCTCTCTCTCTCTCTCTCTCTCTCTCTCTCTCTCTCTCTCTCTCTTTCTCTCTCCAAAATGTTTCTCATATCCCACTAGGTTGCCACCATGAAGAAAGATGATGAATGACCCAAAAAATGTGAAAAATCACTTAAATAGTGGGGCTGATGCACCAGATCGAACTAAGCACAGCATGGGCTCTTAGAGTAGTCAAAACTGCCAAAATTCATAATTCTGGAGCTCCTGGCGCGCTAGAAAGCCCGCTTAGCGCAGTAATCCCGCTTAGTGCAGTCTGCAGTACTAAAAAAAACAGATTTTGTTTTCTTCATAACCGTAACTTTGATTGTCGCACGGTTGGAAGCGTTGGAAACCTAATTCAATGCTTTATAAGACAATGACTAAAGATCATTGCTTGAACACCTACAAAAATGATTACAAATGTAAGAAATCAAACTATTTACAAGAAAAAAGCAAAAACACTCTATTTAAACGATATGTACATAAAAATCGGGATTTTGGCCCATTAACCAAAAGAAACGAGTCAATGGCGCCCAAAGCAAAAGCATATATATACATAATTTGACACTCATCATATATGCAGCCCATGGTGGCATTTTCATATATCATAATGGGGCTTTCCTTTGAGGGTTCTCTTTCAACCTCAGACTATTTTTTGTTTTTGATTGTAAGTTGTAAGGCGTTATGTTGGCTACGGAATGGTTGCGCAACAAGGTTGGCCTCGTATATGGATTGAGGGCAACTCTACAAGTGCTCTCCAGACTTTCAAGAAGCCATCGATTATGCATTGTCGCTACCGTAACCGTTGGCATAACTGTTATCATCTCGGGCTTCAAGTTATATCGTCCCATATTTTTAGAGAGTATAATGGATGTGCGGACAAGCTTGCTAATCACGAGCACTCTGTTCAGGACACTATTTGGTAGGGCAGGGCTCCCTCCCCATCTTTATTAGGGAGTATTTTTTTAGGAATTGATCCATTTTAACTAATTTCGTTTCCCTTAATTTGCTTTTTGTCCTGTTTTTGGTTTTGTTTTTCTTCTCTGAGGATTTTGGTTCAGTCCCCTTCATTACGTATTTTTTTCAACAATATTTTGGTAAATTATAGAGGATGGAGGATTTCCAGGAATGTTTGCATATCCTTTTGATGCATATCCTTTTGGTTCAGTCCCCTTCTTTATACTTCTATAACTTTTCTTTGAATAAAGGAAATTCAACCGACCCTAATTTCAATTATATATATAACAGGTTTCGAACATCAAAATAAATTTTTTATATTTGGATATTCTTTTTTTACGGTTAGTTTTAAATTTGCATTTTTTCAAACAAAAATTTTGAGTTTTCATTTTTTCAAAAATACTCGATTTTCTGTAACTCCAAACAAACTCGATTTTCGAAAAACATTGATTTTTTTATTCCAATAAAATACAATTTTGGTATTTATGAAAAAACTCAATTTTTTAGAATTCCCAAAAAAACTCGATTTATTACGAATTTAGAAATAAAATCGATTTTTTTTCGTATTTCCATAAAATATCAACTTTTTCGTATTTATGAAAATGATTTTTTCATATTTCCAAAAAAAACTCGATTTTTTCGATAAAAATTGATTTTTAATCAATTTTTACTATTTGCGAAAAAACTCGATTTTCAGAGAAGAAAAACACGATATCAATTTTTTTCGTTTTAAAAAAAAAAACCGTTTTTTTTTCCGAAAAAACTCAATTTTTCGAGAAAATTTGATTTTTACGTATTTTTGAATAAAAATTATTTTTTTTGTATTTTTGAAAAAACTCGTTATTTTAAACATTTTTAGAAATAAAATCATTTTTTTTGTATTTTCTAAAAAAAAATCAAATTTATCGTTTTTCAGAAAACTCAATTTTTAATTTAGTTTTTTATTTTGGATATGGATGTCCAAAATATGGATTTGGTTAAAACTACGTTTATAAAATGTCAAAAATATGGATTTGGTTAAAATCATATTAATAATTAATCGGTTTATCATAACCAGATTTAGATATGAATATAGATAATTTATATAACCGGATAATTTGAACACCCCTAATCATGCTAAGTCATCCTGACATTTTTAAGATAATTATTTGACATGACTAATTGATGAATTTTCATTTGATGACAGTCAGTTCATTATATATATATATATATATATATATATATATATATATATATATATATATATATATATATATATTCGATCTCTATTTTAATTAAAGTGTTCGGGTTAAAAAAAGAATTTGGTGTTAAAAGAGGTTGTTAAAAAGTGAGTGGGCTCACTTATTTTATCTTTATTTTCTGTATATATACTAAATCAATCAAGTGAAGATATTTATTTATCTTCAATTTCTTTTTCACCCTATTCTCTGTTTTTTTCTCCTCAACCAATCATTTATAATACCGCATATTATTTTCCTATGTCGGTAGAACACATTGCTTCCGATTAAAATGGAAAGTAAAATAAGATAAAGTCGTTTCTTACATTTTTCTTTATTAAACAATAAGTTGGTAGTGATGCTCTTTCTTCTTTTGAAAGGATAAAAGGACACTATACATGCATGTTTAATGGTGTGTATGGATCAAGGCTGTAGAAGAATACTTATACATGCATGAACCATGATGAATATTCCTAACTTTTTTAGATCGAAATTAGAAATAAGTGAAAATCTAATTGAATATAATTCTAATGCGGTGAGTGAGATTTTGGTATGACGGAATATAGTTGATTGTGTTCGGTTATCTCTTTAACGTCTAAATTGTTAGATGAGCAAGAGAGTAGTATGACTATAAGAAAGAGAGACTTTAGGGACGGTTTTATATTTCAGCGACTCTGGACACGTATCTGGGTTTAATTCCCTATTTTCTTTGTATTCTTTTCCATTTAATAGTCGATTTTTAGACAAAATCAAAAACAAAATTAATAAAAATAAGATGTGAAAACTAAAACAGATGAATAACCAATGATTCAGTCTAATTAATTTTTTTTGTCCAGACTACTAAACCTTTCTAACTCCACTACTAAAAAACTTTATATAATATGAAATGATAAAATCATCTTTTGTATGCCTCAATGTCTTACATGGATGACCTTTCGATCGTATTCAATCGTATGTGACAGTGGACGATCGTCGAAGATGAGGATCAAATGTTTGACCAACACTTTTTTTTTAATAAGCAATTGATTATAAGATATCGCATTAGGGGTGCAACCCTTACATGATCATAATTGAGTTTTTTTATCCTTCGTTAGAGGACGGCCCATAACACTAACCCTTGACCGAACAATATTCATAGCTTAGGGATGTAGGCATTTGGAAAATGAATCTAAAACACACACTCATGATAATATTTTAATGCTTCAATGGAATACTGTTTATTCTCTTAATTTATATTCTAGATGTTCTTGGTTTTTGATCTCTTTATACAACAGAGCAAAAACATTTTATTTTTTAATAGAAAAATCCTAGGTATATTATAAAAAATAAAATGCTTCATAAGCTTTGACAGTTATATAATTCGGCCTTTCTATGTTCTATGTAATTTTTTTCTGGCCCTTGTGCATAATCTTTACAAGAGGATGTACAGCTCTGATTGGCCGACATTTGGATCTTTGTCTCCACCTTTTTTCTAATTAAATCTTAAAGTATGTTGAGGTTAAATTAATTATTCATGATTGTGTATATACTCCTTTTAAAGTTATTTTTAATATAATATTTTTTAAATTTAAAAAGAAAATTATTATATTAATTAAATTGACATTAATAATTTATTTCTTCGGATTACTATTACAAATAAACAAAATATTAGTAACAATTATAAAAGTAAAAGTTGGTGTTACTATATACTTTTATTTGATTCAAAATATTTAATGAGAATAATTAATTTATTAAATATTAATAAAAATAATTTAGTAAATTTTACCTGTGCAAAAATTTAGAAAATTAATAATTTTTAATTAATTTTGATAATCAATATAAAAATTGTTATTTATAATAGTGATATAAGAGAATATGTTAGTGTTCATGGTGAACTCGGTGAAACCTCTACTATGTAGGTGTTATAGATTTAGTAAGGGGATAAATGTATGGTTGATGTTAAGCTAATAAATTATTAGTAATAATGAGATGATATTAAATCCCTATTGAGCCACCTATTCATATATGATTTGTAATTATGTTTTCTAACTGGTCATTGAGGAGAATGATTGATAATTTTTTCCCGTGTCTTCATTCTAATTTGACTTTGTATTGGGCTAAGGATTCATCAACGAGTCACTCGCTCCGTTCCGCCTTAAGACCGTCATAAAAAAAAAAAACGGGACAGACAAATTTGTCAATTAAAATTGGGCATAAAATTTAACCCACTCCGCTAAATTAGCGGGTATAGGGCTTGCCCGCCTATTTTTTATTTTTTAAATAAATTAATAGATTTTTTTTTACTTTTCAATTAGATTTTTCACTTATGTTTTAGAACAATTTTTTATAAAGTATTTTAAAACAAATTTACTTATAAAAATATTATAAATATTCACATATAAATTTAAGAAATAAAACCATAAAAAAAATTAGAATTATTAGAATTAAGGCTAAATTACTTAATGGGTCCTTTAAGTTATTTAATTGTAACAGGTTAGTCCTTTATATTTTAATTGTAACAAGTTAGTCCTTTTTCGCTACATGTTGGCCCTTTATGTTAACTAACGACTGCATTAGTTGACATTTTTCTCAAAATCCTTTTCAAAAAATCTAAATTAACATAAATGATACTGATATGTCACATAACATAGGTCAAAGAGCATCATTTATTTTAGAATCACAAGATGTTGTTTATACATATGAGAGAGAAACAAGAGAGAGACAGTGTGAGAGTTCCAGCAAGCATTGGTTTTCTCTGAGTTTTCTATCTTTTCTTTAAGCTTAATCATGGAAGGTGAATGGAGAAGGGTAACAGGGAAGAGGAACAGGTTTTTCGAGAGGGCTTCATGGGACATTCTTAGGAAGGAGACAGTGTCTAACAAGAAAGAGGTGTTAACCATTTTCATTGCTGAGTTCGAGGATAAATGGAGTGCCAGAGACTTGTATATAGAATTCAAGGATTTGGGTGTGATTGAGGAGATTGTGATCCCACCAAAACGAGATTGGCGCGGTAAAAGATTTGGGTTCGTTAGATTTGTAAATGTCGTTGACGAGAAGAACTTGGAAACAAAAATGGATAATGTATGGCTAGATGGTGTTAAACTCAGTGCAAACATCTCAAGGATTAAAAGGAAAGACCAGAAGAACACCTACATTCCTAAGATCAATCCTAAGACTAAAGAGTTGAAATCTTCACCTAAACAGGTCCGTTTCGACGTGAATGCTGCTAGAAACTTTTTTGGGGCCTCTAAGGATGGGGGAGGTGAGGGCTATTCAAAAACTTATGCAGACATCATCAAAGCTAACAAAGGTTCGATACCTGTGGAAGAGATAACAACCAGTCAATCTTTTTTCTTCACATCAAACGAATCTGAGTCATCAAGATTCAACAAAGCAAAGGTGGGAGTAACAAGAAGGGTTGGCGACGCTTACGCGGTGGCTAACAGTTTGTTGGAGGAGGGTATCTTCACCGTGTCGGCAACTGCGCTTGGTCCAAATCTCTGTCTGTTAGAGGAGAGAGTCGAAGGAGAGCTTGCTACTTTGTTGATCGAAGGGAAAGAGTGGATGGATTTCTGGTTTGAAGAAGTGAGAAACTGGAAGAAATATGATGTTGAGTGTGTTAGAGTAGCCTCAGTGTCCATATATGGTGCACCCTGTTTCACAAGAAATGAAAGGTTTTTGAATACTCTGCTAGCAGGTTACGGGAAAATATCAAACCCCCAAATTCTGAAACAAAAAGAAAATCGGTTGGATGTATGTAGAGTGATGATTTTTACAGAACATCTGGAATCAATTAGAAGCAAATCTAGGGTTTGTATTGATGGGGATTGGTACAACATTCTGATTATTGAAAAACAAACCTGGGCATTGGGAGAATCGGAGGATACCACATCTTCTTGCAGCAATTCATCGTTCGGTGAAACCACTGCCTCTCACCAGGGTTCCCACGGCGGAGAAGATGAATCGCCGCGGCGCCGGACGAGTCTGACCTGCACCACGCATAGGAATCTGAACCAAAGCCTTAAATGTGATGTTGACAACAATATAGACAGCCTGCAAAATGACAACGATGGATCACAGAGTAGAAGAGGATTTGAAGCAAGCATTAAATGCTCAGATCGTTTAGGAGAGAAATCTTCTAACCTTTTATATAACCTCTGCACCTCTGACCCTATTTCGGTGAATTCTTTTGGCACAGTGAAGAAGAAGGAAGCGAAGATGCAAGTGGAAAAAGCGGAAGGGTCTTTTATCAAAGATGTTGACAGGGTGGGACCGGGTGGATTGATTATTTTAAATAATCAATGTAATCATTTTGAATCAATAGTTGATGAGGTGGCAGAGAACTTTTCAAAAGAAGATTTAATAGGGGGAGACGGGTCTATTTTAAGGGAAATAGAAGTGGACCCCAAGGCAAAGGGAAAAACGACAAAAGAGGAGGAGTTATCTCTAAAGGTGGGCCAGTGCGTGAATGTTACAAAAATCTTGATGGAAGCAGGGAATGCATGCATGCAAACTCAAATACTCAAAAATAACACAAAAGCTTAAAAAACTTTTGTGGTTACCATCAAGAAACCTATTAAAATTTTCAAGAAGAATGACAATGCGAACAAAGGAAAAAAGATTTTATGCTTTGACGAGCATTGTCAAAGGGTGAAGAATTTCAAAAAAGAAAGGAAGAAAATTAGAGAGGTGCTGGAAATAGGAGATCAAGCAGAAAACTTTTTTTACCCAGTTGAAATCCGGTCTCATGAAGGGAAGGATAATAGTAAGATAGGAGCAAATTCTCAACCCAACATGAGCAAGCTTTTCTTGAAGCCAAACTACTTTTCAGGAGGATTACCTTTAACTTGTGAGTCAATTTCAAGCACCGATATCACAAATTGCAATAAAATAATATCTAATGGAGTGTTAAATAAGGCGGCGGAGGGGCTTTGGAATTCAATGGTCAAGTTGGGAATCAAGAACATTTCCGATAAATTCGATCCAATAGCAAAAGTAAAGGAGATGGAACATAGGGACATCAAAGGGGAAGTAGCGATATCGGGGACCAACATTCGATCACCCCCATGATTATTCTTTCCTTAAACTTGCGAGGAGGAGGAAATCGTGCAAAGAGGAAGAGAGTTGGATATCTTGTTCAAAAAGGGGATGTAGATATTTGCTTCATTCAAGAGACAAAGTTAAGTGGCTTAGAGTGTAACGTGGTAAAATAAATGTGGGGTGACAATCAAGTGGAGTGGTCGCATTTGGATGCCAACGGGGCATCGGGAGGCATTCTAACGGTGTGGAAAAAGGATCTTTTCAAACTAGTTTTTAGTTTCCGTGGCGAGGGCTTTTTAGGTCTATGCATGGAGAAGTAAGGAAATCTTATTTACTTTGTGAATGTTTACGCTTCTTGCAATCTTATTTTGAGGAAAAGGTCTTGGGATAGGTTATGTGAGTTCAAAAACAACAATTCTAAAGGTTCTTGGTGCATTGGAGGAGACTTTAACTCAATTACTTCTTTAGAAGAAAGAATTGGGATTTATAATTGTAACTATAGGAGGGAGATTTCGACCTTTAAAGAGTTTATAGAAGACATGGAATTAGTGGACCTTCCTACCATAGGAGGCAAGTTTACTTGGATAAAGAGCAATGAAAAAAGTATGAGTAGGATTGATAGATTTCTCTTATCGGATTGCCTTATTGAAGATTGGAAGGTGGTAGGACAATACATCGGCGAGAGGGATGTGTCCGATCACGCTCCTATTTGGTTGAAAGATAATACAAAGGATTGGGGTCCCAAACCTTTTAAGTTCAACAATTTTTGGTTAAATCATGAGAATTTGAACACCTTTGTGGAGGAGGAATGGAAGAAGATTGTTATCAAAGGAAGAGGTGATTTTTGCTTGGTAGAAAAGTTGAAAACTCTCAAAAACCGGTTAACTTGGTGGAACAAGAATGTGTTTGGGTGGATAGACCTCAAAATTAACAACGATGGGAAAGAGTTGCATTCTTTAGATAACATGTTTGTTCATTTTGCAGGTAATTTTCCGGAAGATGTAGTGGTGAAAAGAATAAAAGTGGCGGAGGACTTTTGGGACAATATTAACAAGAGAGAAGGCATGCTTAGATTGAAGTCGAGACAACTTTGGCTTTCCGAAGGTGACGACAACACTCGTTACTTTCACAATTCCTTAAAAGATAGAAGGAGAAGGAATTCTCTTTGTTCCATTGCCACACCGGAGGGAAGAATGGAAGGAGTAGAAGACATTAAGGAGTTCACTTTCAAGCATTTTGAAAACTTGTTTAAAGAAGAAAATCATCTTATTCCGGAGCTTAGAGGGATCAATTTTAACTCTCTATCTTCGGAAGATTCATCGGTCTTAGAGAAACCTTTCGACGAAGAAGAGGTGAAGGAAGCTATTTGGTCGTGTGATGGAAACAAAAGCCCGGGGCCGGATGGTTACTCTTTGGAGTTCAATAAGAAGTATTGGTACCTTATTAAAGGAGATGTCATGAAGTGTTGCAATGATTTTTATCATAAAGGTACTCTTATTAAATCCATTACTTCTTCTTTTCTTACTCTCATTCCTAAAAAGAAGAAACCACAAGACTTGTTTGAATATCGGCCAATTTTTATAGTGGGGAGTATTTAAAAGATTATAACAAAGATGTTAGCGGTGAGAATGAGAGGTGTTGTGGATAAGTTGGTTTCTATCAACCAAACCGCTTTTGTCCCGGGTAGAAGTATGATGGATGGGGTGCTTTTGGTTAATGAAATTCTTGATTGGGCAAAAAAGAAGAAGAAGGGGTGCTTATTGCTTAAAGTGGACTTCGAAAAGGCCTACGACTCGATTTCGTGGAATTATCTAAGGTGGATAATGGTGAGAATGGGATTTGGCAAAAGATGGTTGAAATGGATGGAATCTTGTATCTTTAATAATCATATGTCCGTGTTGGTGAACGGAAGCGCAACAAAAGAGTTCAAGGTTCAAAGAGGCTTAAGACAAGGTGATCCCATATCACCTTTCTTATTCGTCCTTGCTATGGAAGGTTTAACCGCTTTAACCAAGAAAGCGGTGGAGGTGGGAGAATTTAAGCCTTTCAAGTATGGTGCAAATTACTTTGTGGATATTCTACAATTTGCGGACGACACCATCATTCTAGGAGAACCATCTTATGATAATCTTTGGAGTTTAAAAGTGTTGCTAAGAGGTTTTGAATTGGTTTCCGGTTTGAAGATAAACTTCCAAAAAAGTAATCTTTTTGGAACTCATATTGGAGATGGGTATTTTAAGGCCACAACTACTTTTCTTGCTTGCAAAAAAGGAAGTTTCCCGTTTAAATTCCTTGGCATTTGGTTAGGAGATGGTGCATACAAGAAAAAGGTTTGGCAAGACGTGATTGATAACATAAAATCAAGATTATCCAAGTGGAAGGGTAGGACATATCAATAGGAGGGAGGGTGACTCTCATCGGATCCGTGCTTAATGCTATTCCAATTTTCACTCTCTCTTTCTATAAATCTCCGAGCAACACTCTTCAATTTATTAGAAGTCTTCTTAGCAATTTTTTGTGGAGCGGAAACGTGAAAACAAGGTGCATCCATTGGGTAAAGTGGGAGAATATTTGCAAGCCAAAAGAGAAAGGAGGGTTAGGCATTAGAGATGTGGGAGAAATGAACAAATCTCTTCTTCTTAAATGGAAGTGGAGAATTCTAAAGGAGGATAAGGCAATTTGGAGCAATTTTTTACGTTTGAGGTATCATAAGCCGAAGATAAAAGTGTTGGCCTCGACCAAGGATCTTTTAAATCGGGGCGATTCTAGATGGTGGAGAGATGTTGTTATTAATGACTTCAAAGAGGATGATTTGGGAGAAGGATTTACCGAGTGGGTCAAATGTGACTTAAAGAAAGGTAATAATATTCTCTTTTGGCATAGTTGTTGGTTGGTCGATCAACCGCTCCGTGTTTACTTTTCGCACTTGTTTGATCGTACAACCAACAAATTATGTGTGGTGAATGACATTATTAATTCAAACAATGGTGACATTTGGTGGAGTTGGGAAGCCATCTTTGGAGTTGATGTTTTGATCCATTTGGTCCCGAATGCCACATTCACCGACATGTCCTCAACGGGCATGGCAATCGGGGAAGATCTTAAGGCTTTATGTGAGCTCCTTCAAGGAGTAGAGTTGGACATATCGACAAAGGATGAATTTCATTGGAATCTCACATCTAATGGGGATTTCACGGTGTCTAGTGTCTCGCAAATGGTGTCTAGTGCAAAAGAGATAGCTTGGACAACCTCCACCATCAAGTTGTTGGACGTTATTTGCAAGACAATCATTCCGGCAAAAATCAAGATTTTTTCTTGGATATTCTTCATCAATAGACTTTCGCTAAAAGATATTCTTGTTAATAGAGGTGTGTCTACCTTAGCTTCCATTGATTGTCCTTTTTGTTCTAATTTTCCGGAATCGTTGGATAACCTTTTTTATCAATGCCAAGTAACAAAGGAGGTTTGGAATAGAATTTATTTGTGGTTAGGCAAGGATGCCAATTTATCTCAAGAGGATTTCAAGAGCTTCGGGATGATCCAAGAAAAGGTGAAAAACAACAAAATTAAAGCGATTCTAAACTCTATATGGATAGCTTTAATTTGGTGCATTTGGAATATGAGAAATACAATCATTTTTGATAGTGGTCTTTTTAGCCATGAGGAGGTGATTTTAAATATTATGTTTTTTTCTTGGAGATGTGTTAGTAGTAGGGAACCCTCGCGAAGGATCAATTTTTATGATTGGTACAAACTTCCTTTACATTGTAACAATTATTCTTAGTGTATTCTTGATGTAAGGGTTGCACCCCTAGTACAATAACTTATATTCAATTGCTTATTAAAAAAAAAGGATCATATAATAAAATTTTTAGAATTTTGTAGTGCATAAAAGTATTTTTAAACTAATTAAAGGCATGCAAAAAAAATTAAAGAAAAATAGTAAAACAAAAAATAAAATTCTCATAAAATTACACGAAATGTAAAATGAGAAAAAATAGTTTTAGAAATTTTTTTCATAACATTTGGATCAAAAATAGATTTAATATGAATTTTAGAAGTTAACATAAAATTAATAAAACAAAATAAAGTAGAAATAGGTCAACCATGCATGCGTTAATTAACATAAAAGACTCACATGTAACGAAAAAAACATAAGGGACTAACTTGTTACAATTAAATAACTTAAAGGACCTTGGAGGTAATTTAACCTAGAATTAATTAAAAAATGTGGGCTTAAGGTGAGATGGACTGAATGAATAGGCGGAGCGAGTTATGGTAGGAAGCACTTTGAGAGACGAAGAGCTTTGGCAGGACGCCGGGCTCAAAATCTTAACTCAATCCAACAATTTTTAGTGAATGTGCGGGCCGACCTGGCCGACATGCCACATCCTGTTTTTCCACCAGTATTGTACCTAATATGTTATCGCGCAACAAGTTTTTAGTATCAAGGTTAAGGTTCATGTTTTTTCCGTTTGAGGTCAAACTCATGATCCAAAGAGGAGCCTTGATAAGGATGAGATATGTAAAAACGTTACTCCAATTAAATTATAAAGAAAAATGTTATTCTTACACCTAACATATACACTATGCCGTATTTACTGTTCATCAATACCATAAATAGTGTTATTATTAAAAGTTGTGTAGTTTCGTCACTTAATATTAGATATGCTCTTATTTCAGTTGCTTATAAGAAAAAAAGATATGCTCTTATTTCTTAGTTATTATTTTTAAATATATTTGAATCACGTTAAAACTGACATAATCATATTGAACTAATATTGATTTGACTAAGACTACACTTTGTATTTTCAACAAAATTAGAGTGTCACTTACATACACTCTAATACACTCTAATTTTGCGAAAATCTCCTCTTATCCCCATACATACACTTTGTCATCTTTCTATTTTCTCATCATCTCTATTCTCATTTCACTCATCTTTTTTCTCTTGCAATTTGAAAATGGTGCACAACAGGAATTTTTTCCCCACATGCCACAGCTGTGAAAAAAATCTACCCAAATGCCACATTCTGAAATTTATTTCCCAGAATGCCACAGCTGAGGGGGTTTTCGCCAATCAAGATGGAGACAATGGTGGGACCCACCTGCTGAAAGGTCCATGTCGCCAATCAAGGTGGAGACATGGTGGTCCCCACCTGACACACACCATGATGTCGCCATTCCACATGGGGACAACCCATTTTTTTAATTTTTTTTTTCGTTTTAATGATTTTAATGATTTTTTTTTATATGTAATATATATTTATGAGATATAATTATGTTATATGATCCAATAAGTTAATTATATACTTTAAAATCATTTTTTTAATTAATTATAATTATAAATAAATTTTTTAAACATAATTAATACAAGATATTATTTTTTTATTACGAAATAAACTTTAATACAAATTATTAAATTAAAAACAAATATTATTAATTATAATTAATACAACTTAATATGTATAATAAATAAAAAAATAGTAGTTTAAAAACAAATATATTTAAACTGAATAATATAATATTAATACAACGATGAATACAAAATATTAATTTATAAGCAAATATTATTAAATATAATTAACTCTAAAAATATGAATACGATACATTTCATACAAATGAAAAATCAGTGTTGGCGGTGAGTAGGGTCGTCTTGTTCTTGTGTTTCTTGTGTTGGAGGTTGAGGAGACCAAAGATGAGTTAGGAATTCAATATTATTGTCGACATCAAAATCATTGATATTAAGATCCAAGTTTAAGTTTGGGGTGGATTGTCTTCGCGGCGGGTCATTTTGGATCACGGTTGGGAAGTAAGAGGTGGTGGGTGGTGGATTGTGTGAGGAGGTTGAAGGGTTTTGTTGGATGTAAGGGGATTGTTGGTGTTGGGTTTGGTAGTTATAATTTGTTTGATAGTGGGATGGGGTGTATTGTGTGTAGGAGGTGTATTGTGGGTCAACGTAAGGGCTAGAAGTATGTTGTTGAGAATAATTGGGGTTAGGATGTTGTTGTTGGAAAGGTTGAGGTTGAGGTTGTTGTTGGAAGAATTGAGGTTGAGGTTGTTGTTGGAAGAATTGATGTTGAGGTTGAGGTTGAGGTTGTTGTTGAAATGGTTGAGGTTGAGGTTGAGGTTGTTGTTGAAATGGTTGAGGTTGAGGTTGAGGTTGTTGTTGAGACCCACTTGGAATTGAACGGGGGTCAGTGAGATAGTGTTCGTATGATGCATATATTATTGGAAGCGACCTATACCAATGCATGTACTCTTGCGATGGTTTTGTCTCCTCTTCTAATTGAATTCCCTGCAACGTATATGATTCTCTATCAGTCCAACATTGTTGCTCGTCGTGAAAGAGTTCAGTCCATGCTATTTTTTTGGACTTGTTTGTATGCATCCTGTGATGTTCTTTGAGGCACTGTGGTGGATCGGGTATATTTTGTACATAGCCAAATTGAAGCCTCACTCGATCACTTTGATGCATTTCAACAATATGGAAACAAATTATATACGTTTTCGCACTCCAAATCAAACCATCTTGAAGTCGTGGGGGCGCAAATCCTAGATACGGCCTCCAAATAAACTGACAAGTATAATTAATTGAATAAATTAGTTAGTGTAATGAAATAGAGTTAAAACAAAATATATTCTCAAAAGGGTTGATGAATAAAAACCTGATCTGGCCGCATGTGATCAATTTTAAACCGGTATCCTTCGAGATAGTGGCGTGGGTTGTTACTGAATTTCATGCCTTTAACGCACCATCTAAACAAAATTAAAAAAATAAAACAATTATTCAAAAGTATTTAAGAAAATTAAATAATGAAATTAAATTATATTTTACCTCGACGCATGAGGAAATGACTGATCGAACGAAGTGTGAGGAGAAATAATAGACAGGCGTGTAAATGCCCAAGCTTGAAGAAGTAAAAGACATCCTGATATTTCTTTTACTTTGAATTCACACGCTTTGCACATCTCCCTATACAAGTAACACAAAACAGCAGAACCCCAACTATATGTGCCACACTGATTAAAATCAAAGAGGAATTGTGCCCATTTTGGATGGACGTGGCTGCCGCTTTTATCGGGAAATAAAAGTTGACCAATCAGAATCATTATATAAATTCGAGCATATCTCATTTTATGCTCTTCTGTTGAAGCTTCTGTTGGTCTATTTGCTTGTGATTTATAAATGTCTTTAAGCCATGTTAATCTTACAGCGGAACCATGTAAAAAATTTTGTGGCGGTATTTCCCCCACGATTGAAGGCCATACATCCTCATTAAATTCAGAAGGACCGTTTAATTGCGTACCTTCAATGGGAAGACCTAGTAACATGCTAACATCCTCCAATGTGATGGTGCATTCACCAGTCGGAAGATGAAAAGTGTGAGTTTCTGGCCTCCATCTTTCTAACAACGCCAAAATTAAACGGTTGTCGATTTGGGTTGAGGGTATATTTGTTACGTGGTATAAACCTGACGAAATTATATACGGGAGGATTGCAGGATATGGGTCCAACTTTTGATGACTTCTACATCTAAACCCTTGTACATGTTCATCATCTACCTGTAATAAAAAATATTTAAGCGCTTAAACATAAACTAAAATATTGAATTGATAAATATTTACTAATAATATTTAAGCGCTTAAACATAAACTAAAATATTGAATTGATAAATATTTACTAATAATATTTAAGCGCTTAAACATAAACTAAAATATTGAATTGATAAATATTTACTAATAATATTTAAGCGTTTAAACATAAACTAAAATATTGAATTGATAAATATTTACTAATAATATTTAAGCGTTTAAACATAAACTAAAACACTAATAATATTTAAGAACTTAAACTAATCAACTTACTAAAATATTGAATTGATAAATATTTACTAATAATATTTAAGCGCTTAAACATAAACTAAAATATTGAATTGATAAATATTTACTAATAATATTTAAGCGTTTAAACATAAACTAAAACACTAATAATATTTAAGAACTTAAACTAATCAACTTACCATAGCAATATTTTCTCTTGTTCCTCTATGTTTTGAACCGAGCCAAAGCAAATTTGACATTTTTTTAGTGTATAGAAATTTAGAGAAGTGAGTAGTTGGTTGAGTGTGTGAGAAGTGATAAGAGTGTGTGAGTATTTATAGGGAAATGTAGGTGGTTGAGATAGTAAATATAAGTGGGTGAAAAAATAAATGAAAGTGGGTAAAAAATAAATGAAAGTGGTTGAGATAGTAAATAATATAGTTGAATCATAAATTTATATTATGTCGGTTTTTTACACAATGTTATCACTTCATCTGCTGATCTACTAAATCTAACATACAATTCAAATGGCGTTTTGTTAAAACCACTAATAAAATCATAAAACATATTACGCACATCTTCATCGGTCTCTAATTGTGTTATTTCTTCAATTATAACGCCGTCGTCGTTGAAGTATCTGCGATTAAATGCTATATGAAGAATATGCCGATCAATTTCGGTGACCTGACGTAGTTGATTTTTTAAATGACGAAGTTTCTCTCTTTCCATTAGTCGTATAATTAATGGATCTGATAAACTGGTGTTATAATCAGAAATTTGAACAGAAGTATTATACGGAACAATAAACACTGAACAAAGTAGCAATGCCATTATTTGAGGTGAGGTGTGCTATTTGCGTACAGAATAGCCTGTTTAAATAGGCATGCATGCATCCCATCACGTCTGCAGAATGTCGCCAATCAGAATGGGGTAAACCCCCCCCCCCATTGTCGCCATTTTGTTTGGAGAAAAGGGTGATGTCGCCATTCCACATGGAGTCATCCATCCAATGTCGCCAATTGCTTTGAAGACATCCCCCAATGTCGCCATTTGCTTTGGAGACATCCCCCCATGCGTGTTCCACGCGTTTCCATGCATGCAGCGTGATAAATACTTGCTACACATATTTCTTTGCATGCAAACCATCTTTTTTGCAACAAATTACCATATCTCTTACCTACAATATCTATTGCAATGGCACAAACTAAAATACCTTGTATCATTCATTTCAATGGAAATATTGTTACACTTGAGAATATTGGGGTAGTTTTTCAGAATACAACTACCATTCTTGTCAAAGTTCATCGCAAATGTGATTTAGTGCACATGACAAAAAAAATTGAAGAAACCATGCAAAAAAATATATCAGCTATATTTTACCGATATCCAATAATTAATGGAACACGTGACAATGTTACATACAATACTGCGAAGATCGAAGATGATGAGGATGTTACTTCAATGCTTAATTGTCACACTAAATTCAGTGGTGGACATCCATTGGAGATGTATGTTTGTTTTCATGAGGCAGAGGAAGTTTATCCCACGCAATCGTCCCAAACACATCAATATCCACAAACCCAGTCTTCCCTACACGTGGGGCCATCCCAAACCCAACATGTCGAGCATGTCGAGCAATTGTTTCCAGAAGAAGAGGTTGATGATGATGGCGACTCTGATGATGCCAGGCAACTTGATTTGTTTGGTGGTTCTAGTGACGATTCAGGTGACGAAATTATTCCCGTCTCCCAACCTTCTCCAGTACTTGATTTATACAACCCACCTTATCACATGAGAAATCATGTTTCCTTCGATTCTACTGTTCCTGTCTTTGATTCCATAGACGGTGGTCATGATTGTGGAGGTGGAGGTTTAGAGGAGGGCATGACATTTGAAAACAAAGAAAGTTGTATGTTTGCAATCCGGGAATATCACATTAAAAATAGTGTTGATTACAAGATTTCTAAGTCGGATACGCAACGTTTCTTGATTGGATGTAAGATCGAAGGGTGCGGCTTCACATGCAGAGCATCCTTACGAAAGGGGTGTGGTAAATGGGTTATTGGTAGAATTGGTGGACTACACACTTGCATGGCGTCTGCTATGTCACAAGATCACAAGAAGCTTGACTCAAATCTTATCGCTCAAAGCATCAGAGCTCTCGTCAGTGACGACGCTTCAATCAAGGTGAAAACTATTATTGCTCATGTTCGTACAGTTTTCAACTACACGATATCTTATAAAAAGGGATGGCTTGCAAAGAATAAAGCAATCGAGTCTATTTATGGAAACTGGGAGGCCTCATACAACGACCTGCCACAATGGTTATTAGTCATGCGAGAGCATCTTCCTGGAACCGTAATAGAGTTGGAAACATTGCCTGCATATTTAGATGATGGAACACAAATTAGTGGTGCAAGAATTTTCCATCGCCTTTTTTGGGCGTTTCAACCAAGTATCAGAGGCTTTGCCTATTGCAAACCAATTGTACAAGTCGATGGCACATGGCTGTATGGAAAATATAGAGGAACGTTGCTAATGGCTGTTGCGCAAGATGGGAACGGTAACATTTTCCCAATCGCCTACGCATTGGTTGAAGGTGAGACAGGAGGGGCTTGGAGTTTTTTTCTAAAAAATTTGCGGCTGCACGTGACCCCTCAATCTGATCTATGTTTGATATCTGACCGACACGAGTCTATCAAGAGTGCATACAACAACCCAGACAATGGCTGGCAAAATCCTCCTTCAGTGCATGTGTATTGCATCAGGCACATCGCACAAAATTTTATGAGAGCGATCAAGGACAGAGACCTCCGCAAGAAAGTTGTAAACATGGGTAATTTAATCTATATTTTTTTAGTGTTTTGTTCTTCAACCTTTAAACTCATTCTTTTTTTATACTTATATTTTTAATATTGCATATACAGGGTATGCTCTGACGGAGTCTACATACGCTTACTATCGGGAGGAAATCCGACAAACAGACATGGAAGCTTTCAACTGGATAGAGAATCTTCCAAGAGAAAAATGGTCTCGAGCTTATGACGGTGGAAGACGATGGGGTCACATGACAACCAACCTTGTGGAATCATTGAACTCGGTGATGAAGGAAACAAGGAATTTACCTATTACAGCACTGGTAAGGTCAACATACTTCAGGATGGGCACATTGTTTGGGAGGCGAGGTCATAATTGGACAAAAATGTTGTCATCAAAGAAGGATTTCACGGATAATTGTATGAAAGAGATGCAAAAAGAAGTAGAAAAATCTCACAGTTATAATGTCCTGAGTTTTGATCGTGAGAGAAACTATTTCGTCGTCCAAGAGACAGTTAATAATAACGAGTGCCGGCCACTTACTTATTATAACGTCGACCTCCAAAAACAAACATGTGACTGTGGGAAATTTCAAACCTTTCATGTGCCCTGCTCGCATGCCATTGCAGCTTGTTCTCATGTCCGACTCAATTATCAGATGTTTATCCCTCCTGTATTTAGCGTTCGAAATATCTTCAAGGTATACGAACAAAGCTTCATCAATGTTCCCAAAGAAGATCAATGGACTCCTTACCAAGGTGATATTCTTTTACACAATGAAAGAATGCGACGAAACAAAAAAGGTCGCCCAAACAGCACTCGCATTAGGACTGAAATGGACACCGTTGACAAAGTAAAAAGACGATGTGGAATCTGTCAAGGATTACATATGCGGAAAAAATGTCCACATCGGCCAAATGCAGCTGGCCCTTCTAACTAGTTAAACATTCTTGAATACTTTAGAGATGTTGTTGTATTAAGTTGTATTAATTATAATTAATAATATTTGTTTTTAATTTAATAATTTGTATTAAAGTTTATTTCGTAATAAAAAAATAATATCTTGTATTAATTATGTTTAAAAAATTTATTTATAATTATAATTAATTAAAAAAATGATTTTAAAGTATATAATTAACTTATTGGATCATATAACATAATTATATCTCATAAATATATATTACATATAAAAAAAAATCATTAAAATCATTAAAACGAAAAAAAAAATTAAAAAAATGGGTTGTCCCCATGTGGAATGGCGACATCATGGTGTGTGTCAGGTGGGGACCACCATGTCTCCACCTTGATTGGCGACATGGACCTTTCAGCAGGTGGGTCCCACCATTGTCTCCATCTTGATTGGCGAAAAACCCCCTCAGCTGTGGCATTCTGGGAAATAAATTTCAGAATGTGGCATTTGGGTAGATTTTTTTCACAGCTGTGGCATGTGGGGAAAAAATTCGCACAACAGCAATAGTCTTCAAGTTCATTCAAACCCACCCACATTATTGTCTCTACTGCCAAAACCTACATAGTTATATTCTCCTTGAAAGATGAGAGATTCTGACTATGTTTCCAATACTTCGATCAAACTCTGTCTAACCAACCAAATACCAATGATAATGGAATAGTAGTTGATTGGTTTGCCACATTCTCTTTCTCTCATTTTGCATTTTCACAAATAAACAAACATAGAAAAAGGCACAAAAATGAAGCACTATAGTTGGTGACACCTAGCTATAGCTATACACATAAATGTGCGTTTCTTTACTAGCCTTGTTTTACTTTTATTATTTCACCTAAACGTAGGGTATAGTAATTTTTGTTGGGAATTGGGTAAAAAAGATTCCTATTTTTATGTTTATGTCCACCTTCTGAACTTTGATAATGATATTCAATCTTTTTTGACTGTGCTTAGATAGTAGCTTCATTTGTGATGGTTATCACTTATCTCTCCTGCATGATTTAAAATTCGAAGAGTGAGTTTTACTCAAAATAAAATAAACATAAACTAATAATTTCATGTGAACAAGATAATGATAATTATTGTTATATAGTACAAAAGATAAGGATGAGGAGGAAAGCAATAATCACACAACTTCTACGGCTAGGAATCACTACTATACATGTGAATTCAGGTTAATGGTTATAGTTTGAATGCAAATAAAAAAGAATATAAAGCAGCCATGAAAAAAAAAAAAGAATTAAAAAGAAAAAAGTGTGACCATGAGAGAGAAGATTTTCCAAAGTTTTATCCTATGCCAAAACATTGGACAGTACGATGATTAAGAATCAATTTTGTCCATTTCTCTTTGTGTAGTTTATAGGAGAATAACCATCTTAATTATTACAAGAGTTTAAAAATACTTGTAGTAATATAGAAAATAATAAAATTACAAAGGTTAATAGCTGTTTTGTCTTTCAAAAACAATTTTGCAAAAAAAAAAACATAAATTTCGTCATTGTAATTTTAAGATTCTTTCATTTTAGCCACTTTATCAATAAAGCCAACAAAAAAATGACATGACGCTACTGTATTGGCCAAAATTAAAGTTTAAATTAACTCAAAATAAAATTTAATGCAAAACTGTGTTATAAATATATTTGAGGAATAAATATATCAAACAAAAGCATGTAGCCTAATGGTAGAACATAAGGATGAAAGGTTCTAGCTTTAAAAAGTTCCAAGGTTCAAAAATCTACATCATTAACAATGAATTAAGAATTAATAAAAAAAGCCAACACAGCAGCGCTATGTCACCTTTTTTGTTAACTTTATCCATAGAGGGGTTAAAATGAAACAATCTTGAAATTACAAGGACGAAATCTATGTTATTTTAACAGAGTTGTTTTTGAAATTTGTAGGTCTGCTACAAGAGGGGTTAAAATGAAAGAATCTTAAAATTACAAGGACGAAATCTGTGTTTTTTACAGAGTTTTTGAAGTTTACAGTCTGCCATAAGAGAGACTATTATGTGTTATTTTAGCACTTAAAGGTTCCTTTGATAGAAAATAATTTTAAGAGTAATGAGTATAACTCATACAAACAAAAGAGATAAATTGATTTTGAAGATGATGGAGCAAGACAAGATTTTTGTTCCCATATACATCCATTTTTTTCTTCCATATATAAAATAAATAATATAGGGTTAATACCTATTTTCTCCCTGCCATATAGGGTCGGTTTGAAAAATTCCCCTGCCAAAAAAAAGTTGATTACCTTAACAAATTTTAAAAGTTTCGTTTTGTACCTTTAGCAGGCCACATCATCAAAAATGCTGATGTGGCAAAATTTTTTTTAACTTTTTAATTATTTGTTATTCCATCTCATATAATCACCCAATATAATGACCTTAATACCCTTACTTCGAATATTCATTAAAACCCAGAATCTTTTGTGCCCTAACACTTCAACATCATCCCGTTCATCAACCGCAAATCTGCAAGTTGTTCCAATATCTGCATCAGATCCGTATTCATCACCATCGTAGCTTCAATTCACAGATCCAATTGCTTCCTATTTCTTACAATTCCGCACACGAATTTAACAACAACATTTCAGCAGCACGGTAAATCGAATCTCAACAGGTTTTCCGAAGTAATAGAACTCCCATCACAACAACGCGAATCGTAACAACATCAACAGTTCATCGATATCATCGCAACTCATTAATCGTCTTCGATCTGCAACAACACATCCAATCAGTAGTTTTCAGTAGAAGGGAGCACAATAAGCTTTATTATCTCCTCTTTGATTTTCTTATTTCACCTTCGGAGTCGAAACCATCGGACTTGCTCCGATCTTGTAGTCTACATACTATTTCTCAAAAACCAGTTGCTATGTTTGTTGTGTGACTCTATACGTTTGTTATTGTGATATTTCATTTCAAATGCTATGATGATGCTGTTAATATTTCGTTTGTTGTTGTTGTTTGAGAACTATTGTTGTTGTTGTTGTTGTGTTTGAGGGGCCGAGAGAGAACCAATAGCGAGTGAAAGAGATAAGATGCGTGAGTTCATGGCTATTGTTGTAACGCCCTGAATTTAATTAATTATTTAATTAAATTGATCAAGGATTTACTCGTCGGAATCAGTCGAAGTCGAGATTTATCGGTATTATTCTAAAGACGTAATTGGATTAATGTATTGATTTGTGCAGTTAAGTTATGGTCGGATTAGTCGGAGGATTATGAATTCGCGAGTCGGTATATTTAAGTTATGGAATGTGTTATTTGACTTAATTGAGTAATTAGAGGAATTAGAGGAATGTTATGAATTGGGCCTAAGTGGAAGAAATATAACACAATGGATGGATTATGGGTTAAGCTCATTAGTGAGAACGAGTAGTAAGAGTTAGGGTTTTAGAGGTTTGGTATCATAGCTTATTTTGTGAAAAAAGAAGAGAAAGAAGGGAAGAAAGAAGAAAGCTATGGCATGAAGAGAGGAATGACTCCATTGAAGGTGAGGCTTTTGCTAAGGTAAGGGTGAGGTTCTTACTCTCTAAGGGTTGGCATGATGACGGGTATGGTAGAGATTAGGTTTCATAATTGAAATCCATGAATGTGATGTTGATGAATGTTGAAATTAATGAATGATTTTCTGAGCTTTTGATGGATTGTTACAGGTTTATGTGAGTGAGTAAGGTTGTGATTGGTGTATCATCTTTAATCCTTCAATTTCATAGTTTTAGAAATGTTAGGGTTTATGTTAGATTTCATGAAATTGGTGGTCTAAGCATGTTTTGGTATGATTTGATGATAATAAATGATGTATAGTAATCATATATGCTTTGAATTGTTGATGGGAAGTGATTTTGGGTGGAGATATAGCATTTTCGTAGGTCTGTTCGCTGCTGTATTTTTCTTTATAATCGCGCGGTCGCTAAGCGGACCCCAGCCCGCTGAGCATACCCTGCTGTCAAAAATATTTTTTTGAAACTTCAAAATGTCATAACTTTTGATCCGTAACTCTGTTTTATGCGTCGTTCGAAGCATTGGGAAGCTAATGAAATTATCTATATGATAGAAGTAAAATGGTTAGCACATGATGAATAAATTATGATGTGGTTAATATGTAATTATGTATATGTGCATTATAACTTGATAATTTGTGAATAACATTGTGATGGCATGTTATGGGGTGTAATATTTGTGATGTGTGTGAATGAATATGTGTTATTTGAATGTTCTTGTGGAAAATGATTACTTGATGACTTAATTATGACGTGGTTGTTTTAATAACATGTATGTATGTGAATATGTGTTATGGCTTGATGAAATGTGAATAACATGTGTTGATATGATACGTTGTAATTTATTCATATTGTATACCGTAATGAATTGATGAGGATGTGCACAAATGTATTGGCAATTGTTTACTACATGTATAATGAGATGTTGAATTGGTGAATAGTATGAGTATGATTTATATGTGAGTGATAACATGTTACTTGAATCGTATTTATGTAAATGTGAATTGGTGTTGATTGATTACATTATTGTGGGCATGATATGTGACATGATTATATGTTGTTTATTTTTGAAAAATAAAGATGGCTCGCTAAGCGGAGCCTGGTTTGTATTTCGCTACTGTTTTAGTCCGCTTGAAGCGGGGTTATTGAAATTGTATTTCCATAAGCGCGCTTGAAGGTCGCTAAGCGGACCTTGCTGTGTAAAACTTGTTCAAACTTTGACATGATGTATCTTTTGAACCGTAACTTGTTTTTAAATGTCGTTTGAACTTCCATGAAGCTCTAATTGATGTCTATCCATTGTATATGCTTTGAATATTCTTGGAAATCTTTATGAACCCCTTTCCTTGAATTGAATTGCTTTATGTTGTGAATGTTGTTATGAAGTGAAGTATTGTTGTATCATGATGATGATGATGATGCATTGTAGGGACGTGATTGTAAGAGACTTATTCTTATGAATGATGATGATTTTGTTGTTGAAGTTCGACATTATATTTGAAGATGTTTTTATGTTGGCTGCATTTATGGTAAAACATACATGTTTGATATTGTGCTATGTAGGCTGCATATGTGTTAAGCTAATACAGGTTCTGTAGTGAATTTCATGACCGATGTCATGACATCCTTGTGTGACAGCAGGAGCTGTTATGATTTATTAATTGCGTTTCTTGATTTCTCTCAATTATCAGTTTAGGAAACCTTTTATTGTGTGCTGAATATTTCGACCAGAAGATCTTGCTGACAGCCCATTCTGTAACAACCAGATGACGTGTAAATTAGCAAACCTTTTATTGTCGTGATTTTGTTGTTGGTTACTGTAAGTAGGAAGTGATATTTCGTACTATGACGGAGTTGAGTATGCTGGTTATGTTGATGTCACTATAAGAGTGATACAACGAGGTGGAGAGAGAGTTGTTGGTGTTTGTTGAAGATTGGTGTGCATAATTATGGGAATGAAAGTACGTATGTATTCTGATGTTGAGAATGTTGTTAATACGATAATGGTATGGCACATTGAACACCCGAATATGAGAGGGTTGTGGTTGTTACTACCTTAAAAGTTGATATGTCAAGTATTGGTGAGAAGTGATGACTCTGTTGCTAAATTAATAAAGTGAGATTGTATCTCCATGTTTAAGCGTGTTATAGTTACTACTACTTTAAGTGTTGATAAGCTGGGAGATTCCTGAGGTGGTTAGTAAGTTGTTAACGAGTATGTCGTAGAGATGTCAAATAATTCACGTTGGATTTAAGTCAGATTGAGTTGTTTTGGGTAGTCGAAGTGTTGTCAAACGCAACTGAGAATCTGAGAGTTGGAAGCGAAGTCGAGGATGGTTATGTCGGATAGATTTTTGAGGACGAAAATATTCTAAGTGGGGGAGAGTTTTAACGCCCTGAATTTAATTAATTATTTAATTAAATTGATCAAGGATTTATTCATCGAAATCAGTCGAAGTCGGGATTTATCGGTATTATTCTAAAGGCGTAATTAAAATAATGTATTGATTTGTGCAGTTAAGTTATGGTCGAATTAGTCGGAGGATTATGAATTCACGAGTCGGTATATTTAAGTTATGGATCGATGGTAGATGTGGAATATTATTGGAAATAATATTCGGTAATGTTGTGTGGTTATTTATTTACGTGTGTTATTTGACTTAATTGAGTAATTAGAGGAATGTTATGAATCGGGCCTAAGTGGAAGGAATATAATACAATGGATGGATTATGGGTTAAGCCCATTAGTGAGAATGAGTAGTAAGAGTTAGGGTTTTAGAGGTTTGGTCTCATAACTTATTTTGTGGAAAAAGAAGAGAAAGAAGAGAAAGAAGAGAAAGAAGAGAAAAAAGGGAAGAAAGAAGAAAGCTATGGCATGAAGAGAGGAATGACTCAATTGAAGATGAGGCTTTTTCTAAGGTAAGGATGGGGTTCTTACTCTCTAAGGGTTGACATGATGATGGGTATGGTAGAGATTAGGTTTCATAATTGAAATCCATGAATGTGATGTTGATGAATGTTGAAATTAATGAATGATTTGCTGAGCTTTTGATGGATTGTTGCAGGTTTATGTGAGTGAGTAAGGTTGTGATTGGTGTATCATCTTTAATCATTCAATTTCATAGTTTTAGAAATGTTAGGATTTATGTTAGATTTCATGAAATTGGTGGTCTATGCATGTTTTGGTATGATTTGATGATGATAAATGATGTATACTGATCATATATGCTTTGAATTGTTGATTGGAAGTGATTTTGGATGGAGATATAGCATTTCTGTAGGTCTGTTCGCTATTGTATTTTTCTGCATAATCGCGCGGTCGCTAAGCGGACCCCAGCCCGCTGAGCATACCCTGTTGTCAATTTTTTTTTGAAACTTCAAAATGTCATAACTTTTGATCCGTAACTCCGTTTTATGCGCCGTTCGAAGCGTTGGAAAGCTAATGAAATTATCTATATGATAGAAGTAAAATGGTTAGCACATGATGAATAAATTATGATGTGGTTAACATGTAATTATGTATATGTGCGTTATAACTTGATAATTTGTGAATAATATTGTGATGGCATGTTATGGGGTGTAATATTTGTGATTTGTGTGAATGAATATGTGTTATTTGAATGTTCTTGTGGAGAATGATTACTTGATGAATTAATTATGATGTGGTTGTTTTAATAACATGTATGTATTTGAATATGTGTTATGGCTTGATGAAATGTGAATAACATGTGTTGATATGATACGTTGTAATTTATTCATATTATATACCGTAATGAATTGATGAGGATGTGCACAAATGTATTGGCAATTGTTTACTACATGTATAATGAGATGTTGAATTGGTGAATAGTATGAGTATGATTTATATGTGAGTGATAACATGTTACTTGAATCATATTTATGTAAATGTGAATTGGTGTTGATTGATAACAATATTGTGGGCATGATATGTGACATGATTATATGCTATTTATTTTTGAAAAATAAAGATGGCTCGCTAAGCGGAGCTAGTTTGCTAAGCGGAGCCTGGATTGTATTTCAATACTGTTTTAGTCCGCTTGAAGCGGGGTTATTGAAATTGGATTTCCATAAGCGTGCTTGAAGGTTGTAAGCGGACCTTGTTGTGCAAAACTTGTTCAAACTTTGACACGATGTATCTTTTGAACCGTAACTTGTTTTTAAATTCCGTTTGAACTTCCATGAAGCTCTAATTGATGTCTATCCATTGTATATGCTTTGAATATTCTTGGAAATCTTTATGAACCCCTTTACTTGAATTGAATTGCTTTATGTTGTGAATATTGTTGTGAAGTGAAGTATTGTTGTATGATGATGATGCAACATAGCGACGTGATTGTAAGAGACGCATTCTTATGAATGATGATGATTTTGTTGTTGAAGTTCGACATTATATTGATAATGTTCAATGGTGATTTATGTAACACCCCTTACTAACCCCGCGGCAATTTTAAAACAATTATTCAGAGTACATGAAATAAGGGTGCCACAATTCATAATAAATAAACACCAGTCAGTCATGTCATGCATTCACTGAGGTAATCATCATAATTTAAAACGTTTCATGTTCACACAGCGGAAATTTATAAAAAACGGACTAAGTTTAACATCTTTAAAACTTATCCTTCAAAACATCAAAAACATAACTAGAGTCATAATCATAAACTCTAAACAATCGCGTCCCCAGTGTTACAACTATCAGAGCATGACACCTGACGCTAACTAAGACCCTGACTCATGAGCTAATCCTCACCGAGTCGAACAGCCGCTATCCTCAATCTGAAAATGACAACATGTAAGGGTGAGTCTCATCATAATTAACAAATGTTATAAGGTTATAAAGCAATAACACATCACAGTTGTATCATTCACCCAATTGTTTCATAAACAGACATTCAAAACAATCAAACAACAATCAACACATCATCAACATTTACAACACTGGAATACATCCAATCATGTTATAAAGTATGCATATGTATGAACTGACACTATGCATGTGGTACCAACATCATCAAATGGGAATAACCCATGACCGATCCAACATCGTCCAAGATACGGCCCTACCAGCACAGATTCCACACAATGGGAATCATGCCCTTCACTGATCCAACACACCCTTATGGATACAGTATCATCAATGAACATGAATGAATGCAACATATATAACATACTTATACCATCATCATCATCAATCATCAACATCATCATCATCATTCAAGTATGTTCATATATATTAACATCATTCAAACACAATTCCATCGTCATCATATACAAAACATACACATATTTGCACCAATCATCATATTCAATAAGAATAGCATACATGTATTTTCATCATTTTAAAAACCATTCAATCATCATCATATAGATTATCCTGTAAGGTTCGTTTAGCTCGAAACGACACATCAAACGGACCAACAGTTAAAAAGTTATGCATCTTTGAACTTTTCAAAAATATCTCAAAACCAACAGCACGCGGCGCCATCCTCAGTTCGCGGCGCGAACTGAGCGTTCCAAGAATTCCTTGGCTCCCTGCCAAGCTGTTCGCGGCGCAAACCTCCACACGCGGCGCGAAGCGAGGAAAAGTTACGCCTTCGCGGCGCGAACACAGGTACACGGCGCGACCTGAGCGTATCACAACTTCCTGGCACTCTGCCCACCTGTTCGCGGCGCCAACCCTATGTACGCGGCGCGAACCGGCGATTTCAGAAACCCCAACCTGCAGAAAACAGCATTCTACACATTCCAAACACACCCAATTCATACCAGTACGAACCTAGGGAATTAGAATGCACAAACCACACAAAATACATCTCAAAATACACCAATTACACATCAATTGAGACCATAACAACGCAAACATCATAGATTCAAACATAGAGATCAAACATCACACAATTGACTCAATCCCTAAACCTATCATATGACTCAATCGAACCGAATTCCACATCTACTCAGTATTATCAACCCCTAACCCGATAATAGATGATAATTAGACAAGTCTCCCCTTACCTTAGCCAAATTCTTGAATTGGTTCCTCTTCCTCTTTGGTTCTCCCTTTACGCTCTTCAGCTCCTCTTCTCACAACTTCTTGTTTTTCACGTTCTAACTCTTTCTCCTCTTGTTTTCCTTTATTTTATGAAAAACATAAAATTAGAATGGGCTCTTACACAATTACACCCCCACTTTACTAATTCCACCGCATGGCCCAATAACTTAACATTTTATTATTTTCCACATAATTCAACAAAATGTTAATTTCCTATAATTAATTTAAAACTTGATTAAATTAATTAAATAAGAATTTTCGGAATGTTACAACTCTCCCCCTCTAAAAGAGTTTTCGTCCTCGAAAACATACCTCAAGCAAATAGTTCCGGATAGGAATCTTTCATCTGGCTTTCCAACTCCCAGGTGACGTTTCCATCAGCTGGTCCTCCCCAAGCTACTCTGACTAACGCTATTTCCTTGCCCCGCAATTGCTTCAGTCTCCTATCTTCAATCCTCACAGGTAACGTTTCAACCGTTAAGTTGTCTTTAACCTGCACATCATCCACTTGGATCACGTGGGACGGATCCGAAATGTATTTCCTCAATTTAGACACATGAAATACATCATGCAAGTTGGCAAGCATTGGCGGTAACGCAATACGATATGCCACTTCTCCCACTCTTTCTGAAATTTGGAATGGTCCAATAAAACGCGGAGTCAACTTCTTTGACTTCAAAGCTCGACCAATACCCGTCATAGGAGTAACCTTCATAAACACATGATCTCCCTCTTGAAATTCAAGCGTCTTCCTCCTTTTATCATAATAACTCTTTTGATGACTCTGAGAAGCTTTCATCTTCTCTTGAATCATCTTAATCTTCTCCGTAGTCTGTTGTACAATTTCCGGTCCAATCACAACACTCTCACCAGCTTCGTACCAACACAATGGGGTTCTACATCTCCTACCATACAATGCCTCAAACGGAGCCATACCTATACTCGAATGAAAACTGTTGTTGTAGGTAAATTCAATCAAAGGCAGATAACTATCCCAAGCACCTCCTTTTTCTAACACACAAGCACGTAACAAATCTTCTAACGACTGAATCGTCCTCCCAGTCTGTCCATCCGTCTGCGGATGATAAGCAGAACTCAGTCTCAGCTTAGTACCCAAAGCCTTCTGCAAACCTTCCCAGAACTTAGACGTAAATCTCGGATCTCTGTCTGACACGATACTCGAAGGAATACCATGTAGACTAACTATCTTCTCAATATATAATTGAGCCAGCTTTTCCATCGGATAATCCATTCTTACCGGTATGAAATGTGCAGACTTTGTCAATCTGTCTACCACGACCCAGATAGCTTCACAATTCTTAACAGTTTTTGGCAAACCCGAAATAAAATCCATTGATATGCTATCCCATTTCCACTCAGGAATAAACATCGGTTGCATAAATCCAGATGGCTTCTGATGTTCAACCTTTGACTTCTGACAAGTCAAACACGAATACACAAACTCAGCAATTTCTTTCTTCATTCCAGGCCACCAAAATAACTTTCTCAAATCATGATACATCTTGGTAGCACCAGGATGAATACTTAATCCACTACGGTGTCCTTCTTCTAGAATATTTCTTCGGAGTTCAGCAACATCAGGAACACAAACTCTTTCTCCAAACCTCAGTATACCATTCTCGTCAACTCTGAATTCACCACTCTTGCCTTGGTTGATCAAAGTCAACTTGTCGACTAATTCGACATCAGCCTTCTGGCCCTCTCTGATCTCTTCAAGAATATCACTGGTCAGCTTCAGCATTCCCAACCTAACACTAGTAGGAGTACCTTCACATACCAAACTCAAGTCTCTGAATTGTTCAATCAAATCCAATTCCTTCACCATTAACTTAGACATATGCAAAGTCTTCCTACTTAAAGCATCAGCAACTACGTTTGCCTTACCCGGATGGTAATTCAAACTAAAATCATAGTCTTTAAGGAATTCCAACCACCTTCTCTGCCTCATATTCAGTTCTTTCTGGTCAAAGAGATATTTCAGACTCTTATGATCACTGAACACCTCAAATCTCGACCCATACAAATAATGTCGCCACAACTTCAAGACAAAAACCACCGCTGCCAACTCCAAATCATGAGTCGGATAATTCCTTTCATGCACCTTGAGTTGTCTCGACGCGTACGCGACCACTTGTTGGTTCTGCATCAGTACACCACCTAAACCCATCAACGAAGCATCACAATAAACCACAAATGATTCTGTCGGATTCGGCAAAATCAAAATAGAGCACTAGTCAACCTCTTCTTCAGCTCTTGGAATCCTTCCTCGCATTTTACATCCCAAATAAAAGCCTGACCCTTTCTGGTTAATTTAGTTAACGGCAATGCTAACTTTGAAAATCCTTCAATGAACTTCCTGTAATATCCTGCAAGACCAAGAAAACTACGAATCTCTGACACTGACTTCGGTGCTTCCCACTGAGATACAACCTCTATCTTTGTAGGATCGACATCAATACCGTTCTTAGAAATTACATGTCTAAGAAAACTGACCTCTTTTAACCAAAACTCACACTTCGACAGTTTGGCAAAAAGTTGCTTCTCTTTTAATCCAACACAATTCTGAGATGTCCTGCATGTTCTTCCTCACTCTTAGAATATATTAGGATATCATCTATAAACACCACTACGAACTTATCGAGATAAGGATGAAATATCTTATTCATATACTCCATAAATACACCAGGTGCGTTAGTAACTCCAAACGGCATTACCGAATACTCATAATGTCCATACCTTGTTCTGAAAGCGGTCTTCTGAATATCATCGTCTTTCACACGAATCTGGTGATACCCAGACCTCAGATCAATTTTGCTAAACACACATGCTCCTCCAACTAGTTGATCCATCAAATCATCAATCCTCGGCAAGGGATACCGATTCTTGATAGTAACCTTGTTCAGTTGTCTGTAATCCACACACAACCTCATTGAACCCTCCTTCTTCTTCACTAGCAACACAGGTGCACCCCACGGAGAAACGCTAGGACGAATGAACTTCTTCTCAAGTAATTCTTCCAACTGCTTCTTCAGTTCAGTCAACTCAGACGGTGACATACGATACGGTGCCATTGACACTGGGCTAGTTCCCGGAATTAAATCAATAGAAAACTCCACTTCTCTTTCCGGTGGTAATTCATTCACATCCTCTGGAAAAACTTCTGGGAATTCACACACCACTGGTAGTTCGCTACTTAGTACCCTTTCCTTCGAATTTGTCAATGCAAATAACATAAACACTGTTGCACCATCCTTAAGAGCTTCATCCACTTGTCTAGCCGTCATCTCCAGATCATCTGAATGAACTTCTTCAGGAAAGATCACTGTCTTCGAAAAACAGTTGATGTGAACACGGTTAAATTCTAACCAGTTCATCCCCAGGATCACATCGAGTTGTTTCAACGGAAGGCACACTAAGTCCATCCCGAATTCCCTACCAAAAATATCAACCGGACAATTCAAGCATGCAGACGAAGTAGTTACTGAACCCGACGCAGGAGTATCAATAACCATACTTCCATTTATTTCAGATATTTCCAAATTCAACCTCTTAGCACAATCCAAAGAAATAAAAGAATGAGTGGCTCCAGTATCAATAATCGCAACTAAAGGTGTGCCATGAATAAAACACGTACCTTTAATTAATCTATCCTCCGGAGTGGTTTCTGATCCAGACAAAGCAAAGACCTTCCCTCCAGCTTGGTTCTTCTTCGGTTTAGGACACTGTGGGCTAATGTGACCCTCCTCACCACAATTGTAACAAGTCACAATTTTCTTCTTACAATCAGCGGCAACATGACCCACTTCTTCACACTTGAAGCACTTCTTCTGGTTCAGCTTGCACTCGTTCCTACGGTGTCCGACCTCACCACAGTTATAACACCTGACAAAAGCACTGGAGTCTCCCCCACTAGGCTTCTTCCAACCACCAGTCTTTGGATTACCTCTACCATATGGCTTACCTTTATCCATAGGCTTCTTCCCTTTCCTGTCAACTAACTCGCGAGAGTGAGATGACTTCAGCTTGAGATTATCTTCCTCGAAGATCCTACTACAGTCCACCAAGTCTACAAATCTCTGGATTCTCTGATATCTGATACCCTGCTTAATCTCATCACAGAGACCGTTCTCGAACTTGACGCACTTCGAGAATTCACTAGCTTCATCGTTGTTGTAGTGAACGTAGTACTTCGCCAACTCAACGAACTTCGAAGCATACTCTGGTACTGTCATGCTACCTTGAACTAGCTCCAGAAATTCAATTTCCTTACGACCTCTTACGTCTTCAGGAAAGTACCTTCTCAAAAATTCTCTCTTGAACACAGCCCAAGAAATAGCCACACTATCAGCTTCCAGTTCAGTCCTGGTAGTCATCCACCACTCGTCCGCTTCTTCAGACAACATGTGAGTACCATACCTCACCTTCAGATCCTCAGCACAATCGATGACTCTGAAGATTCTCTCGATCTCCTTAAGCCACTTCTGAGCACCTTCAGGATCATGCGTGCCCTTGAACAATGGAGGATTGTTCCTCTGAAAACTGTTCAGCTGTCTATCAGCACCAATCGCAGCTCCATTGGCATTTCCTCCCAGCACACCAGCAATCATGCCCAGAGCCTCAGCGATAGCATCGTCGTTTCTTCCTCCTCTTCCAGCCATTGTTCTGCTTAAATCACAACCAATTTAATCAGAACAGAAGTATCGACCGTTAACTCTTACTAGTCGCATACACAGGAAACAAAACTGACACTAAGACTCTGGTCATAACAACCGACTATGCTCTGATACCACTATTGTAACACCCCTTACTAACCCCGCAGCAATTTTAAAACAATTATTCAGAGTACATGAAATAAGGGTGCCACAATTCATAATAAATAAACACCAGTCAGTCATGTCATGCATTCACTGAGGTAATCATCATAATTTAAAACGTTTCATGTTCACACAGCGGAAATTTATCAAAAACGGGGTAAGTTTAACATCCTTAAAACTTATCCTTCAAAACATCAAAAACATAACTAGAGTCATAATCATAAACTCTAAACAATCGCGTCCCCAGTGTTACAACTATTAGAGCATGACACCTGACGCTAACTAAGACCCTGACTCATGAGCTAATCCTCACCGAGTCGAACAGCCGCTATCCTCAATCTGAAAATGACAACATGTAAGGGTGAGTCTCATCATAATTAACAAATGTTATAAGGTTATAAAGCAATAACACATCACAGTTGTATCATTCACCCAATTGTTTCATAAACAGACATTCAAAACAATCAAACAACAATCAACACATCATCAACATTTACAACACTGGAATACATCCAATCATGTTATAAAGTATGCATATGTATGAACTGACACTATGCATGTGGTACCAACATCATCAAATGGGAATAACCCATGACCGATCCAACATCGTCCAAGATACGGCCCTGCCAGCACAAATTCCACACAATGGGAATCATGCCCTTCACTGATCCAACACACCCTTATGGATACAATATCATCAATGAACATGAATGAATTCAACATATATAACATACTTATACCATCATCATCATCAATCATCAACATCATCATCATCATTCAAGTATGTTCATATATATTAACATCATTCAAACACAATTCCATCGTCATCATATACAAAACATACACATATTTGCACCAATCATCATATTCAATAAGAATAGCATACATGTATTTTCATCATTTTAAAAACCATTCAATCATCATCATATAGATTATCCCGTAAGGTTCGTTTAGCTCAAAACGGCACATCAAACGGACCAACAGTTAAAAAGTTATGCATCTTTGAACTTTTCAAAAATATCTCAAAACCAACAGCACGCGGCGCCATCCTCAGTTCGCGGCGCGAACTGAGCGTTCCAAGAATTCCTTGGCTCCCTGCCAAGCTGTTCGCGGCGCAAACCTCCACACGCGGCGCGAAGCGAGGAAAAGTTACGCCTTCGCGGCGCGAACACAGGTACGCGGCGCGACCTGAGCGTATCACAACTTCCTGGCACTCTGCCCACCTGTTCGCGGCGCCAACCCTATGTACGCGGCGTGAACCGGCGATTTCAGAAACCCCAACCTGCAGAAAACAGCATTCTACACATTCCAAACACACCCAATTCATACCAGTACGAACCTAGGGAATTAGAATGCACAAACCACACAAAATACATCTCAAAATACACCAATTACACATCAATTGAGACCATAACAACGCAAACATCATAGATTCAAACATAGAGATCAAACATCACAGAATTGACTCAATCCCTAAACCTATCATATGACTCAATCGAACCGAATTCTTGAATTGGTTCCTCTCCCCTTACCTTAGCCAAATTCTTGAATTGGTTCCTCTTCCTCTTTGGTTCTCCCTTTACGCTCTTCAGCTCCTCTTCTCACAACTTCTTGTTTTTCACGTTCTAACTCTTTCTCCTCTTGTTTTCCTTTATTTTATGAAAAACATAAAATTAGAATGGGCTCTTACACAATTACACCCCCACTTTACTAATTCCACCGCATGGCCCAATAACTTAACATTTTATTATTTTCCACATAATTCAACAAAATGTTAATTTCCTATAATTAATTTAAAACTTGATTAAATTAATTAAATAAGAATTTTTGGGATGTTACAATTTAGACGATGTTGTGACGTATTGTTTGTGATATGTGTTGTGTTTGTGTGGATGTTGCATTCATTGAGTCACATCCATTTGCATAAAGCGACGATGGCCTTAATGGCAAAAGCGACAGTGGCCTTAATGGCAAATAGCGACGGTGTGCCCAATGGAAAAATTGAAAAAATTGAGACGGTGGGAGTTTTACTCCAATTGGTACCACATCCATTTGCATAAGTCGAGTCACATGTGAATTGCATTTGAGTCTTATTTGATTATGTTTGTGGTGATGTGATGACTTGATGAAGATATGTTTGTTGTGATGTGATGACTCGATGATGAGATGTTTGTTGTGATGTGTTAGAATCTTACTTGTGAATCGCATATATTGTCATGGTTGATTATTGACTTTGTTGCCGTTTCATGAGTTGATTATCTGATTTGGATTGTTGAGATGATGATATGTTTGTTGTGACGTGATGATAGTGTAATTGTGAATTTGAATACATTGTCCTAATTGATTAATGATATTGTTGCCGTTTTGAAAGTCGTATTACATTGATGAGTAGTTTTGTGATGAAAGTCGTTGTATGATGTTATGTGATGCGAAGTGGTGAAATTATGTATGATCTATATCTCCTATATTATTTATCATGTATTCCTTTATATTGTAAGATATCTCACCCCTTTGCTGATATTTCCCCTACCATGGGAAATGGGCAGGTATTCAAGATTAGTTGTGGATGTTCGAAGTGACTTTATGAAGTCTTTATGTTGCTTTATGGCATGTCGAGTTGGTGTCTATTGGTATGATACGTAGCACTCGGGGGGATTAGTCGTTATTATTTAATTGTTGTATTCCATGATGACATTTGTTTTAAGTTGAATTGAAAGATGTTTATAAGTTGAAATTGGAAGTTGTTGGATAAAGTTTTGTTTCCGAATGCTATGTATCTTTGTTAAATGCAATATGAGTATGTTTGTTTGGTTAAGTCGAAATGTGACATCCCATCTTTGATGAATATTTTTAAATGCACTCTGATTTTTGCTTATAATTGCGGGGTAGAATTGAGGTGTTACAATTGTCGTTTGAGTCTGAAACAGAGGAAGGTTTGTGATGAAGACGATTTGAGAGAGTTTCCATGCTTTACTTTTGTTGGAGAAGGTGACAAGTGATGGAAGAAATTGAAAAGGAGATAGGATGCAGAGTATTCACGTGTGAGAGAGGGAGTTTCAATCGTGAAAGAAGGAGGCAGATCAAATAATTAATGGATATTAGAAGTAAGGGTATTAAGGTCCTTATATTGGGTGATTATATGAGGTGGAATAACAAATAATTAAAAAATTTAAAAAAATTTGCAACATCAGCATTTTTGGTGATGTGGCCTGCTAAAGGTACAAACTGAAACTTTTAAAATTTGTTAAGGCAATTATTGCAACTTGTTTTTTGGCAGGGGAGTTTTTAAAACCGATCCTATGACCTATATGGCAGGAGGGAAATAGATATTAACCCAATAATATATCATATGATAAAATTTCGCTATCGTACAAAGATCAAAGTAATATCTTTAGTAAAATAATTTAATTGAAATACATTGAGTGTAAACAGGACCAACCTTAGGGATAGGCCACCAAACTACCGCCTAAGGTCTCATTTTTTCAAATATTTATATAGCATTAATTAATTGATTTTAAAAAAAATAAATAAAACTTTTAAATTATCTTTAAATCAATTAAATAATAACATCTATTAAAAATTTATAATAATAACAGTGATTTAGAGTGTGTATTTTATATTTGATTAATTTAAAAAATAATGTCGTTTTAAATTTTTCGAGACCTTGTATAAGTTTACGATGGCTTATCTGTAAAAAATTAATAAGCCATATTTTATTATTATTATTTAATTATAATCATTATTTTTTAGACCTTTTTTAAGCAACAACTTAACCCTGAAATTTTTTGGACCCTTTGTCGTAACTCGCATTGCACTTCTAAGTTCTCTAACACAAAAGAATATTTGAAATTTAATTTTTTTTAAGAACTTTGCTAATATTTTTGCAATTATGTTTTTTTAAAATGAGAAGAAATGTACTTAGATTTGTTGATTGTATTATCTATTGTAAAGAAAATATATAATATAATGATTTTACATCTTAAAAAACCTAAAATTAAAATACTTTTATTAAATTAAAAAAAATTAATTTAAAATTTTACTTCATGCCTCAAGATGTGTTGGGTCGACCCTGAGTGTAAAGTATTTTTACAATGACAATAAATCGTAACCGTCAAATCTTAAATTATGTTTGACTTTTGTTTTAATTATATATGAAGTAATAATTATGAGTGGTTGTGATAGATTGATAGTGTAAAACTTTTTACTGTGACCTTGCATAACAATTAATTCCTTAGTAAAATCATTAAAATTTATTATTCTTTTTTTTTATTTTAAATTAAAAATTAATAAAATTTCACGTCAATTGAAATTCGCAATAAAAAAAAACGTGATACTGATTATGAATTCGACTCCCAAAAGCAGATCATGGGAAAATGATTTTGATTTTTTTTTATAAAATAAACGAGATTTTTTCTCGCTTAAGCGGTTAAACTAAGAAAAAATTGGATCAATTAAAAAATAGTACCTTGCTTTTATTTTTTATTTTAAATTGAAATAAATATGATTTTCTCTCAATTGGAAGGTTCCAACCGAGGAGATTAGAGCAATATCTTGTTTCACAAGTTTTGCCTTAACGAATACCATTGAGTCATTGTGAAATTCATCTTCTTCTCGAAACTCCATCTCCATTGATAAATGAAGTACCATTTCTTCACTAAACCAAACTTGATAACTTTATTTCTTCACATAGACAACCTTGATAACACAATTTCTTCTACAAATGAAGTTCATACCTCTATCATATCTTTTCCAACTTGTATGAGGTGAGAAAATGAGGAAGTAAAGTCGAACGAATTTCGCAAGAAGAAAACATGAAAAAAATGTTTCATGTTATTGTTTTTGTTGAGATAAGTAAAATGTTTAGTGTTATTGTTACTGAGAATGAATGTCTTACGTTGTTGTTTTTATTGAGTGTTGTTGTTGTTATTGAGATTGAAAGTTTTATATTATTATTTTTGTTAAGTAAAAGGTTTAATGTTGTTGTTACACTACTAGAAAATATATCTTTCGTACCACCATATTACTACGGTCATTCTGTTAACCGTAGTAATAACTTATTTTTAGGTGCTTTTTGTTTGCTATTTATTAAAATCCATTTCACTACGATCATTTTTTAACAACCATGATGAAATGTACGTACCTCGAGTGCCAAGGTTCGAATCCCAACATCAACAATTTTCTATTTTTACGTTACATAAAGGTATAAGGTGCTAACATTTCTTCACGGTTCTTATAGTCAACCGCGTTGAAAGGTATATATATATATATATATATATATATATATATATATATATATATGTATATATATATGTATATATATATATATATATATATATGTATATATATATGTATATATATATATATATATGTGAAGTTATCCCGCTCATTACATAACATCCATCTCTCTCAAAACAAAATCCTAACATTTCTCTCATTCGCCTCTCTCATATATCCTAATCTCCATTAACGTTTTAACAACTTTTGTTCACAAACATGCAAAATGGGAACACCAAACTCATGCAGAGAACTCGTCTTCTTTGAATGGTTAACTATGTTTCTTCAAAGCTTATAAAATGTGATTTAACTCCATCATGTATAGAACTCGTCTTCTTCGAATGGTTAGTCTTCACAATATATAATAGTTTAGGCAAAATACCCTGTTTGGTCCCTTAAGTTTACCCTATGGTTCACTTTGGTCCCTCAATTAATTTTCGTGCCAATTTGGTCCTTTAAGTTTCTAATTGTAATCACGTTTGTCCTTCCGTTACTGAAACGTTAGCCAAAGGTCAGAAAAAGCGTCCAGATGGCAAATTGTGTGATGACGTGGTCAAGAGGATTCCAGATGGCATAAAAATGGTTAAGTGTACACATAATGATTTTAGAATCCTCAATCAACCCTCGTTCTGTAGTAACAAAACGAAGAAGGAGAAGTGGACTGCGAACAAGAGAAGCTGAATACGAAGAAGGAGAAGGAGCGATTGCAACGAAGAGGAAGCACATACGATTGAAGACGAAGGCCCTATACCAGGTAAGTATTTTCTGCACGTTATTAGGTATTGTTATAATTTAGGGTTTAACGATATTTAGGGTTTTGTTTATTTAGGGCTTGCTGTAGATTTAGGGTTGAAATATTGTTAATGAACCGTGTTAGGTGAGAATGGACGAAATCCTGGATCTGAAAATTCACCATGGTGGTCATTTCGTTGACTCTGATTTTAGTTTGTACGAGGGAGGCGTGGTTGATAATTTGAAAGTAGATGCTGATAAGTGGAGTTATTTTGAGTTAGTAGGTGTTTTGAAAGACTTAGGTTATAGGGACTTTGACAAAATGTATTACAAGGATCCACAATTAGGTATGAATTTGCTAGTTGATGACACAGGTGCTTTAGAAATTGCAGACATTTACAGGGTGCACCAAAGTGTTGACATTTACATTGAACACACACTATCTCAACCTGATTTTTACGATGGACCAGTGGATGATGTTGTTGTGGAGCCTGTAGATGAGGTTGAAAAGTTTCTTAATGAGTTACATGATGAAATAGCTGATAAATTGGAACAGATGAATGCTGCCAATGTTGGTGTGGAAGAATGGGAAGTTGGGTTGAATGGTGATAAGGTTGTAGAAGAAGGGGAAGTTAGGTTGAATGGTGATAATGTTGTAGAAGAAGGGGAAGTTGGGTTGGATGGTAATAATGTTGTAGAAGAAGGAGAAGTTGGTTTGAATGGTAATAATGTTGTAGAAGAAGGAGAAGTTGGTTTGAATGGTGGAAATGTTGCTGTTGAAGAAGGAGTTGGTAATATAACTGGAGGAAATGTTGATGGTCAGTCAAACAACATGGGTGAGGTTCATGATGAAAGTGATGATGATAGTGAGGATGAGAACTTTCAATATGATAGTGCCCTTGAGGTATCATTTGAGGATGAATCTGATGATTATGATGACATAGATGAAGATGAACTTGCTGATCTCATTTCAGTTGATAGTGATGGAAAGTCTAGTGGGAAAAAGAAGCACATGAAAGATACAGGAGAGTGTAAAGGGAGTGATAATGACAGTGATGATCTTCAAAGTGGTTGTGATAGTGATGACAGTAGTGGAATTAATAGGAAGAAGTATCCACTTTACAAAGAAAAGAAAGATATGTCCAACTACAAATGGGAGCTTGGTATGTATTTCACTTCCAAGAGTGACATTAAGGATGCAGTGATATCATATGCTGTGCAGAATGGTAGAGATCTGAAGTTTATAAAGAATGACAAGAAAAGAGTAAGGGTAAGATGTAAGGATGGCTGTCAATGGGAGCTCTACTGTAGCAAGTTACCAGATGAGGATTCTTGGCAAGTAAGAAAGATAATTGATGAACATAATTGTAGTAGGGAGTACAATGTGAAGTTGCTATCTACAAAGTGGTTGAGCAAGAGAATTCAGAACTCTTTGAAAAACAATCCTAGGTTGAAGGTTAAAGATATAAAAGAAAAGGCTTTGAGAAAGTGGAATGTGGGGATAAACAAGACCAAGGCAATAAGAGCAAGAGTGGCTGCCAGGGATAAGGTTGATGGGTCATTTTTAGGGGATTACAATAGGATATATGACTATTGTCATGAATTGTTGAAAGCAAATCCACGATCTACAATTAAGATGAATGTGGACCCTGTTCCTGAAGGTGTTGATGACCAAAGACCATATTTTAAAAGGCTATACATTTGTTATGCAGCTTGTAAAGAAAGCTTCAAACTAAGTAGGCATGTTATAGGATTGGATGGCTGCTTTCTGAAGGGACTCTGTGGGGGCCAAATTCTGGCAGCTATAGGAAGGGATCCTAATGATCAAATGCTTCCTATAGCATATGCTGTGGTGGAAAGTGAAAACAAGGATAGCTGGACTTGGTTTTTGGAGTTATTGATTGCTGACTTAGGAGGTGCTAATGAGTGTTTAACCTACACTTTCATTTCAGACCAACAAAAGGTATTGTACAACTTCCTCATTGTATATTTATGTGATGTAAGCTTATTATTTCTGTGATGTAAACTTATTATTTGTATAATGTAAACTTTAATTTTCAAGGGCTATTACCTGCAATGGATGATTTGTTGCCCAATGTGGAACAAAGATTTTGTGTTAGAAACTTGTATAATAATTTTAGGAAAAGATTTCCTGGAAAGATGTTGAAGGAAGTTATCTGGAAGGCAGCAAAGTCAACATATGCTCAAGCTTGGGAAAGAGAGATGAAAAGAATGAGACTGGCCAATGCAGAAGCATATCTCCATATGATGAAGACTCCACCAAGGTTTTGGAGTAGGTCCTATTTTAGGACAACCAACAAATGTGATGCTGTGCTCAACAACATGTCTGAGTCATTTAACAGTGTAATTCTTGACTCTAGAGGAAAACCACTTGTGACAATGCTTGAAGAGATTAGAACTTACCTCATGGAGAGATGGGCAAAAAACAGAATGAGGTTCCAAGATGTATCTGGTAATGAGATTTTACCCAACATTAGAAAGAAACTGGAAATAACTAGCAATTTTACCAACATGTGGCTTGTAAGGTATGGTTGAGTATTGTCTATTAGTGTTGTTATGTATTGATAAGTATTGTCTATTAATTGCAGCTATTGTTATTGTAGAATGGCAGATGAGCATATATTTGAAGTGAGGCATTTGGAAAACCCAGTTGAGACATTCAGTGTGAATCTGAAGGATTTGCGCTGCTCATGTAGAAGATGGGAGCTAACAGGTCTCCCTTGTGTCCATGCAATGGCATCCATGAAGAGTAGGAATTTTAAGGTTGATGATTACATTCCTGACTACTATAGGGTTTCTACTTACAAGGCAGTATACAAGCATGTTCTCTACCCGGTGAATGGGTCTAATTTGTGGGTCAGGACTCCATATCCAGATGTTCAGCCACCTAAGTATAGGAAGATGCCTGGTAGACCAAAGAAACGAAGAAATCTTGAGCAAGGAGAGATTGATGGGAGTGATAAAAAGATGAGAAGGACAGGTTTTATTATTAAGTGTTCTAGGTGCAAGAAGGTTGGCCATAACAAGTTAACTTGCAAGGTGACAACACCAGCTCAGCCAAGTCAAGCAACCGTTATTGATGCATCTCAGCCAAGTCAAGCAACAGTTACAAATGCAGCTCAGCCAAGTCAAGCAACAGTTACAAATACAGCTCAGCCAAGTCAAGCAACAGTTACTAATGCAAGTCAGCCAACTAGTACACAGGTGCCTGCAACTCAGTCCTCAGCATCTACACAGGATTACATGAGTGCAACACAATCTTCTAGAGGAAAGCAAGTGACTGGACAATGTTCTAGGGGAAATGCAGGTAACAACAAATCTTCAAAAGTGGATGGAAAGTTACAGAAGCTTGGTGTACGAAGGCCATTTGTAGCCCCAGGACCAACAACAAGATTATCTGCAGCAAAGAATGTGATTGGACCTACAACTAGAAGGACTACCCCAACAAAGAGGCTCCCATCAAAGAAATTTACTTAGTCTTACAATTAGTATTAATGTAATTTGAATTCTGTTTGAACAATTAGGGTAATGGTTAATGTATTTTGAAGTCATTTTGAACAATTATGGTTGTTGTTTAGGTTCTGTTTATAGGCATGTTGGAGAAGTCTATTATCAACATGTTTATGTCATGTTTGTATTTTGAAGACAATTTGAACAATCATGTTTGTTATCAACATGTTTATGGTTAATGTATTTTGAAGACAATTTGAACAATTATGTTTGTTATCAACAATTATGTTTGTTGTTTTGGTTCTGTTTGTATGCATTTGGGAAATATCATGAAATGTGTTAATGTCATGTTTGTTTTGGTCTGTCAAATGCATTATACACCAAATATGCCAATACTAAAACTCATTTCATTTCACAATTGTGTTACAATTACACATTCAAACTACACATTCAAAAACCAGAAACATCCTAATTGCCAATACTAAAACATCCTATAAAACCAAAAACATAACATTACACAACATATAAACTTCCACTTTTGAAACTTCTTCAATTGGCCTTGAATTTCAGTCACCCTATTCCCTAAATCCTCATTTCTGCACTTCAGTTTTTCAAATTCCTTGGATAAGATTTCAAACTTATGTATCAAATCTTCACATTTGTCTTCCACCACTTCCTCATTGAACCACTTGAAAAAACCGCAACCTCTTTGCTCAGACCCCTGTAAATAACAAATTTGTATCAACAACACAACCTCTTCACATTGCTTTAACATACCAAACCAAAAATTTGGGCTTACCTTGTAATTGATACATCCCCAAAATTTCTTTCTGAAATTCTTGTCAGTGTTTGCCCTACGAATCACAGCAGCATCACCACAGTAACAAATTGGCATAGCACGAGCCTTACTAAGAACGCAAGACTCGTTGCTTTCTGATTTTGTCTCTTTGAAGAACTCAGAACAATGTTTTTCCTTCATGGTTGGTGATTATCAGAATGGAGATGGGAGAAAAGTGATGAACACGAAGGAGAAGGAGAATAGAACAAGAAGTGCAGAGATGGGGAGAAGGAGAACGTGAAATTGAATTGGGGGAGAAGGAGAACGTGAAATTGAATTGGGGGAGAAGAAGGAAAACCTAATATACTATGACACATCACCTGCCAGCTAGACAAAACAAACGGACGTTAGAGCCAACTTGACGGACAGGACTGACGTGATTAAAATTAGAAACTTAAAGGACCAAATTGGCACGAAAATTAATTGAGGGACCAAAGTGAACCAGAGGGTAAACTTAAGGGACCAAACAGGGTATTTTGCCAATAGTTTATGTTTCTAAATTTGATTTAAATTAAGATGAATGAATATATAACCTAAAAAGTAAAATTTTATTGACATGAATAATATAGCTTCTTTCATGTTGTTTGTAGGATAATATGACCTAAGAAGTAAACTTAGGATTAGTATAATAGCTTTAGAAGTTAACTTAATATAAGTCAATGCATAACCTAAGAAGTGAACTATGTTTTTATGTATTATAGTTTATGTTTCAATAGCCTCTTTCCTGCTGTTTGTAGGATAATAAGACATGTCTCACGTAAGATAAGCGAACTTTCTACTGGCATATGGATTATAGAAGATACTAATACATTTTGACTTGTAGGTAGGGAAGGTGAATGAACAAAATTAACTCAAGAAACCTCATACTATAAGTGTGGTTCACATATGGTTTGTGTTGCTCTGAAGAAAAAATATAAGGAGGATGAAGCTAAAGTGAAAGTTGCAAACTTATATGGAAATACCATAATGACATCCATTCAAATTTAACACAAGTTTGTCGTTCTCAATTAAGCTTTATTCTCCTTTCATAGTTGGATGTCATTCGGAGACAGGTACGTTCATGAAACATTTTATAGGTTGATATGTTTTATGTTGTTTATTGTATGTTGTTGATGATTTTGTTGTTTTTAATAAAATTTGTTTGTTATATCTTGTGTATTGATTAAGGTTTTTTGTTGATGTATGGTGTTGTTAAGGTTTGTTTAGAAGATGAGTTTATTATATCGTATGTGGTTTGAGTGTTTTTCCAACCCCTTACCGAATATATAAATTTTTGAATTGAATTAGAAATGATACTATGAGATATTAAGTTATATTGGAATACAAAAAATTACACTTATCAATGTTATACAAGATTTCTCCAACCCATTATCCGCATTTCATTCTTTAACGGTTAGAACTTGGTTTAATACTTCTAGTTCTTCAATTTCCCTTCCTTCACCTCTAACTTTGTTTGTAAAGTAAATAATATTATGCAAAATAAACTAGAGGTGAAAGAATGGGAGGTTGAATATCTAGGGGCATTGAAATAAAATTTCACAGTAAAGAGCAAAATGCAGATAATAGGCTGAAGAAATCTTGTATCACATTGATTAGTGTAACTTATTTTTCTAATATAACTTAATTTGTCATATTATTAATTTATATATCAGATTGAAAGGTTTTATGTTTAGTGAGCATTAGTGAAATAAATATTCCACATGATTTATAATAAACTCATGTGTATATATCACAACAATTGTAAAGAACAACCGTTGTTAAATGTTAAGCGTTAATAATTTCACTACAATTGTTTAATGTAACTGTTGTGATAGGTAGCAAGCTACCTAATTTATAATTACGGTCACGCGATCGTGGTGGAAAGCATCATACTTAAAACCACCCCTACCTTACCACGGTTGATCAAGCGTGATGATATCCCTTTTCCAAACCATGTGTAGTGATATGGCTTTTATGTAGTAGTTTTATTGATCTTGAAAGTTTAGTGTTGTTGTTATTGAGAATAAAAGTTTTATGTTGTTGTTATTGTTGAGATTGAAGGTTTATTGTTCTTGTGAGATTGAAAGTTTAATGATGTTGTGAGATTACAAATTTTAATGTTATTGTTGTATTAACTTATTAAAGTCTTGACATCTCTTTTAAAAGTGTGGAAAAATTTACGTTGAATTTTTGTTGTTAAAACGTGTAGTTTAAAAATGTAACTTAAGACTGTGTGTCTAATTTAATATAGGTGTACATTTATTACAATATAACTTAGTAATATTTTGATTTTACAATATGACTTAGTAAAGTTTTTAACTTAGCAAAGTTTTCATTCAAAATGTATGAGTTGTGTAGGATATTTATTTTATTCCTAGAAAGTAGTTACGAATCGTAGTTGAATAAAATCTAATAGATTAAGTGTGGCGTAAGAGAACAAAGTGGTTTAATTTCCTCAGTTCATTGAAAGAAAAATTCCTAAAAATAATGGATCTTTTGTTGTCCTTTTGTTTTAGTGGGAATACAGATTCTTGAAAAGGAAGTAATATTAAATCATCTATGTTTTGATGAAATTAGTAAACATTATTTCAAAAGAAATAGGTAAAAAACATATTTTCTCCCAGCATGTAACACTCTGTCCAAAAAATTAAAAAAAAAGTTGTTGTGATTGTTTGCATGGTATCCAAGTTTCCTAAGGGTACTCATCAAATATAAAGAAACTTATATCAATGAAATATCTCAAATTAATTGGCTCAAAATCTCATGATTGTCATGTCTTGATGCAACAACTTCTACCAATGCCTATTCGTGGCATCTTGCCAAAGAATGTAAGGTAAACTATAACTAAATTATGCTTAATCTTCAATTCTACCTATATGTAATAAATTCAATGATCCATACAAATTAGATGAGGCTGAACACGAGGCTATAATTATTGTGTCAATTGGAGATATATTTTCCTCCATCATTTTTTTAACATTATGGTTCCCTTAATTGTTCATCTAGTGAGGAAGATTAAATTTTATGGCCCAATCTATTTAAAATGGATGTATCCAATAGAGAAATACATGAAGATCATTAAAGGGTATACGAAAAATTTTCACTGTCCAGAAGTTTCGATCGTTGAAAGTCACATCACAAAATAAATTATTGAGTTTTGTTCAAACTATTTGTCAGAAGCAGACTCTATAGGAATTACCAAGTCTCGTATTGATGGAAGATTTGAATGTAGAGGTACTCAAACTTTAAATGTTAAGTTAATGCCTCAATATGTAGTTCTTCAAGCACATTTGTATATATTGAATAATATTGATGAAGTTCAACCTAACTTATCCGGTCACAAAAGACTTATCAAAGAAAAATTCCCCCAAATGAGTGGAAAATGGATATTGACGGACCATAACAAGAGTTTCATAAATTGATTTAATGAAAGAATTTCTAATTATAAGAGTGCATCCAATACATTTAAATGGATGTCATACATACCTAAAATAATGTAATAATTTGGTATGCATATGAAATTAGTAAGTTTTCTTTCTATACAAAATCAAAAGTTGATAGTAGTACCATGCAAAAAGTAGGGATATGGTTATTGTTGAATCCATATACTTCTCTAATTCTAAAGATAAGAACCTTGTATTGGCAATCTAGATCGTACTTTGGGGCTCATATAAGAGATATGGGAAATTGCTTATGTTATATTTAAAATGTCGTTATTTAAATGCAAATGGATTAATAGTTACACTTGTGTACAAACTGATGAGTTATGATTCACATGGGTTGACCTCTACAAGGTAGCTTATATGAACAAAGCTTTCATCATGAAAACCCAAGAAAAACAAGTGTTTTATGTCACTAATACTTTTAGCAATAGACAATCAATTTTCTCCAAGGATAACACGTTCCTGCTAGTGATGAAAATCAAGATTTAACTTTTGATATTTTTGAGACCCCTTCTTTCACAACACACATGCTAATTCATATGAAGAAAATGATTTATTCGTTATGATCGTTAAGAAGAGATATGGAAAAACTACAAGTAAATATTTTATATTGTTTATTCATAATTTGTTAATTTTTATTTTTAATATTTATAGTTAATATTGTTATAATTGTATGTCATTCATTTTATTCTTTTTTGTTAAATAGATAGACGAACCATTCATTTAGTACCTCTCCTATAAATGGGGGTTCTCATATTAATCATAAAAGAAAAAAGATATACTTGAGGTATCACAATGATGTCTGAATTAACAAAAGTCTTTAACACAAGTGTTAAGTTGTTAGTCAAGTTTTATATGAAAACTATTTGTTATGGTGAGCATGCTTCCACATTTAGGAGTTATGAAATATTGCTTATGAAGGGAAATTGAGATTTAAAACGCAACATAAAACATATTTAGGGTTTTGGGAGTCTTTTAAGGTTTTTGTGTTTTTCTTTGTATGTCACTCATGTATCTTCTGATACATTAAGGTAGACTAATTATTCTAACTCTTGAAGCTTTTAAGCAAAAGAGTTTAGTATTATTCTTAGTTGAAGCTTTTAAGCAAAAGAGTTTAGTATTGTTCTTAGTTAAAGCTTTTAAGCAAAACTAAGTATTGTTTATTGGAAGTGTAATTTTCTATTTTATTTTAATACAATCACTGGGATTGTGACTAGTTTTTATCACTGAGGTGATTGGTTGTAGGAAGTGAGAGGGGGATCTCATATCTAAAGGGTTCTAGGTAGAAGTCAAACAAGGTAGTGATTATGCGAGAAGTTGTAAATTGGGACTGTTTAGGCTTTAAACTAATATTATCATAGTGGATTTCCTTTTTGGCTTGGTAGTCCCCAGAGTAGGCGACGTTGCATAAAACTGGGTTAACAATTGATTATGTTCTTTTACCTTCTGAAATTTAATTCTGCATACTTTTTGTTTGGTAAAAGTGTTTTCTGTCGGCAGGTGATGTTATAACATTTTTCCTGACATTGTGATTTATATTGAGACATCTGTCTTGAGATTTGTATGGGAAGTGTCAGAATTTCAACTAGATTCTCGGATGCTATTTTATTTAGAAAGTCAAAATGCACGTGACTTAAACGTCTATGCCATAACCAAGAATCTTAAGCCTTGGTCACTAGGAACTTAGTACCATGCATCAACACATCATCTGGATCAATCATATATATGTTATCAATCCTAGAACCTTTAAACACAAGGTCCTTAATTGCCTTGTGCTTAATTAAACAACTAAGAGAATTAAAAGTAAGGATGTACTCTTTGTCGCATAATCGGCTAACCTTAAGAAGGTTGTATGAGCCCTTTAACTAAAAGCACATTTTCAATAGTAATTGTGGAGGGATTTCCCACAATACCTTCTCCTAGTATGTTACCTCTTGAGTTGTCTCCCTAAGTGACGTGACCGCTTTCTTTCTCATCGAACTTGGTGAACAAAGAAGCATCTCCTATCGTGTGTCTTGAACATCCGCTATCTAGAAACCATAATCTTTTCGCGGAAACATGACTTTCTTACGGATAATCAAATAGGTAAATCTAGGTCCCTAACTAGTAGGTCCTTTGGGTTAGTTGAGGTACACTTAGGAACCCATGCCATCTTACCATTTGGAACTTTGAAAATCTTGATGTGACATTTAGACCTAATGTGTCACTTATTACCACAATAATGACAAATGGCTTTAGATTAAATGCCTCTTCTATTTCTCCTAATGACACATGAAGAGCTAGAATAAGAACAAGATGATGAAGTAACATGACTTAATTGCCCTTTGAGATTTACAATTTCAAGTTTTAAAATTGGACATTTAACACATTCCACTTTTTTCCATCTTTTAAACTAAAGTATCAGAAAAATTATAACGTTCATCAACAAGAGATGTATGTGCGTCTTTAAGATAATCCAAAGCATAATTAAGATTATTGATCTTTTGTTCAAGAGTTAAAATCATTTCCTTTTGGAGAGAAATTTTCTTAAACGCAACGTGCCTTACCGTTGGAAAAGGGGTACCATCGCATGTGCCTTACCGTTGTTAAGCAGGATGTGGTTGTAAGTTCGCTGTTTCCACCACAATCTAGAAATCATTATTGTAACGCAGGGTGCGCACCACATATCACAATGGTTAATCTTATAAACTGGTGTAATATGTACACGTAGGTACTAGGTTTGAAACCCAACACGAGCAAATAATTTAAAACATAAATTACTTTTGATCACGGTTACAATAGTTAACTGTTGTTGAAAGTATCTAGAGTTTATTATATAATATGTAATAGCATCAAATTAATGAAGAAGTCTATAATTTGAAAATAAACTATTCACGATTACTAAAGAAATACAAGCATTCAATTTAATGAAGAAGTCTATAATCTGAAAATTAACTATTCTTGAAAACCAACTTAAATAAACCATTGTTTTTTGATTGCATGAGTCCTGCAAACACCATGAAAGTTATCAAGATGTGAAACCACAACTTAATTTTCAACAACAAATACATGAAACAAAATAAAAACACTAACAACTTACTTCATCAATGTATAGACATGAAGTCGTGGAACTATAATAAAGTATGAAGTTCATATTGTTTGTGAAGCTACGAAGAAGTACAAGGTGGATGAAGTTTTCAACATAGCTTCATTTTTTTTGTACTATATTTGTGTCAAGGTCTGTAACGGTGAAAATTGAGACTAAACCAATGATTAACTTAACTCATATTTTAGTGAAAGTTGCCACCGCGCTTTATTGTTTCCAAAGAAAATGGGAAAAAGAGCGAAATAAAACTCAAAGAAGTTTTTTAAATCAAAACTAATAAAATAAATAGAGATCTTAAGTTCGGGGGTTGGTTATACAAACGGAAGGTATTAGCACCCTATGTATCTATAGTACTTTATAGAAACCTCTTTGAAATATATCTAATAAAGTTTATTGTTACTATTCTTGTTTGTGAAAAAAAGTGTGGAGGTGAGAAGAGAATTTTATTTGTGTTAGGCAAGACGTCGCATCTTGTTCCTCTTAAAAGGAAAAAAGGCCAAAGTGGCAAAATATTTTTGGGTGCTAAGTTTTAGAATTACAAAGCAAGTTTTTGAAGTGCTAAGATTTATAAAAACATAGCAAGTTTTAAAAGGGTCTAAGCTTTAGAAATGCAAATCAAGAGTTTGAAATGCTAGGTTTTAGAATTACAAAGCATGTTTAAAATGGGCTAAGTTTTAGAAATGCAAAACAAGGTTAAAAAGGGGCTAAGCTTTAGAAATGCAAAGCAAGGGTTTGGGTGCTAAGTTTTAAAGTACAAAGCAAAGGTAAATAAAAGAAAATAGGTGAGTACCTTGACAATTTTAGTCAATACTATCCCATTCCTTTGGATTGGTGACACAAGCAATATGAATGAGGAATCAAGCAAGCATAAGTATCTCAAGCAAGCATCAAGGTAAAGTATCTCAAGAAATATCATGTGAGATATGGTATATGTATTATGAAAAAAAAATCAAAGTATATCAAATATAAGCAAAGCCAATCCATCACATAGATATGGTAACATTAAAAGAAGAAACCCTAAAAGAGTTATCAATATGACTAAAAGATAAACAAGTGTTAATTAAACAAAGCTATCAATATACTCACAAGTAAAAGAGAATACATACCTCAACAAATTCAAGCATCAATATCATGGTCATATTAAATATATATGGATATGAATGTGTATAAACATATGAACATGTGTATATGCATCATGGTGATCTCATGAATAAGTATGATCATGTCAAGTATGAGTGATGATAATGATCAACAAGGAAAATCAAAGTCAAACATAGTATCATGGTAAACAAATCCTCAAACAAATACACGATTGAATCATAAAGTAAGGTATGGTCAAAGGATATAAACATGTGGGCATGTGAGCATAAAATTAATCATCAATATGAATATCAGACAATCATGACAAAAAGAAGTATACATGCATCATGTTAAGAGCATATAAATCAAACAAGTATGTATTCACATGATTTAACAATGTATGATCAATCAAATAAATATACACAATCATCCATCAGAGAGATCATATTAATATGTATCAAGCATTTGAACATGATAAGATTAAACAAACAATTGTTCATGATAAGCATATAAATAAATAAATATAAACATGAAGACAATGGTATGAATCTCAAGTCAAGGTCTTATGTGGGTTAGGGTTTCCAACAATTAGGGTTTTCTAAGTTAAGTTCACATTTATTCAAGTTGTAATCACTTAAAAGAACTAATCAATGGTACAAAATAAACAAAGAATCAAAGTATGATTTGTATAAAGGGTATAAATATTAACAAGACCTCAAGAAAAATTAGTTTAATTAAATTATAAAATTAAATAAAATATTTAAGAGAGAAAATAAATGTTTTAATGATTTTGAACATATTTAATATATATATATATATATATATATATATATATATATATATATATATAAAATCATGGTGATGAAATAATCATGGTGAGAAAAAAATAAAATCAAAAGGAATGAATAAATAATCATGGTGATGAAAAATAAAATCAAAAGGATTTATAAAAGAAATCAAAAAGAGGTTAAAATGGTGAGAAAAAAAAGGTAAAAAAGACAAGTGATAAAAATTTGTTGTGGCCAAGGAGTGTTGAACTCAAGTCCTTGAGGTTACCACACTAAAACTAATACCAATGGGCCAACGCGTATTTGGTGATAACCATATGCCTTCAGCTCAATATATGTTAGAACAAGTGACAAAATGCATAAAAGAGAAACTAGCACAAAAGTGTGGGGCAAGGGGGATTCAAACCCAGGCTCAAAGGTGACAGGCACGCGCTCTTAACCACTAGGGTGGTGATACATCAATTGTTTTAAACACATCCATCATATTATATTTAAAGCTATGTAAAAAATTCAAATTTTACACATAAGCACAACTTCATCTTCAACCTTGAGACACCAAATTCAAATTTCTCCATTTCTTAACCAAATGCAAAGATTTAAACATTAAAGTTGCTAAGAATTTCATCACAATTTCAAAAATGTAACTAACATAAATTTATTTTAACTATAGCTCCCAAATTATAAACAAAACTAGAAAACCCTGGAAAATTCAAACAAAAATTAAAGGGCATATATCATCAGTCAATGGCAGATAAGTTAGGGGTTTTAATCCTCACATGAAATCAAACATAATAGAATCGAGAATTGCTCAAAATGATGCTTAAATCATAAAGTTCCAAGTCCAAAAAACTTACTTCTAAAGTGAGAAATGGATATGGAGTAAGAGAACTTCTATATATGGTTTGATGATCCCTATAACTTCAGTGAGGTCCCCAGAACGTTTTTCAATGCTCACTTTGCCTGGACAGTGCCTCAATCCTTTTGACCAAGTCAAGTTGTAGTGACGGAAAAATGAGTTTGGGAGATGTTGATGGAGGTGTTACAGTTGGTGTTTAATGCATACAGAAGGTTCTATATGATCTGTGGATGGTGTTTGGATGGTAAGTTTGTAACGAACTTGCAAGGGGAATGATTTTCAAAGAATTGGATTTTGAAACTTCAATGGAGTTTCATAAACCAAATTCTGAGCTACAGAGTGTTTGGAGAGATTTTAAATATGTTAAGGTGTGTTTTGAAGTATTGTGGAGGCATCTATTTATAGGGAAACATGGGAGGATCAAGGGATGATTAGAAATGAAACTTGAAGTTTCCATGGTTTTGTTGAAAATTAAAGTGAAGGTTACTTGTGTAAGAACAAGATTGGTTTTGCATCTGGCCTTAGGTTTTGATGATAACTTTACATGTTATCTTAAGGAACAATTATATACGCTAATGGTTTTCTTTCTAGTGTATGGTTGTTTCCTGGCAGGTTCTTACTCTAGTAAGAAGGCGTGTGACATCATCAGATTCTAAAATCAACACTCTGGAAGAATACTAGTGTTGTGTTACCACAGAAGTCATGCTTCTGGAATGCTACTTATGCAACGGTTCCAAGGAACGTTAGTATAAGAGCTTATCATTGTGACTTTGTAAGGAAAGCTTTGGAGTCTTTCTGAAGCTTTACTTCTATGTCCCATGATCTGAAGATGTTGAAGACAAAGGTTCTGCTGAACGAGCTCTCAAGGTCTGAAGACATGGCTTATAAAGACCAAGTGCTGAAGACTCTAAAGACAAAGGTTCTGCTGAATAAGTTCTGAGCAAAGACTTAGGTATGAATATTCAAGTTCTGATCATCTACAACGTGCTTCAATTAACATACAATCAGAAGCCTTTGAAGACTTAGAAGATCAAGGACGACTTGCGTGTGATGGTGAGCATAAAAATACTAATGTAAATTGCGACCTCTAGTCTTATAGGGTGGCGTAAGGATAGTCCAACCTGTACTTGTTATCTACCATTCCCGTCATGGCCATTGGGGACTTTACAACTGTACTTTGCATTTCTGATTGTACCCTCCAATGAATCTATCCTTCTTTATAAAATAAGTCACTGGAAGAATTTGAAATCAATGATTCATTTCTATAAAACTACACCGAAGCGCTGCACAAACTCTGTTAGAGAAATTATTTGTATAGTTTTGTATTTTTAGCAAGGAGCTTTTTTTTTCGTATCTTGCTTATCAACACTTTTGTGTTGATGTACTTAAACATTATGTAATCTTCTTATTAGAAGCATTTTTGTAATACACGCACTTAATAAACTTGGTTGATTGTTTCCTTGGGGGACTAGCTACTAGTCAGAAGACTTGAGAATACTATGAATGCGGTCATAGTGGTTTCACGATAAGGACCAACTAAACTTTTTGGGGTTGTCATCAAGTTTGACCAGAGCTTATTATGGTTGTTTCCTTGAGAAGGTTAGGTGCTAGTCAGGAGTCTCAAGAAGGCATTGGCTGCGGTCATTGAGGTTGTTTGTAATCAATTTGGTTATAATGGATTAAATCCTTATTGAAAAGGAAAAATCACCTTGGCGGGTGGACTGGAGTAACTTAGTTAACATTGAACCAGGATAAAAATAATTGTGTTCATCTATTTTTATTCTTCTGTTCACTTTGTGTTTTGAATAACAAAAAGATTATATTTGGTGGAACCCAATTCAAACCCCCTTTCTTGTATTTCTCGCACCTTCAACATGAATTTCTGTGGTTCTAATGTGATAGCTAGGGTGGTTGACACTTTTAGAGATGTTGCTTATGGTGCAAAGGAAGTGTATTTTAATTGTACAAAGGAAGTGTATTAATAATTTAAAACAGTATACAAATTATAATTAGTGAATTTTAATTCTTCTCAATTTTATATGAAAAATAAAATAATATGAAAATTAACTAATTCCCAACTGTAGTGCAAATATTATTTTGAGTATGTATAATTTTTATTTATTAAAGTGCTTTCTTGATAATATTATTCAATTAATTTAAAATAATAAAACTTTTTATTCTTTAAAATTTATTTAATGTTGTAATTAGAAACTTCAAATAAAATCTTCAATTATCATCGTTTTCGCGGTGATTGCACTCGTGTGTGGACTATGTTTCTTGCTTCCCCATTCCAGTAGTTCGTCCGAGGATGAAGTAGACATCGAGCTCCGCAGTATCCATTCTGTTGTCGCCTCCTCCTCCTCCTCCGAGAGTCCCCCACAATGGATGGGGGGAGCCGACTCCGAGATGAGTCCATGGTATTTCCCTAAACCTCTTGTAAATTTTTTGATGGATTTTTATGTTACGTACATGTTTCATTTGTTTCAGTGACATCATTGTGATTTTCTTAAATGAAGCAGCTGGCTAAGGAGTTAAGGAGACTCAAACTTTGCAACATTGTTTAAATGACAGTTTCATAAAAATACTAAAAGGTTTATAGTACCACTAGTTTAGTAAGGCATTTTAATTTGAAACATTTTGGTAGTGCTTTTGTTAGACTTTATTTGATAATGCATTTAAAATAGTACCTTATTATTATCTGCATATTGTTATTCCTCCATTGATTGGGTAAAGCGCCAGTCGATTAGCCAATATGAAAAATTTCACAAAACTTTTTTGACAGCTTGCAATTCATTTGGAACGACTTCATGACATTTTTAGAAAGAGTTTTTGAGAAAAATTACTTATAAAACTTGTTTTAGTGTGTATGTGTGTGTGCGCGCACACGCGCATGATTAGCTGAATAACTTAACAAAAAATCCCTTATACTTTTACAATATAATGTTCACTTAGATGCATTAGGGAGAGCTTTCATACTTTAAGACTTGTTATATACTTCAATCTTGTAGACATTTTCTTGATCATAACATTGAGATGAGGCTTGAGTTATATTCTGTTTAGGCTCCATTATCAGAGAATAAATTTTATCAAATCCTATTGGTCTGGTTGCATCTTGAACAATTTTACACTTGACTTTAGTTATCATCATAAAAAAATTAGTAGTCATAATCAAAAGCATGTTCATCTAAAAATGATAAAGGCACATCTTCAACAAATTAATAAGCCTGCTATTAAGACAACTCATATATCTTAAAATAAAATTTTTAAACAACATTAATTTATTTAGATCTGTTTAATTTGTGTTAATTTTTTCAAAGTCCCGATGGTAATATCATAGATTGTGTTTTATTTTATATACAACCAACTTTTAATCTCCCTCAATTAAAAGAACAAAAATCATTGGTACGATGTTTTTTTGTCAATTTAGTAAAAGAAAATTGAAAAATAAAGTTTCAACTTAAGGAAGCTTTCATATTTTAACTTTATAACTAGTCAGAGACCCGTGCTGTCGCCCGGGTGCATTATTTGTAGTGTAATGTTTTTTGAACGATACGAAAAAATGTGAAGTAAAAAAGTTTGACTAAATTGCATATATAAAATGAAAATTAACCACTAAAAAAAGTTTTACTAATAAGATATTAGTAGTATGAAAATTAGGTTCTACAGCAAACTTAACAACTATTTCATAGTCAATTTCATCCTGCTTTACAATTTCAACAGCGTGAATTTTGAGGATGGGTAATTTAATGATGAAATAAAAAAAAATAACAACAAAATATTTGATAACGTGATAACACATGAATGAGTCTTAATGTCATGACCCTTAAATAGTCTCAAATACAAATGTAAAATTTTAGATATAAATGTAAAATTTGAAAAGATTTCCTTTTTAAAAAATGAACAATAATCATATAGGTTTAATTATATTAAATAATCACACACAAAGAAGAAAAATATATAATTATGAGATGGAGAAAAAATTAATATTTAAAAATAAAGATTTTGTCTTGAATTAAAATAATGATTGATTAAATTAAAATAAATATTTTCTTGTTAGTGACCCGTGAGATAAATACATTTTTAATGTTATTAAAATTAAAAAAATACATTATACTATCAAGCAATTGATATGATATATAATTATTAAAATTAAATTAAAAATAAATTACTTAATTATTAAATAATTATACAATGAAAAAAATTGATCCATGAAACAGAAAGAGAATAAAAAGAATTTTAACATTTGAAAAAACAAATAAAATATGTATTATGTTGATAGTGACCTGTAAAATACAGTCTAATAACATATAAATTTATTAAATGTTGTATAAAATATATTTAAAAAATATGTAAATTTAAAATGAATGATTTAATTATAAATGAATAGTAATCCTAAATATTTAACTATATTATATTTTCAATTAAAATGTTACTTTATAAAGAGAGAGAATTTATAAAGAGAGTGAGAGAATGAGGTAGTGTATTATGTTGTAGAAAGTGTGTGGACCAATGAAAGTGAAATACTTGGTGCAAAAGATAAAAAGGTGAAGGGTTACTTTGTTAGTTACTAAAATGTCCAATTTGTAGTGTAAATTATTTTTGAGGGAAGGGCAATTTAGAGAGTTTGGTCAATCTCTTAGTATATGTTAGAGTAGAATAGTAGATTGAAAATATTTTCATCTACAAGATTCTTAAGAAAAATCAAATTTGAACTTTCAATCATGAAGTTTATCAGGTGAATTTTGTACGAATGGAATAATACCAATTAGAAGAACAAAAGAAGAAGAAATAAAATTTGGAAGAAAAAGCATAAGCTTTCATGAAAGACTCTATGTATGCAATTACAATAAATCAATGTTTTTCCTCTAAATTTATTTATATTTTAATGGTAATTAAATTAGGAAATAAGAAAACAAAATTAGCATATGGTTGTGATTTCACTCAATTAAAATCTCCAATGGTGTTATCCAAATTATATCTTAATTTCATCTACAATGTCAGTTCATATTTAAACTGAATCCTCTTTATAAATTTGTTTGCATACTAAACAGGAAGTAATTTCGAGAATGATTCCTGAAAAGTTAAACTTCCAACTTTCCGTGAAACCAAAATTCCACCGCAATTTTTCCCGTAAACTAGGAAAAAATAGCTGGGTGGGAGATTGGATGGTTCTAATGGCAATTACCGTTGTTTTCGCGGTGATTGCACTCGTATGCCGACTCTGTTTCTCGCTTCCGCATTCTAGTAGTTCGTCAGAGGACAAAGGAGACACTGAGCTCGGCAGTATCCATTCCGTTGCCGCCACCTCCTCCTCCGAGAGTCCCCACACTAGATGGGGGAACGGACTCCGAGATGAGTCCATGGTATTTCTATAAACCTCTTGTAAATTTAGTTTGATGGATTTTTGTGTTATGTAAATGTTTTATTTATTTCAGTGTGATTTTCTTAAATGAAGCAGCTGGCTAAGAAGTTATGGAGACTCAAACTTTGCAACGTTGTTTAAATGACACTTTCACAAAATACTAAAAGGTTTATAGTACCACTAGCTTAGTAAGGCCTTTTAATTTTAAATATTTTAATAGTACTTTTATTAGTGACTATATTTGATAATTCATTTAAAATACTACCTAATTATTATCCGCAAAGTGTTGTTCCTCCATCGACTGGGTAATGTGCCAGTCGAGTAGCCAATATGAACAATTTCTCAAAACTTTTTTGACAGGTCACAATTCATTTGGAACGACTTCATGACATTTTTAGAAAGATTTTTGAGAAAAATTACTTATAAAACTCATTTTAATGTGTATGTGTGTGCGCACGCACACGCGCATGATTAGCTGAATAACTTTACAAGAAACCCCTTATACTTTTACGATACAATGTTCACTTAGATGCATTAGGGAGAGCTTTCATACTTTAAGACTTGTTCTATACTTCAATGTTGTAGACATTTTCTTGATCATAACGTTGAGATGAGGCTTGAGTTATATTCCATTTAGGTTCCATTATCAGTTAATCAAGTTTATCAAACCCTATTGGTGTGGTTGCATCTTTAACCATTTTATACTTGACTTTAGTTATTATCATAAAAAAAATTAGTAGTCATAATCAAAAGCATGTTCATCTTAAAACGATAAAGGCACATCTTCAACAAAATAATAAGACTGCTATTAAGACAATTCATGTATCTTAAAATAAATTTTAAAACACCATTAATTTACATAGATTTGTTTAATTTGTGTTTATTTTTTCAAAGTCCCGATGGTGATATCATAAATTGTGTTTTGTTTTATAAACAACCAGCTTTTGTTCACCCTCATTTAAAAGAACAAAAATCATTGGTACGATGTTTTTCTGTCAATTTAGTAAAAGAAATTTTGAGAAATAAAGTTTCAACTTAAGAAAGCTTTCATATTTTAACTTTATAATTGAAAATATTCTCATCCATATTTTCATCTACAGGATTCTCAAGAACAATCAAATTTGAACTTTCAGTCATGGAGTTTATCAGGTGAATTTTGTCCTAATGGAACATTACCAATTAGAAGAACAAAAGAAGAAGAAATAAAATTTGGAAGAAAAAGCAAAAGCTTTCATGAAAGACTCTACGTATGCAATCACAATAACTCAATGTTTTTCCTCTAAATTTATTTGTATTTTTATGGTAATTAAATTGAGAAATAAGTAAACAAATTAGCATATGGTAGTGAGTTCACTCAAATGAAATCTCGAATGGTGTTATCCAAATTATATTCATCTACAATGTCACTTCATATTTAAAATAAATCCTTTTTATAATTTTTTTGCATACTAAACAGGAATTAATTTCGAGAATGATTCCTGAAAAGTTCAAATTCCAACTTCCCGTGACACCTAAATTCCACCATAATTTTTTCCCTAAACCAGGAAAATGTAGTTGGGTGGGAGATTGGAATGTTCCGGTGGCAATAACAGTTGTTTTCGCGGTGATTGCACTCGTGTGCCGACTCTGTTTCTCGCTTCCGCTTTTAGTAGTTCGTCCGAGGACGAAAGAGACACCGAGCTCTACAGTATCTATTATGCTGCTGCCTCCTCTGAGAGTTCCCCACACTGGGTGGGGAGCCGATTCCGAGATGAGTCCATGGTATTTCCCTAAACCTCTTGTAAATTTTGTTTGATGGATTTTTGTCTTATGAACTCGATGTGGGATTTGAGCACCCCATATTATACAAATGTCGAGGAGACTTGGTAGAAAAAAGGTGGGGTATGGTCATGCTGGAATGATTACTTCTACGAGATTTTGGCGGAAAAAATGAGGTCCTTTACAAGATCCTTTCTTTTGTTTAAGGAAGAATTCTCAGTCTAATAAATTAGATCAAAAGAGAAAACAATGTATCATATAAGTTTTGAAAAAAGTCTAATTATATTTTAACTTAAATTTTTTTAAAAACAATTATAAAAACGACGTCATTTTGTGTGATAAAAAAAGAAAGCAATTAATCGACCTATTTTCCAAAACCCCTAGTTCTTCAAGTTTTAACGGTTCTATCATCTTACATTAATGATAATTATAATACATCAATAATAAATATAAATAATTTAGTAAAATTATAATTGTATTGCTTTTATTTATCATATTTTCTTAATCTAAATGATCATGACACTTATTTTAGGAGAGACGGAGGGAGTAAAAAACTTGATTTTAATTTATTTCATAATAACAAACATTTTTGTTTGATGTAAATTTAAACAATTTTAATTCCTTCTCACTCTTCTTGCACTGAAAGTAGTTGTAATGTCATTTTTTTTAAACTTATATTTTTTCATTTATAAAGTTTCACAAAAGATTCATGAAATTCTGGTATCAGATATGTGATGTCGAATGAGATGTCACGACACAAATATCTGCTGATTAAACACTATGGAACAAGATGGTAGCAGTAACGAAAAATAGTACAGAAAGGTAAAAGACACAAGGAACTGTTTACCCAGTTCGGAACAACCTTCCTACTCTGGGGGCTACCAAGCCAGGGATGAAATCAATATACGATAGTATCAATTCGAAGTTAAACTCCCCCGTTTACAACTTCTCACTTAATCACTACCCTTCCTATGACTTCTACCCGATAACCACTCACACTATTCAACACTTGAGTTCCCAACACAATTAGGATTGTGCAGACTTTATAATGCAGCAGCGGCGGCAGGAGTGGGCTTGGGCCACCAATTAGGGTTCAATCCTCTCATAAAAACCTCCATGAAATCAGGTCATAATTACTCCAATATAAAATTCATCATGAGATTACGCAAACATAACGTGCACCCAAACACCTTAAAAACAAAACCCTAAAATAGAAACTGACACACAATTCAGTTTCAGTAAACGATGTTAAGACATCTGCTTTGACATCCCGTAGATCATCCTAACATTATGTTTTACCAAAATTGCTGCCAACACAGAACCAGCAATTCAGATATGATAATTTATCATGTCAACGATGTTAAGACATCTGCTTTGACATCCCGTAGATCATCCTAACATTATGTTTTTAGTATTTTTTCTATATTAAAAATCAATTATAATACACTAACAATAACTTCTTCACACTATAATTCTGATTTTAAAAAAATCTAACCATTTCAAATCAATTATATACATTTATAATTAATTTTAACTCTTCGAAAATGGAAACCAAACCTGCACTAAATTTAAGTAATTTTTTTTAATAATAATTATTTGTTTCATGTATATTTTTTATGATATATTCAAATTAATATACTATAATATTTTGATTTTGATTTTAAATATAGAAAAAATACTAAAAATATTTAATTATTATTTTTTAAATAGCGTAATAAATTATAGTGCGAAGAAGTTATTGTTAGTGTATTATAATTATTTTTAGATTTTTGTCAATAATATTAAAAAAAAAACAGTAGCTTATTAATTAATTAGTGACTAAATTAATCTTATATATGTATCGAATATAATATTAAAACTCTCATTCTTATGTGTACAAAAGAGAAAAAAAATATTATATTGCACTCTATGAATTGTTTTATCTAATATTAATTGATTGATCAATATCGGTAGAAACAATCTATAATTTTCATGCACAGTGTTAAATTTGATACACTAAAGTTTCATGTATATATTTTTTATGATATATTCAAATTAATATACTATAATATTTTGATTTTTAATATAGAAAAAATACTAAAAATATTTAATTTTTTGTAAATAACATAATAAATTATAGTGTGAAGAAGTTATTGTTAGTGTATTATAATTATTTTTAGATTTTTGTCAATAATATTTAAAAAACAGTAGCTTATTAATTAATTAGTGACTAAATTAATCCAGGGCCGGCCCAATCAATCCGGAGACCCTGTTCAAAGTTTAAAAAGTGGCCTAAATTATAAAAATATAATTTATATATTAATTTCTAAAATAAATTATTAAATTAGTATCATGATAATTAATAATAATTTTTTTTAATGCCAGAGTTCACCATGTGATGGAATTAATACTTCTATCCTAATTATATTATTAATATTATTAATATTACTAACAGAGTAATATTATGGGATGAAATTGACTTTATTGCTTTTTTTTAATAAATAAAATGAATTAATAATGCGTGTAACCGGATACCTCCATTATAACACAGGGAAACAAACAAGGCTAATAAAGTACAGAGAGACACAAAAACAAAACAAACAACCGAAGAAAAACAAGATGAACAATAAAAACAGATGAATAATAAAAACATTTACACTACAGCAGATGAAAAAATTTAATTTGAAAAAACTTATCGATTGCACCGCACCACAGTTATGTGTTATGTCGTTTTGTTTCGTTTCGTTTCTCGTCGCCGTTATGGTGTCTTCTTTTCTTTCGTTCAGTCGTCGGCTGAGTGTTTTGTTTCGTTTCTATTCGTTTTTTATAATGAACAGTGAAGAAAATCTTGTGTAACAGAAGTTGCATTTTGTTTTGGAACAATGAAGAAGAAAGAGAGCATAGTTTGGAAGAGAAAGAGAGTGCAGTTTCGTTTCGGGAGCCTATTTAATTTTAATTTATTCTATTTTGTAATTAAAAAAAAGTGGGCCCCTCAAATTATGAGGCCCAGCGCCGTGTAGCTTGCTGCGCCGGTAAATGGCCGGCCCTGAATTAATCTTATATATGTATCAAATATAATATTGAAACTCTCATTGTTATGTGTACAAAATTATTCATTTTAATTATTCATTTTACAAGTTTAGTAAGGATCCGATGCTATTTCTCTCTTAATGTAATTGGCGTGTAACTTTTTTTTCTTCGAGTTTTCCCTTTTTTTTTTTATATAAGGACTAATTTGGATTTATTTGGTGGTAATGAAGTTTCTCGAGTTTATATAGAGATAGAGACGAACTGATAACAGAAATACAAAAACATGCAAAGCAACAGCAATACTCAAGTTTCTCAAATATATATATATATATATATATATATATATATATATATATATATATATATATATATAAATTGTCAAAGTGACATATAACTTAAGAGAATTTAAGAGAGAAGTATTTATTTAAAATAAAAGCACTTAAAGTACAACTTAATTATAAAGTTGATTTTGTCTAAAGGAGATTCTCCTCCGAAACTTCAAGACTTGCGTGGTAAATTAGACATTCTTTGGAAGCCTCTAAGTAAATGGGGAATTGTTTCATTAGGAATAGGTTTTTATGAATTTGTTTTTTCTTCTATTGAGGATGTACAACGTGTTCGTGCGATGCTTTCTTAGAGCCTAAAGCCTGGTTTTCTCAAACTTTTTGCTTGGACTCCTGACTTTAATCTTAATAACCACAAACAGACAACAATTCAATGTTGGGTCCATTTTCTTGGTTTGTCTCAGAAATATTGGAGTCCTAATATTATCTTTGCAATTGCTAGTTGTCTCGGAACGCCAATGTGTTTGGATGCTACAACAAGTAAGTGCCCTCTAGAGAGATATTTTGGACATTTTGCTAGAGTTTTAGTTGATATTAATTTATCTGCTAAAACCAGACATAATCGACTAGATTGATTCTAGGACACGTGCTTTCAATTTTAAACCTTATTATTGAGAATGATGAACAATTTGACCGTGCTCATATTCTTACTAAAGTATTTATTTTGATCTAAGTAATTCTTACGAAAACTTGTAAAGAAAATGTAAATAAAGACAATTGAACATAAATTGCAACAATTAAATAAACAAATTCTAGAAATATAAATTTGAACTGAATAATGTGGTGTTTTACACGTACATTTTTCCAAGACTCTTTTCTCAACACGCATATACTTTGAGTTTATGTGAGATTTTGTACAAATGAGTGAACACACTAATTCTAACGCCAAGACTTCTTATATATATATATATATATATATATATATATATATATATATATATATATATATATATATATATATATATATATATATATATTCGAAATAACCGTCTTCAATGGTCTTTCGATCAGAGCATGCCATGTTTCGCTCGACGTGTCTTCCTTTTGCCCCGAAGCTCCACACATCTTCTTCTGATAAAATGGATAAGGACGAAAGTCAGTTATTCCTTCATTTAAACTCAACTTCCCCGTCGAACGCTACTCTCCTTCGTCGAACCAACTACCAAACTTAGCAAATATTTTTAAGTCCAAGTCCAACACTTCCCTCTATAAGGAGTGACTTCGACGGACATTCAGCAAACATGCCATTTTTGTCGAAAAATTCATAATATCCAAAAAGATATTTTCTTCCCTTTATTAGTAACATGGTTTCGAAATATTCATCTAACAATTTCATGTATAGTAAATCTCACAATATAAATATCTATTATATACACATTTATAAAAGAAAATTGGTATTATAATTAATATTTATATTTTCTACAGAAATATAGCTAATTTCTCTTGTGGGTAAAAATATTTAATATATATTTTAAAATAAAATAACTGTATTGGTTTATTTTATATTTGAATATTAATAAAATAATAAATGCCTCTAATAATTTAGAGAGTGAATCTCATTTTAGTCCTCCACAAAAAACTATACGATTTAAATTAGTCCCTCACAAAAAATAGGACCCGATTTAATCCCATATAAAATTTAACCGTACCATATTAGTCCTTCTGTTAATATTGTTTTGAAACCCAAAACTTTTAAACAGCGTCTTAAGTCTTTACCACTAGGCCAATATTCATTCATGACAAATAATTTTCATGATTTATAATAATACTAAATAATTTTGAATTTAAAACAAAAATTATAAAATTTGTACCAATGAGGTCTCGAACTTAAATTCGTTAAATGATAATCACTATACAACTAGAGAAATTAATTTTTATTGTTATTATTCTAAATGATGAATACTTAATTTAATAATTTAGATCAAATATTTACTTATTTCAAATAACATGCAAATATTTTAACAATGAATTGAATTACTATTAAATTAATTAATTATTATTTAATTTGAATTAGTTTGAAATAAGTAAATACTTATTTATGTGTTATTTAATTTGAATTAAATATAATATAATTTATTTCTATTTGATAAAATATATAATTTTATTTTTAAATTTGTGTATTATTTGAAATTAGTAAATATTTATTTGTATGTCATTTGAAATAAGTAAATTTTGTTCTAAATTATTTAGTTAAGTATTCATCATTAAAAATATTAACAATTGAAATTGATCATTTGTCTAATTGTATAGTGATTATCATTTAACGGACATAGGCTCTATCCCCATTGAGACAAATTTTGTAACTTTTGTTTTAAATTTAGAATTATTTAGTATTACTAGAAATTATGGAAATTATTTGTCATGAATGAATATTGGCTTAGTGGTAAAGAATTAAGATGTTGTTCAAAAGTCTTGGGTTCGATTCTTTATAAGAAATAATTTTGGCTTTTTGATATTATTAAATTAGAATTGTTTAAAAATGAAATTAAAAATTAATTTAGTATTTAAAAAATATGGCAGTCCAGTCACACATTAAAAGTAGGAAAAAACCAAGTTGAAAAAAAAAACAGTTTAAATTGTGTAATTTTTGTGAGGGACTAAAATGGATCAATTTTTGTGAGGGACCAAAATGGATCAATTTTTATGAAGGACAAAAATGGATATTCACTCTAATTTAAAAGACAATTACTTTTAATGTTTTTAAGATGATTTTGTTTTCTGAATATATAAAATTAGAGATGAAGAGGATTCTCCATAATTATTGGGAATTTCTTTTTTCATTCTTATACCTTTCTCAAATTTTTGGTGAAAATCTAAAAATGTTCCTGGAATTCGAAGATGCGTCTTGTAAAGTACTCATTTTCGATAAAATTGAACACAAACGAATAAGTCACTCTAGTTTGTTTTTTGGAGATGCATATCCGTTTGTTTTTTTTTTTTTACGAAAAAAATGATGTTTTTCAATATGCATATTCATGTGTCGTGTTGTGTTTTTTTTTTTAATTTAAATTTAGTACTGAGTGTATGTGGATAGACAGACCTAGTAGTCGTGCATTAACATTGCAACAAATATGTAAATACCAACAATGTTTCTTCTGAGAAAAACAATTGAAAAATAAAAAAATGATTAAAATAAAATTATAAAAATTTGAATATACAACTAAAAAATCAAATAATCAAAATAAGAGTCTACACTTTTTTTTCGAATTTTTACAAAAATGTGAAAGCAAAAAATAAATCAAATAAAATAGAAAAATAAAGAATTTTGGATTTTTAGGATAGTGTCATGTATTTAGTCTCTAAATACGGGACTTTCATCATTGACAGTAAAATTTCAATTTAGACTAGATTTTTTAGAAAATCGAGATTTTTATGCTAGCGTAAAGGCCAGAAATGCAGAAACACAAGGAATAGGAAACAAAGATATAATTCCTATAACTCTAATATTGGTTAAAATCGACAAAAAGAGAGTTCTCTGAAGCGACGCCAATTTAAATGAAAAACTTGTAGTAAATGGGGTTAGAGGCGTTTTCAGAGATGCATTTCCGAATTCACCCTAAAAAATTTCGAAGATACATCTTCTGACCAATTTTGACAAAAACAAGATAATTATTTGATTTACAAAGGAAGAGTTGATTAAATGTGCGGTTGAAAATGCATCTCTATAAATTTATAAAGATAATTTCGATTTTCTCAAAGGTGTGAGTCATATCATAATTGTGGGAAAAAATTGCCTAATTATTGGGTACAATAGAATCGCTAGAAAGAAAATCCTATATATAAAATCATAGACTTCACATGGTGTACACAACACAGTAAAGTTATGTTAATATTTGATCATTTTTTGGAAAATATATATTATATATTGTTTTTGTTATAAATAACTATTTTAAAATATTTGTTTCAATTTATTTGTTGATTTACAATATTAAAACATTATTTATTATTAGTATTTTTATTTGTTGATTTACAATGTTTATTTTGTTATTTGTTAATTTACAATATTAAGAAAATATTTATTATATTTGAATTTATTTAACTGCTTGACAAATTACAATTAATAAATATATATTTTAATAAGAAAAACTTATACTAACGTTAAAAATTAAAACAGCTAATATTTTTTTATAATTGTTGTACACAACTCAATTAAAATGCATAATGATATAGTAACAGATACACTAATAATTGTACACAACTCAGTTGAAAGTCATAAAATGGACGGATGAAATTTGGCAGAGATTTTGTGTGTGTTGACGATTAATAATCTGGCAAAGATATAATGAATGAAATAAACAAATTAGTAAAAGATGCCCTTTCATGTTTGTGTTAAGGCTTAAATGAACAAACTTATTCTATTATGCACCCTTTCAAATGCACAAGCCACAATGTGACTATAGTCATTAATTAAAACGTTTAATTTGTGTGGTCACTTTCTTTGTTTCATATCTTAAAGCAAGAAAGGGATGGTTCGGGCTCTTTCTCCCGTATTTGAAGCAAAGCTATCCTTAAGGAGCAGCGTTTTCTGTCCCCCTTCCCCCTTCTTTCTCTCTTTTGGACATATACGTAATTTATAATAGGAAGTGGATATTCATTATTGAGAATAGATGGAAAATTCTGAACTATAAAAGGAGGTTGATGATGTTTATATAAAATCATCAATTGAGTAAAACATCCTAGAAAAGTTAACCAAATATCAATTTAACTATTTGTTAAGCTAGATCAGTTGGTTTTTTTAGCAAAGACATATGATTACATATGCGTAGATTCGAATTTGTTGCATCTCATTTATTTAGTTTTAAGGATCGAAATTTTAGTCTTAGGATATTAGACCTATTATGTCCAAGACTTAAATAAATAAAAGGTTGAAGATGATCACATCGGTGAATATTTTAACATGCTAATTATGGTTCTCTGGTAATTAGAAGAGACACTTGCAACAGATTAGCACTATAACACTCAAGTCAGTGTTTTAATGAGATGAAACTTTGTAAGTGTGTGTAAAACGAATATTTGACCGTGACTAAATGAATTTATAAGGTCAAAAGACATGTCGGATGAATGGAGAAGAAGCACTTTAGTTCCAATCTATAAGAATAAAGAGAATATACAAAATTTTGCAAATTATAGGAGGATTAAGCGTATGAGTCATACCATGAAGTTATGGAAAATAGTGATTGAACGGAGATTAAGAAAATAGACTTAAGTCACCGAGAATCAATTTGCAGATGGAAGCGATTTATCTATTACGGCGTGTGATAGAGCAGTAGCAGATGGACCAACAAAACTTACATTTAATTTTCATTGACTTGGAGAACACGTATGATAGAGTGCCTTGAGAGATTTTATGGAAATCTCTAGAGAAGAAAGAGGTTAGGATTGCATATATTCAAACTATCTAAGATATGTATGAGGAGGTATCGACTAGTGTTCGGGAAGAGGGTAGAGAGACAAACGACTTTCCCATTACAATTGGTTTGTATCAAGGGTCAAACCTAAGCCCCCTAACTTTTTACCTTAATTTTGGATGTACTCACGGAACAAATCCAAGAGCTAGCACCGAGATGCATGCTTTTTGCAGATGATTTAATTCTTCTTGAAGAATCGAAGGAGAACTTAAATGAGAGGTTAGAAACTTGGAGACAATCTTTAGAAGAAAATGGTTTTCTCCTAAGCAAAAGTAAGACATGCTATATGGAATGTAAGTTCAACAAAAGAAGAAGCATTTCTAACCTAGAGGTGAAAGTTGGAGACCAAATTATCCTTCAAGTCACACGATTTAAATATCTTGGGCCCGTAATGCAGAGTGATGGAGAAATAGAAGGGGAAATAAACCATCAAATTCAAGCTGGATGGTTGAAATGGATAAAGGCATAAGGTGTTTTATTTGATGTGAAGGTACCGCTCAAGCAGAAGTGAAAGTTTTATCAGATTGTAGTAAGACCTGCGATCTTGTACGTAATAGAATGTTGGACGGTTAAGAATCAACACGAGAATAAAATAAGTGTTGGAGAGATGACGATGTTGGGGTGGATGTGTCGTAAGACTCGACCGGATAAAATTAAAAATGAAATTTTTAGAGAGAGTGTCAGGGTAGCGCCTATAGTAGAGAAGATGGTGGAAAATATAATTAGGTGGTTTGTGCATGTACATGGAAGACTTGTAGATTATGTAGTAAGAACAGTATAGCAGATGGAGAGAAAGAAAACAATTTAAGAATGAGAAAGACCCAAAAAATTATAAGAGAAATTATTAAGAAAGATCTCGAGATTAATGATTTGGATAGAAGTATGGTCCTTGATAGAACATTATGACAGAATTTAATCCATGTAGTCGATCCAACCTAGTGGGATAAGGCTTAGTTGTTGACTCAATGTCACACGTATATTGAGGAGACGGGTGAAATCATTCCCACTTGGTCTGACTTGGAGTGTAGATTCCCATGAGATGTCAATCAAAAGTTGAGATGAAGAGGGAAGCTTTGTTTCCGTGCTTTGGTCAGATCTGAAGGTTTACATGTACATTAGTAAATAAAACACTCGTTGGATTGAGCTTGTGAATTGGGACGGTCTTAATGAGCCTTTGACTAGCCTAAAAAATGTAATTAATACTTTTTAACTAACTCTTAACATAAATATTGAGAAGTTATTATTCATTTTTTTAATAAAATAAAATAATTAATATAATTGTTGGATATAACTCATATTGTTGAGATAATTATGGGTTATTGAGATAAATATGAGTTATTGAGAGAATAACTCATATTGTTTAGATAATTAAGGGTTGTTGAGATAATTAAGGGTTGTTGAGAGTATAACTTGTGAATACATTTGCCTTTTTAGATGTTTTGAATGATGTCAAAACTAGGATTGCTTTAACTTTTATGTACATTGAACAGTGTCTCTGAGTATATGTGTGCACCCTTCCATTAGAAGTCATTAAGAATTTTAGAAAACATCTATAACAAGTTTGGAATGGTTGTCATTTGGTACAATGCATAAAAAAAATCACATTTTGCACATAAATCACTTGCATGTGTCGACACTGTTGTACCCCAATTTTTGACCACTGAGATCCCACCATATTCCAAATAGTAGGATCATCATTATTATCATTATCATCATTCATATATCATTTGTTAACCCAAAAATACAAAAAAATTATTATTTGTTGCTTGTGTCTCAAGACAGGAGACTGATCAGGAAGAGGCTGGGCAAATTAGGATTTTGAGGCCCATAAAGGAATCCAATATTCTCCTATGATTCAAAGGATTATCTAATCAATATCAAGGCCCAAGGATGCTTCAATGCAAGGTCAATCACCTTCAAGTTCACCAGAGGCCCCAATTAGGGTTTTTGACCTAATTCCACTGGAGGGTTAACTTTTAATCAATACATGACTCCAAGACTCAAACCATGATTCGAGGGAATCCAAATAAACATTATAATCCATCCATATCATTCATTTGAATAGGAGATCTTGATTCATTTGGAAATCACAAAACTGTAGTTCATGTGGAAAAAGTCAATTGTGTAAGTCAACCATTGACTTTTGAGAAAAATGGTCAACTATGAACTTTTGAGGATTCAAATCATCATCATATGATTAATGAAGACATTTGGCCAAAGAAAATAAAAAAAAATCATCAAGAATAAAAAAGTTAACAAAAGTCAAAATTAGGGTTTTAAGTGAATTTGACCTAATTTTAGGAACTCCAAATTTTTCCTACAAACTCAAAAATCTCCAAACATGAAAGTTGTAGATCTCGATCAAAAAAAGAACTCATCTAATTGAGCATTTCTTCAAAAAATGATTATTTTGAGAGATTTGAAGAAACTTTTAACAAGTGGATTGAAGTATGAATCAAGGGCTTTCCAAAGAGATCAGTAGCATGAAAATCCATGGATTGAGCTAGTAGATACGATTTTTTCAATATGGCTCCATAACACTTGAATTCAAGCCATTTCCATGAAGAACATGAAGAATAATATTTGAATTTGCTTCAAATCTGAAGGAATCTTCAAAGTACATCCCCTCTAACTTGTTTAAGAGGCCATAATTAGAAGATTACACTCTCTTTTGAGCTATAGACCAAATGTTTTATGCATTGTCCAAGTTTCATTTCATTTGTGTACAAAATCTAAGACTTCCATTCTTGAAAAGTTAGCTTTACGTAAAAAGTCAATGCATTGAGCTCCTGACTTGTTTCAATCTGATCACAAGCAACCCCAAAGCTCATACCAAACATGTCTAAAGCTTCCAACCACTCCAATCATGCTTGTACCTTCCATGGGAAATCCAATATTCTCATTTCTTCACAAACAAGTAAAGAGGAACAAGTATCACATGGGAGCTCAAACCTCTAAGATTTTTCCCTCTACAAACCCCAATTCTTGCCTAGAAATAGAGGGTATCACTCCCTTGATCAAACACATAAAAATTCTCAAAGTCACCCTTTATTCCAAAATCTTCATTTTTCTATCATTTGCATTTTTATAGCCATTTTAAGTTAGAGAGTTTCTCAGTGCAAACCAACCATTTCAATAGCTTCCATACATATCATTTGTGAGTTGTTGATCCCCTCTACCACTCTCCAAAACACCTCTAACCAGAAATCATCACTTTACCTCCATTAAAGCTACCATAAAGGCCTTATCCTTCCAAACTTCATTCCTTAGGCATATTGTCCAAACAAGTCATCCAAACACCTTCCATATATCATGTAGAAGCTGTCCAGGCCATTCATTAACATTTGTAACACTTGTATTCCATTGTTGCTTTTCAAAATTTTCACTTTGTAGGTGCTATCGGGTTTGGAGTTGTAGAGGTGATCAAAGCATTCTAAGCATTCAAACACCATCCCTGGACATCAAGGAAGCTTTCCTGATCATTACAGCCATTCTGTAACACCTCGAGGCACGAGTTCAAACTCCATTTTCAAAGGTAAAAGCTTGAATTTTGAACTTGTAGGTAGAGGCATCATTCTCTGCAAAACTTGTTACCAATCTACTTAGAAAGATGTAGGTAGTAATAGCCCTAAGGTTTTAGGGACTAATTGTTAACATCCGTCATTTAATTTCAAATTGAAAAATTAGGGTTCATACTTTATTTCCAGAAATTCTTGAGTTTGAGTTTAAATAAATGAATGATATGCATATGGTTGGATTCATGGTAAAATTCTGAGCATGTTGCACTTTTGTTTCATTAAAATTGATTGAGAAATGATGAGTTTTGAATTTGAATCCATGCCTGAACCAAGGTTGAAGATGAAGTTGAAACTGGTTTTAGAACTTGTTTTAAAATATAATTTAATGCACGCGTTTGTTTGTCAAATATAGCGTGTTGGCTCAGTGGCTATGTTTTGAGTCTTTCACTTAAAGGGCGTGGGTTCAAGTCTTGCTAGGGCCAGTTCTATTTTTTTAGCACTATTTTGTTTCACTTTTTTCTTCAAACTTTGAAAATCATTTCAAAATAGTTAAATCAATTTTTTTCACTCCATTTTTTTTGTGCCTCTTATTTATGCTATATATTTTCATGTCATGAATTAAAAAACCAAAAATATTTATTTTTATCTCATTTAAAAATTAATCAAAAACAAGTCCTTTTATATATTAAAAATCAATTAAAAATCAATTTCTTTTGAATATTTCTTCAAAGTGACTTTAGTATGTTTTTGTATATATGTGTTTAGGGTTAGGATTTAATGTCATTGACTCTTCCATATAACCTTAAACCAATCCTATTTTAGTATTTGGTATTTAATCATTTAAAATCAATTAGGTTTAGGTGTTTGCTTTAAAACCCTAATTTCAAACCCTAATTTCAAAATCCTAGGTTTAAAACCCTAATCCAAAAACATGTAGATATTTGTTATCCATGAACTTGTTACCTTGTACATACTTGTTGATTTTAATTCATGCTTTTGTACTTATTTGTTTGTCTTAACCATTATCCTTTGTACATGCATTTGTTGATGTTTATCAATATGTTTTGTACCCATTATCCATTGTATTATCATTTGTATATACTTTGTTTATATAACCTACATTCATCATCCATCATTTATTCATATATGAATCCATTCAAAAGGTATAAACATCCTTGCTTGTTATCATTCATGATTATTATTACTTACTTGTTTGTCATTTATGACACATGTTATCACATACACACTTGAGGTATCCATTGATTGTTTGCTTAAGTTGTTTTTGTTGAAAACCCAAAGGAATGGGAATGATAGTTACTAAAATTGTCAAGGTACTCAAACTCTTTTCCAATCTCTTTTATTTTCGTGTCAATTATTGTTAAAGCTTTTCACTTGTTTTATGGTTTTGTATTGTTAAAGCACAACCAAACCTTTTGTTTTTTAAACCTTGGTACTAAGAAGAGAATTATTCCCGGTGAAACTACTCTTAGTCCATTGACCTTTGTATTGTTAGAGCTAGGTCTCTTTGTTTTAAAACCTTGGTGTTAAGAGAATAATTATTCCCGGTGAAACTTCTCCTAACCCATTGACCTTGTATTGTTAAAGCTTGGTCCCTTTTTATTTTAAAATTGTTAAGTATTGTTAAAGCTTAACCCTTTTAAAACTTGTTAAGTACTTTAAAGCTTAACCCTCTTTTAAAAACCTGAGTATTTTAAAGCTCACCCCAAAAAGATTTTGGCCACTTTGGCCCTTTTTATTTTTTCCTTCTTAATGGGAACTGCAAAAGCTCTGACTTCCATTTTCTTTAAAAGTGGTATGTAGGCCTAAGATGCAATGTCTTATCGAGCTCACTTTCAAAAACTTCTTTTCCCATCCCTACCCTCTATTTTAAACAAGTTCACATAGGATTTCCAAAATACATGTACAAACCAAAACATTAACATTTTCAAAGAGGTTCCCATGGAGTACCATGGGTATGAGGGGTGCCTAAAACCTTCCCCTTGTATACCAAACCCCCTTACCCAAATCTCTGATAAGTTTATTAGTTTTTATTTTAAAAACATCTGTGGGTTTTATTCGCTCTTTCTCCCATTCCTTTTGTAAACAATAAAGCGCGGTGGCGACTCTGTTTAAAACAAATGAACTAAGTCTTTCCCATGGCTTTAGTCTCACCAATTTCACCGCTACATACACATGCGTGTTTCATGTCAGCACATGTACTGCTGATTTAAAGCATGTAGTTTTCTTTTTTTATGTGTTGGGTCATCTTTATTTTTGTGTCAACACATGGTGCATAAATCACTCTATGTGTCAACACATATGTCTTTCGTGTCGACTCATATGCTATCATCTTAAAGCACACACTTTATTTTTCTTGGTGTCGACTCATAACATGCCACGGGTCGACACATAAACCAATATTTACCATCATGTGTCGACACGCAACTTGCTTGTGTAGACACATACTGAAGAAAATTCCAAAAGTCAATGTTTCTATTGAGTCTATAAGTCTTTCTTTTGCCTATAAGTCTCATATATATATATATATATATATATATATATATATATATATATATATATATATATATATATATATCATACATAATAATAAAGCAAAATGAATTTTTAGGCAATTTTGACAAGTGTCGTGCTCACATCAATTCTTATGTTTTACAAACTTTCTAAAAAAAGAAATCTTTTATTTAAAAAATAATTACCTTTTTATTCATTAATTATATTAAGTTTTTTATTTTATTTATTAATTGAAGGATAGGGAGAGATTCTTGATACACGTACAAAAATAATTACCTTTTTATATGAAAGGATATGGGATATACCAAAGAAATTGATATTGAAATACAAACAGTCTGCAGACTTTTTCTTCCCTCAACCAATTAATTTTTCCTCTTCCATTGCACTAAACCTATCTTCCGTGCCAATTCAATTTTTTCCTTTTCCCAAACCCTGATTTCGAATTCACCTCATAATGCTTCATGTTTTCCAAGTAATTGATTTATGCTGATTTCTGATACTTTCAATTATATAAGTAGCAACAATTTCTTCTCCCATTTCACACAATTTCTTCTCCCATTTCACATTGCTTTCTATCAAAATTGAGATTCCTCTTTTCTTTTTCTCTCATCATGCCGACAAACAAAAGAAGAATAACACAAACAATTAAAACACACATGAAGAAATTATCGTATGGAGGGAAAACGACGGTGGTGCCGTGAGGTTTGGAGGTGGATGTCGAGGCGGCTTGCAGTAAGCGTGTCGTGGTTGTGCGCGAGAGGGAGGAGAGATCGCGACGAGTATGAGTGTGTGCATCGTGAGTTGGCCGTGTACGGCTACGAGTGGTTGTTGCGATGGTGTGGCGACGCTTGAGAGAGTCCACTTGCGGCTCTGAGTTGTGGTCTGTGGTGTTCCCGAAACGCAATGGTGGGATCAAATTTGGCGACGTGTGGTGTCGGATTCAAGTGTGGATTTGCTTCTTATGTTCTTGATTCTTTCTTTCACTGACTGTGATTTATGTTATATTTGGCTAAAAAATTGTTGATTTTTGAATTTAAGCGATTATGGTTAGCATTATAATTATTGTTAATGGAAGGTTCATATGAATGATGTTGTGATTGTTGGGACGGTTTTGTGCACAAGTTTGTTGTTTGATTGAAGGTTGTTTGAGAGGAAAAATTGATTTTGGTTTGTTGATTTTTATGAGAGTAAGGTTTTATTGCATTCCATTACTCTCATAAAAATTACCACAATTTTTCTTGATTGAAGGTTTTATGACAAATAAGTTAAGTCACAAATGCAAATTACTGCCTTTCAAAGTTTCAAAATCTTGCGACTTAACTTATTTGTCATTTGTGTTTGTTGGAAGTAGATTTTTCTTATTTGAATATGAAAAACTCATGTGTTAGCCCAAAAGCTTTTGTAGTTCAGTCCCCTTATGTTGCTTAAGTTTAACTTTTGAGGGACATGCTTGATGGGGTTCCAGAAGCTGATGGTACAGAATTTTATACAATTGATAACTTTCAATGTCGGGAAGCTGAAGCTGTAATTTTATCAATGGTAATATCTGAATCCAATTGCTACAATCACAGTTTCAACGATTCAATAAGTTGATTTCAGTGTTATTTCAATAACCTGATTAAGACAGCCATATCAACAACTTATAACTTATATGAACAAATTTGACTTATATTCTATTTTTTATATCCAGATTAGTAGCATACATAAGCATTTATATATTAAGTGTTTATGTAATAACTATTTAATTAAGTTGTTTAAATAAACAAATCCATATTCTCAATTGGTCTTGCTCAGAATTAACATATTCAATTTGTTTTCCTCCTTTTTCGAAAATATAATAAAATATGTATGATCGAACATATTGGGAGTTATGTTTGATTCCTCGGCGACAGAAGAAGAATTAATGTTGCCATCACAAGAGCGCAAACATATACTTGTAGTATGTGACAGCTCAACTTTATGCCACATTATATTTGTAGCAAGACTGATGCAATCTAACACTTTGGTAGGGTGAAACATGTTGAACCATATAATTTTGGAGGAGGGTTTGGGCTTGGAATGAATCTGATATTACATTTTATTGATTAGTGTTGCATTTGTAACAGTGGAATGAAGCAAACTTAGATATACTTCTAAACAATTGTTTGAGGATATTTTTAATTTTTTTTGGGTATTTATTTGGATGGTTTATACTGTACCTAATTATATAGATGCTTATAAATTTAGAATGTGTATATCAATTAATACTCATGAATAATATGGAAGAAAATTTCAACAATAATTATAACTTTCATGATATATTTTTTATTTATTTTTATTACAAGAAAAGATATTGATGATAAGATTTACATATGAATTTGATTCCTTTTCATCAAGCTTTCCATCTAAATTTTAGTGTTGCAATGGAGTCTTAAGGAGATGCCAATTGATGAACAAAAAGCATTTAGCCATTATGTTAACAAATGAATTGAACTGATATAAATTGTGGAAAATTTTTAGAATTCCCAAGCTATATGTTATTACTTAATTGCTATTGAATAACCATAATTGATTTTTTATTACAATCCTATTAACATTGTTAAATATAAAATATAGTATATATTTATCTTCTAATAATATATTTTTCACTATAAATACTATTGCTAATTTGACCGTCAATTATATCAAGTATAAATAATATTTTATAGGGGACGACTCAAGTGAGAACACTTGGTTATTATGAGAAATGAGAACAATGAATCACGACCATTAAATTTTGATTTTGTTGATTTTAACGGACATGATTGGTTTCTCTTTCTATGTTTTAATTAAATTAATTATTAAGGATCATAGAAAGAGAAACCAATCATGTCCATTAAAATCAACAAAATCAAAATTTAATGGTCGTGATTCATTGTTCTCATTTCTCATAATAACCAAGTGTCCTCACTTGAGTCGTCCCCTATTTTATATGTATATAATCATATAAATATAAATATAGTAAATATTATGCAAATATATAATATATCATTCTATGTATTGCATTTTTTTGTTATATCAAAATAATAAGATAGTTTAAATTAGAAATAAATAAGAAATCAAAATAAGTAGAGAATCAGAGAGATGGACTACTTGAATAAAATTGATTTCGTTTATAAAAAGGAAATAAATTGTTATGAACTTATAATAAATAAATCAGCTAATAATTAATATATAATAAAATCATCAATTGATTAGAATATAATGGATCATATATAGAATTTTATTTAACTAAAGATATAATCAAATTGATCTCTTATTTATTTTATTTACTCATAATTTAATATTATTGAAATATTCGCTATCAAATATCATATCTAGAGAATAATGACTAAAAATGAAATAACAAATATATGTAGAAAATAGTATGAGTGCCAAATAAAAAACATTAACTTTTTCAAGCTAAATAGAAAATAAATTATTTATTTTATAAAAAAATATGTGAAAATATTATGGATAATTATTATAAGATAAGAGAGTATTTTATCTCTATTAGAAATAATTGTCTTATTTGTAAAAAATTAAAATAAATTATTTAATATTTATGATAAATTTTATTTTAATTTTAGGCATATGCAAATCAAATAAAATAGAGTATATTTTTTAAAATTGTGTTTTTTTACTATAAAATAAATATATTATTTGTAAAATATCTAAAAAGTGCAAATGAGTTTAAGTTATAAACTAAAGACAAATTAATACTTTATGTAGTATTTTAATATGAAGAAGAAAAAAACAACACCAAAGGTTTATAAATGGTGAAATTAAATTTGAAGATGACAATATCATTTTGTTTCTATGAAAATTGGTTCAGTCAATTAAGCATGATTTATTTTTATTAATTTATGAAGAAAAAAAATATGAAATAATTATGATTGGTAAATATGCATGTCTACCACTATTTTGTTTGTTTTTCATATTTTATTTTTTTTTTAAATGTAACTCACACAATCTCTCTTCAGTTTCCAAAAACAATCTTTCTTCATTCCAAAAAAAAATAAATAGATTTATAAAAACACAAAGTAATATCATTATTACATACACCAATTACCTAGACTGATTAATATGATTATTGTATACACTGATTAACTAGGTTGATTAAGTAACTATCGATTAATTTTTTTTTTGTAGAGACAGTAATAAGTAATAACAAACAATAATGCTAATAATCCTACTTGCTTGATAATATAAGACTTGTGCACAAAAAAATAAAAACTAAAATAAAAATAAGAAATGGTTAGAATTTAATAAAATAAGAAATACGGTTTTTGATTTGTCTTTGTTTTTTAAGCTAATTAAATAAGATGTTAATTAAAAATTGAAGTCATGCAGCGCTCTGTTTTATATTTTGTAGATTTAACTATTTTTTGTTATTTGATTATTTTTTTTAATTTAATTTTTATTTAGTTGTGGATATTCATTAATTAAAAAATAATCAGTCAAAATAATTCTTTTTTACCATGGTTGGTTCTTTGTTCCTTTGTTTGGTTAAGTTTGTTTTTTTATTATTTTGAAATAAAATAAAAATTAAATCCTTTTTAGATTATTTGTTGTTTTTATTAAATAAAATTTAAATTTAGTTAAAAATAATTTTAAAAATAATATTTGAAGGAATGGGGCGCTCCTTCCTGTTTTGTAGGATAGTTTTAATTTTATTTTATTTATTTGTTTGTTATTCGTTTAATTTAATTTTGTTGATAAATTTTACTTATTCATTGATAAATAATAATAGCTTTGGATTTGGTCTTTTTTTTTCCCTTAAAAAAATTAATAAAATCTTAATCAATCTTTTTAGAACCCTGAGTGTCCCTTTCCCCTTTTTGGTATTTTGATTAATAAATTAGAAATGCCCAAATTATTTTATAATTTACAAAAAATTTAGTTAAATAAATTTTTTTATGTATACTATTAATAACAATAACATTTTATCTATACAATAGTAGTCTTACTATAAATAAAATTTATAAATTATAATTGTTTTTAAAATAGTTTTTTTACTTAGAAAATATTTAACCCGTGCTTCGCACGGGTCTAAGTACTACTAGTATATATATATATATATATATATATATATATATATATATATATATATATATATATATATATATATATATGTACATGAATATTTTTCAATTGGGTGAAAATATAAACACATACTAAGATTACTCATCATCTTCAAAATCTATGCATACACACAAACAAAGTATACATAATCGTTCATTGTTTGGGTGCCATCTAGACTTGGTTGATAATGTTCGATTTAGGTTGGTTGTAGCCTAAGATTGGGTTGTTAGTCATAGTACGTTTCATCGATAAAAACTGTGAGGGTTTTTACTCCAAGATCAAAGTGTGGATTTGGGGGTTTTCGACAAGACTTACGCAATTGGATTCGATAGAGTGAAGAACGGGTGGTTCTTGCAAAGGAGTAGTCTGAGACGGTGAATCAATTGGTAATTGGGACAACAACAAATTGAAATTTGGATTTGACCTAGTGAAGACTTTGAAGAACAGTGGTTTTTTGCAAAGGATCAATATCACACATCGGGTTTGTAGGGATGGATAGTTTGACATCTCTTGTAAACAATTTATTGTATAGTAAGATTGATATCTCAATTCCAAATTGGAATTAGGGGCAGACGTAGCCGTTGCGAGGATAATCGGTGAACTTCCTAAACAAATCCTCATGTCCTCTCTCTATATCTTTATTTCTCTTGCCATTAAATTTCTATTATCAAATTGTTAAACATATTGATTGAGCGATTGATTCGTAGTAAATTTTTGGAAATTATTAAGTTGTTGATATTCTTGCAACACTTTGATTGTAAGAGGATTTGAGTATCAACAAACTTGAGAAAGAAATTTTCTGAAAATTCAATCGCACACCAAGTGTTCGATAATTTGACACTATATTGTTTTGTGTTTAAATTGGTTGGAAATTGATTATCTTATGTAATCTAAAATTGTTAATTTGAAGATTCAATTGTTAACTTTGATTGCCTCATTTTCATACCATAATTTGAGAATTCAATTGTTAACTTTGATTGCCTCGTTGTCATACCATCAACGGTAGCACATATTTAAGTTCCAATAACTTGTTTGATTTAGACGATTTTTTATCGAAACACGAAACTTCCGCTAGCCAAAGTTAAAAAACTATTTTAAAAACTTTTAAAAAATTATTTTGAATTAGGGGATCTATTCACGCCCCGTTTAGATAAGGTCTCGTCGCTTAACATAACTCGCATTGTTGAGATAATTATGGGTATAAATAATTATTTCTTGTGGGAAACTAGGGATTAGAGTTTTAGATAAACTAAACCCTAATATTATATATATATATATATATATATATATATATATATATATATCACTTATAACACTGTAATCCAATCATTTCACAAGATATAAATAAAGGGAACTATACCTAATCGATAGTCACAGATGTAGGCAATTTGATCAAACCGCGTGAACAAAGCTTTTGTGTGTTACTCTCAACTCTGATCTATATCCATGTTACCTATTCTAACAATTGGTATCAGACGACACTTAATCTTGGAGGTGCAGAATTTAAAGTGACTCGGTTCGACGAAACAGAAAATTTTGATTTATGGCAAATGAGGGTTAAGGATTTGTTGGCTCACCAATATTTACAAAAGGCGCTTCGAGATGAGAAACCGATAGATATCGCAACCATTTATTGGAACAAGATAAACAAGAAGGCCTCATGTTTGATAAGACTTTACATTTCTGATGACGTGGTGAATTATATCATGGTCCTCACAACTCTGAAGGATCTCTGGGATAAATTGGAAATTCAGTACATGTCCAAGATGCTCATCAACAAATTTTTCATGAAGCAGTGTCTATATAGCATAAACACGTAGGAAGGAGGAGATTTGCAGGTTCATGTCAACGCTTTCAACAACATCCTTGCTTATTTGATTCAGCTTGGTGTGAAAGTTGATGATGAGGATTAAGCCATTAAATGGTCGTAAAAAATTGAATACTCAAAGGTTCATAATTTTTTTAACATACCTCATCATCTATGCAAATGAGCTATGACGGCCATGCAACATACGCTCCAATTGCGTCTCCCACCAATGTTGTATATGAAATATCGTCAAGTAAAGGTAATACCGCATCCCTCTCTAAAGCAATATCAATCGATACTTTCAAAACTCCAGTAGGGAGCGGTTTATGGTGAAGTACATCTCCCAAAGTGGTATGCATTTTTCCCTTTCCAACCATGCGATAAGTCGGTGACGATAAATAGATTTGACAAGGTGAAATTCCCTAAACCAATAATAAATATGAAATTGTTAATGTGTATATATGTTAATTAAAAAATGGTGCTAATTCATAATAATATATATTACCTCGAGATTTTCTGTTGGAAATCACAATTGATACTATATTTGTCACTAGTATCCTTGAACCCTGAACCTTGCCTTTCTGACTAATGTCTTTCTTAATCCTTTTCCAACCCACAAACTTTAGTTTTTAATTTTTCCAATTCTTCCATCACTTATTTATTGCTATGACCTTTACTCTTTTGACGGTTACCCAAAGATGTTTGAGTCATCCCAAATCCCTTACCCCTCACACGACCGCCATATTCACGAACATTTAATACTCGACTAAGTATGCTCCTGTAATCATTACCTTCAGCTGGAGTTAAAGATTGAGAAATATTCTCCTGAAATTCATATGCATATCGAAATAAATTAGTGTAGATTAAAAGTCATAAATTCTTTATGTTAATAAACTTTTGATTTAATTAAAGGAATAATGATATACTTACACATTGATCACAAATTTGTTGAACATCTTCCTTAACAGCTCCATCCTAACCCACACGAGCAGCCTTCCATAAAACATGTTCCGAAAGAGACGTTTCTTGACTTTTCTCCTCTTCTAACTACACATTAAGAGAAATAATAAGATCAATTGTAACACATGATGAACAAGTATATCATAACATTTACATATACTTACCTTTCTTTGTTGTAAGCGTGAATATCCCATACACCCTTTTTTGTATGGATACGGGGAATTGATGCTCGTTGACGATTTACGGCACTCACATTATGAAAATATGGACTTCTTCGTTTGGCTTTAAGAGTTTTCCATTCTTCCGGTGAAATCAAGTATGCATACATATTTGGACGATCTGCTTCAACAACATTGTTATCGGCATCCCTAAGAAACTTGTTTGTTAAAAAGTTTGAAACCCTGGGAGTCTTTTTCCAGCCAATTGAAGATAATATGTTTCTCGATCATCATCAATGTTAAAAGACCTCTACGAAAAAACATATATAGAGTGTGTTAGTAATTTAAAGACAAAAACGTCATCAAAAACAAATAACATCACATATGGTACCTGTATCTCACTCCATATTATTTTTTAGCGAGTTTCAAATTTTTATCTCTCCAATCATCACAAGTGATTGGAACTTCTCTTCTTACAAGGGAACCAATGTAACTTGTCAACATTGAACCGTTAGGCTCAATTAGTTGTTTGTCTGCATTCCAATGTACGTCAAATTTGATTCCTTTATCTCTTGAACGAATGATTAACTTTATAATAGTTATTCATCTTCCAATTTCATTCTCCATATCATGAACTGATTCATTTCCTTCATTATTAGAAGCACCTTATGAGTTTTCCTCATTACTTGCCATTTGACCTGTAATAAAGAAAAACATAAACACAATATAAAATTTAAGTAGCATTGAATGAATAAACTCGTTATAAAAACATAAACACAATATAACAATTTTATTGAATGACAGAACATATAACATTTTAAAACATTACCTTTTTCACTAACATCTCTTTCTTTTCTTGGTTGGAGTATGAATTATTTGTCTACTAATAATGCGGACTGATGGATTGATCTAAATTCCCTCATTATGATCATTTATAATATATGATTAATCCTCTATAATATTCTCATCTTGATCATTTCGTATATACAACTCATTCCCTCCAATTAGGTGTGTTCAAAACCAAACCGGACCAATAGAAAACCGTAAAATCGAACCAAACCAAACCGAAACCGCAAAAAACCGCATTCAGTTTGAATTTTACAAACCGAAGCAAACCGCATTATGTTACAACCCCCCAAACTTCACTTAATCTATATCCAACCTAAACTCAAACCTATTATGCCTTAGCCTTACAATTATAAATGATTTTCTATTCCACACTTAAGGTTTAAGTTTAAGTCTTCTCAATTCTTTACTAGCGGTATTGCGTCTTCTTCTTGTTGATGCTCTGTCTATTCTGTATTATTGTCTAATGTTTGGCTAAAACATATAATAGCAGCAAATGGTATAAATGTGAATCTTGCAAGTTTAAAAAGAACAAAACAAGTACAAGCAAGATGTTAGATGGAATGTCATGACATCAACTCATGACATCGCGCCTGCAGAACTGGAAGGAAGATTCAGTTTGTATTTAACAGATACAGGATATTCGCAGAATATTTTGTAATCCTATGTGGCGCATATTTAATGGTCAAAAGAATAATTGAAGAATCAGATCAGAAGATTGAAGATTCAGAAAGAATCAGATCAAAAGATTGAAGATTCAGCAGTTTTTAACTTTGGAGATAAATTAGGAAACATGATTAAAAGACCTTATTTGTAGCAGAATATTTCTGCATATTTGTAACAGCAAGGAGTGCTACGATTTGTAAGCCCAAATCCATTTGGGATCAGGTTATAAATAGGAAACTTTGTAACCTAGTTTGAGATAGAAAACCTTGTTTTAAACGATGTAGTCATTAGGGTTTCTATAGGTAGACCACCCAGGTGGTGGGATGGCTGACATGTCCTTCTCGAAACCTGTAGGTTAGAGAAGTGACTGTCCTTACTCGAAACCTGTAGGTAAGAGTTGAGTATTGTAACCTTGATTGAAGTTGTGAAGCAAGATCAAGTATGTGTTCATTGTTAATTGTGTAAATAGCTGTTGCAGGGTTGTAACAGTTAGGTATCACTAGGGAGTGAGCAAAGGTTCTCTTGTCTTGGATGGAGTTCTGAGATAAAGGTTGCATTGGGTAGTGACTAGGTAAGCCAGAGGTTGTTTATCTGTAAACCAGAGGTTGTTTACATAAAATAGTACTACTGATAGTGAAGTCTTCTTCCTGGCTTGGTAGCCCCCAGAGTAGGTAGTTAGATCGAACTGGGTTAACAATTAACTGTGTTATTTATCTTCTGCATTATTCGTTCAGTTATGAATGTTATGACTTTGTTTATAACATTAGGTTCAGAAGTGTTATCTGTTCCTAAACAGAACCTTATAAAGATTATGATCTGGTTATGTCTACTGAACATGTGTGATCCCAGGTCTCATTGACTCCTGTTTACGAGTAATTAATTAATGGGGGGTCTTTCTATTTTTCTTATGCTACATTAATAACAAATCAGATGTCTTGACATCGGGATTGACATCCGAGTCTGTCATACCATAATTTTCAATTGGTATCAGAGCAGGCATCCTGTCTGTTTCTGGATGAGATCCATGAGGGATAAATTCTGGTTGTTGTAAAAGTAGAAGATTGTTTGAACAAAGAATGTTCATATTGTATGGTCCCTTGAAGTGGAGGATGGACTTATATGATTAAACCTACCTGACCTAAGAGCTGCGATGCTGGAACAAGGAGTGCTAAATCCAAAGACTTCATGCGGTAGTGAAGAACTTGAATTTCAGAACTAATTCAACCGGTATCTATGGATAGAGAAGAACCGCTTCAAAACCTTCATGCGGGAGTGAAGATATTGATAAGTGAGTTTGTCCGGTCAGGATTTTGGTTAGGTCTAGTCAGTTGCTTGGTGTAGAAGCAAGCATTGTTCAAGGTTGAGCAGCAATAAATCTGTAGTTTTCATGCTTACTACTAACACTTAAAGTAAGCATTGTGTGAATTCTGTTGAGGCATGACTATTTTCCGCTGCATAGTCTCTGAGAAACCCTAGGGTTATGTATAGTCAACAGAATGTATGGCATGTATTGTCAGCTATAATTAAAGTGTCAAAGATACTTGAGTATCCTCTCAAGTCCACTCATAATGACATGGTTTATTAGAGCTGATGAATGTCAACTGATCAATGATATTCATAATTATCTGCAAGTGTGTACCTTGAAATTTTCAAGGTTGAAGTGTTCCTAGAAGGAGGAACAAATTTTCTACTAGACGTTAGGACATTAAGAACTGGTATGCAGCTACCAACTGAAGAACATATGTTTTGGTGCTAAACTAATGTAGTGTGAAAACATTGGTTTGAAACCTACTCCTGGTCTGGAAGAGGAGACATCTGGCTAAGTTAATCAGGACACGATTAACATGTGCTCAGTTCCACTAAGAAAACTCATGAAGGTATTCCTTTCTAATCCTTTGTGTTGAACTTATGAAGAGCCTATATCTGTGAGTTTCCTCTGACCAACAAAACCAGATAAGTATTCATAACCATAGAGCAGTTGTTGGAGCTGAATACCGTGTCTCAATCATAGTGAAATATGGTTAAGAATGTGTACTTCCCTAGTTGTTATCCAGAAAGGGTAGTGTTGTTTGAAATCAAGGAAGTCAGATGGATCTGACTAATTCAGTGTCATGCTATAACTAAGTGTGTTCCAGAAACCTAGCTGAGGGAATCACCTCTTTAGGTACAGACTATGGCATCCTTCATCTCAAAATCAGAATGAAAGTCTAAAGAAAAGGTTATTGAGATGTTGGCTACTTTATCCCTTGATATGTCTGGATATTGCTGATAATTGGATTATTCTGTTATTAACCTGAGTGTTGTCAATTTGACATTAAAGATGTTAACCAAGAACCATGAAGGATGATGTCATATCTGATGTTACAACATCTCAAGATCTTCAGTTATTTTTTTTATTTGCCTAGAACAGAAAGTATAAATGTGAAGAGGTAATCAATCAGAATGACCTAGTGTGAGTAGCAAATTCTAACTAAAAAGCTGGTAAGTACTTTGACGGGAGACATAGTACTTATTAGGTTAAGAACCTGGATGCTGGACTGAGAAGAAGTTCTTCTAGCCATGAGTTCTCAATTATCTTCACACATCAAAGAAGAGGGAAAGAGTCTCTGATGTGACATACTGATTCTGTTAAATATCTTGATGAGAGATGGATATTTACAAGGTCTGTATAAAACAACTCAGACGTGTATATTGAAGATCAATTTATGGTTATACAATCATAGTTTCTTCTATTTCAAGTTACAGAGTGTGGCAATCTGGATCTTGTGTAGCAAGCAAACTGAGGTTTCTAAACTTGGAAACTGTGGCAAATTCCAAATGGAGGGAACTTCAAGGACGAACATCAAAGATGTCCTAATATATATCAGGGTGAGTAAAAGAGTATGAAGATCAGCAAAGACAATTTTTTTTCCGCTTCTATCCATTTGCAAAGTCTTTTCAAAGACTAATCTTGAAGAAAGAAGAACAAAGTCACACAAAAACCTCAGAACATAACTCAAATCATGTTTATTCTCAAAGACCAGCAAAGAATATTCTTTGCATTATCATCTAACGACATGAATTGATGCTGTGTATCACTTTTTCTGATCTAAGTGCATGATCCAACCTATGCACAAGTCCGCCTGGTGCAGTTCGTTCTCAAATAACATTTCTTGATGAAGACTTTGGTTAAAGTCCAGGTATGTTGTTTAAATTTCTCAGGTTTATAGAGTCTTTTCATTTTGGTTGAGTCTTGTTTGAGTCCCTCATGTTCTTCTTTCGGATATGAGAAGTGTCTAGAGTCTAGGTTATGATTGTCTATTTAAGTCAGTCATAGGGTTTAAGGGTAGTGTTCAGGCATTGTTAAGTATGAGGTCATTCTTTACAACTGTTTGGTAAATAATAAAGAGTCTTGTTTCGATTCGTGAACACAAATCATTTCTTTTGTTCCAAGTCCTCTATAGAGAAAGTGTTATCTCTATGGATAGTCAGAGTTTGTTTGAGTTCAGATGAACTTGTGTCTTAAGTGGTACTAACATCACAAGGTACATATTTCCTGGAAGAAGGACTGGGAATATACATTAGAAGTTTGAAAAAGCAAAATTATTGTCTAAAGTGGCAGTTCAGGGATAATATGGATTAGAATGGGCAAGTTCTGATCTGGATGTTAGTAATGTGTTCTGGCAATACATAATTACTTTCATGATGAAGACTTCACTTAGTGAAGATGACTATGAAGACAAAAAGTTCTATGATCGGATCAACACAGCTAAGGATAAAGGAGAATATCTTCTGTTCAAGGAGTATGTTAATCAATGTGTGAGATTGAAAAACACCTTATCAAGAAGGATTTCGAAGTTTCTTAAGCAGACCATGATCTGATTCAAACATGGTAAGGTTATGCTTAACAAAATTCAAGGAGTGGCAATTCTGTTTGTTGAGATTGTGGAAACCTCTCTGTGTGTGCTTCTAGTATCAAGAGGTCATTTGTTGATCGTTTCTGAAGGAGATAAGTTCTTAGGCAAGGGTCTGTTAATAAAAAGGAGATGAAACTTGTGGAGAATACTGGTAGTACAAATGTCATATACAATGTTATGACATTCTACTTCTGGTGTAAGTATTTATTGTAAGGAACAAATTTTCTATAATGAGTGTGTTTAGCAGGATTGTTGAACAGAGGGTGCGACTCTTGAAGATATGAAGATGAGTCTTATATTTTCCATTCATCATTTCAAGCTTATTCCGTTGGGGAAGCTCATACTATCTCAGATAGGGGGAGTAACTTCTTTTGTCAAGAAAAGTTTCCTGGTTAAAAATACCTTTACATCATGAAGAAAATGTGATACTTTTGTCAGTTATTTGTGAATGGTTCAAGCTAACCATGTGCAACTGGTAACCACTATTCCTTCTCTACACTAATGAGGTAGTTGTGTGTCTAACAGTCTCAAGGTGTCCAGAACAACAGAAGTCTTTGTCTATGACTAGTGAGTAAGTATGGAGTCTGTTAATTGGTCCAAATGATGCTCTGTCTTAATCTTTTACGGAATCTTGGGCTATGTGCTTGAAGAAAAGAAAAGTGACAATGTCTGACATGATGTCATGACATGTTTAAAGACATTGAATCTTCAAAGTCAGACAAGGAAATCTGACTTGAAGTTTATCTACACATCAGTGGTCGGTGTAAAGTACAATCAATGACTATGCATGCACTGGTAATTCAAGATAACTCCTATCAGAAAAACAATCAAAAACTGCTTTGGAAAGAGTAATTGCTTTTGGAACTGTTTCCTAATTAACCGCTTGACCATTGAACAAGACCAAAGACCATCGTTATTTCCTAGAATCTCCATTGGCTATATAATAGCATCTCCATGAATTGCAGAAATCAAACTCTCTCAAAATGTCGTTCGTGTGCGTTCTTGTGAGTCGAGTCTGGGTGTGGTATTGTGATGGGTTGCTATACCAAAACATCTTCAGAAAAATAAAAATCCGGGCTAGGGATGTTGATGGTCTCTACCATGGGTTTTTCTGCAATAACAACATAGATGTTCCACTATATACAACCTTCAGTATAGGAATCATTTTCGTTGTGATTTGTGATGAGTTATGAACACAATTGTGATTTGTGTTCTGAGTTACAAGGAATAACGGCAAGAATCCAGTCTTGGTTCCCTTGAGAACTCGAGCTAGGAGTGGATTTCTTGACACAGACAACAGTTATCTCCTAGGATTAACCGTTAATATTCAATTGCAATGTATGACATAGTGTAGATCTTTGTCATATTATGGCTAAAAAGGGGGAGAGATACTGATGCTGCTTTTGCTACTGGAAGAAAACATGACCAAGTCCTTGTTGTCTAGAAAGTTGAAGTTGCTGCTGACTGTTACAAGAATAGTTTTAGCTAAAATAAGCCAAAGGGGGAGATTGTTGATGCTCTGTCTGTTCTGTATTATTGTCTAATGTTTGGCTAAAACATATAATAGTAGCAAATGGTCTAAATGTGAATCTTGCAAGTTTAAAAAGAACAAAACAGGTACAAGCAAGATGTTAGATGGAATGTCATGACATCAACTCATGACATCGCGCCTGCAGAACTGGAAGGAAGATTCAGTTTGTATTTAACAGATACAGGATATTCGTAGAATATTTTGTAATCCTATGTGGTGCATATTTAAAGGTCAAAAGAATAATTGAAGAATCAGATCAGAAGATTGAAGATTCAGAAAGAATCAGATCAAAAGATTGAAGATTCAGCAGTTTCTAATTTAGGAGATAAATTAGGAAACATGATTAAAAGACCTTATTTGTAGCAGAATATTTCTGCATATTTGTAACAGCAAGGAGTGCTGCGATTTGTAAGCCCAAATCCATTTGGGATCAGGTTATAAATAGGAAACTTTGTAACCTAGTTTGAGATAGAAAACCTTGTTTTAAACGACGTAGTCATTAGGGTTTCTATAGGTAGACCACCCAGGCTGTGGGATGGCTGCCATGTCCTTCTCGAAACCTTTAGGTTAGAGAAGTGATTGTCCTCACTCGAAACCTGTAGGTAAGAGTTGAGTATTGTAATCTTGATTGAAGCTGTGAAGCAAGATCAAGTATGTGTTCATTGTTAATTGTGTAAATAGTTGTTGCAGGGTTGTAACAGTTAGGTATCACTAGGGAGTGAGCAGAGGTTCTCTTGTCTTGGATGGAGTTCTGAGATAAAGGTTGCATTGGGTACTGACTAGGTAAACCAGAGGTTGTTTATCTGTAAACCAGAGGTTGTTTATCTGTAAACCAGAGGTTGTTTATATAAAATAGTACTATTGATAGTGAAATCTTCTTCCTGGCTTGGTAGCCCCTAGAGTAGGTAGTTAGACCGAACTGGGTTAACTATTAACTGTGTTATTTATCTTCTGCATTATTCGTTCGGTTATGAATGTTATGACTTTGTTTATAACATCAGGTTCAGAAGTGTTAGCTGTTCCTAAACAGAACCATATAAAGATTATGATCTGGTTATGTCTACTGAACGTGTGTGATCCCAGGTCTCATTGACTCCTGTTTAGGAGTAATTAATTAATGAGGGATCTTTCTATTCTGCTTATGCTACATTAATAACAGATCAGATGTCTTTACATCGGGATTGACATCCGAGTCTGTCATACCGGAATTTTCACTTCTCATCTTCTTTTTAAGTACATATCACCTATTCTTTTATAGTATTTCATCTTTAAAGTTCTTTCTTTTTTGATATTGTTTTATGCTACTATTTTTCGTTTCTTATTCCACTTTTATCTCATCTTATTTTTGTATATGAAATGAAATGTTGTTATCCAAATATAATGAATTTTATTGTTAATTGATAACTCATAAATGACTAAATACAAAGATATGATGTCATCTATATGTGTATGTATGGCTCAATATTTTTTTGCAAAAAAGCCGAACCAACCCAAACCGCATTGGTTTGGTTTGGTTTTGTTCGGTTTTATTTCTAAACGTCAACCGAACCAAACTGAACCGCACACTATTCCCTCTTGCGGTTCGTATGATTTTTTACGTCAAAACCGCCCATATCGCACCTCAAACACCCCTACCTCTAATATATGACTCATTCTCAACATCAATATCACTTTGAGCTACACTGTTATCATCAATCACTTTGTTAGATAAACGCACGATAGACCATTTGGTACTTGTTGGATCATTGACACAGAACACTTGTTTAGCTTGAGAGGCTAGAATAAAAGGCTCATCTTTGTACCCCTCCCTATTAAGATCCACTTGTAAAAATCCTGACTTATCCATTCGTATGCCACTATTATATACCCACTTGCAACCAAAGATAGAAATATGAAACTTCTAATAGGCTTCATACATAACCATGGAGGTAGGTTATAAATCATAATAATCATAGGCCATGTGGTATGTGAGATACTTTGAAGACCATGCAGGTTCATTCCATCAGTAGATAATGCCAAGCCAAGGTTTCTTGTTTCTCCTCTAAAATCAAGATAATCAATATCAATTTTTGACCACAATGGTGAATCTCCCGGATGTCAAAACTTTTAAGACATTCCTTACACTTTCTAGGAGCCTTTTCGGGTAATATTCTCTAAAATATCCCTCATCCTTTCCAGGAACCTTTCTAGGTAATCTTCTTTAAGATACCCGTCAATCTTTTCAGTTAGGCTTTCTTAAAACATGTTCGAATTGCTCTTACGCTTCCAAGAAACTTGTCAAACTTTGTTTACAGTACAGAGTCTTCTCTAGGACGGTCTCCCATCCTTTCTAGGGTAATCTTCTTCAAGATGTCTTTTCCTAAGTTTTGTTTAAAACGCCACATTCCTTAAAACAGTCTTTATCCTCTATAGGAATCTTTTGACCCTCTTCACAAACATGTCTCCTTGAGCATTGTTTAAAGCACAATCTTGTTTAAGACAATTTCCTATCCTTTCCAAGAACCTCTTCAGGTAATCTTATAGAAAACATCATCTCATTCTGAGTACTCAGCAAATTAGTGTCCATCGGATGCGACCAAAATGCATGACTCATTCTGAAAAGCATCTGCTTCACATTTAAATCAATACTTAGCATCAAGGAGAGTGGTTTAACCAAAGGCGACCAAAGGCTCTTGAATGGGAAACCATGTCCAGAGGGTTCTCCTAAACAGGGGCAAAATTTCGAGGATTACAGGGGCATACAATCAAGGATCTTATTGACTGGGGGCACATCTTTCAAGAATTCAAATACTGGGACAGTACATACCAGGTTCGTGGCATGACATGGTAAAATTCGAGTTCCCTCTAAAGATACTTCCTTCAGATTAAGGGGCACGTTCCTCAAAATTTCCGATGTTGGGGAGATCACTCTAGTATCATACAAAGAGCATGGTTGCGTAATTGGCCTTCCTACGCCTGTATTATTTACAACCTACAATGTGGGATCGTCATACATAACATACAAGATTCTCATTTATTTCGAGAATCTCATTACATGACACATGCATCATAACATTGCATAAAACTAACATTGCCTTTTCAGGTCACTTCATAATCAAAGGGATATTACTATCCAAGTACGGCACAAATGCGACCGTATCAACGATTCAATCTTAACGCTCACATATACAATTCTAATACCTCATTCCAAGTCTTTCTTCAAAGGCAATCCAGAAGCAACCCAAGAGTTTCTTACCTTTCTAGGTAGTCTTTTCCAAAACGTTTATCAACCTTTCTAGGTAGTCTTTTCTAAGACGTTTCTTATCCTTTCTAGGTAGTCTTTTCTAAGACGTTTATCATACTTTCTAGGAACCTTTCTAGGTAGTCTTCTCTAAGACATTTTTTTTATCCTTTCTAGGAGCCTTTCTAGGTAGTCTTCAATAAGACGTTTATCAACCTGGCTAGGTAGTCTTTTCTAAGACGTTTCTTATCTTTTCTAGGAGCCCTTCTAGGTAGTCTTGTTAAAGAGGTATCATAACCTGTCTAGGTAGTCTTGTTTAAGATGTTTCATATCCTTTATGGGAACCTTTCTAGGTAGCCTTGTTTAAGACATATCATATCCTTTCTAGGAGCCTTTCTACGTGTGTCTTGTTTAAGGTATCCCGTATCCTGTCTAAGAGCCTTTCCAGGCGAGTCTTATTTAAGGCGTATCCCAGCCTTTCTAGGTCAGTCTTTGCTTAAGACATATCATACTTTTCTAAGTAATCGCCCTTAGAAACATTTATCCAATTCTTTCTAAAACATCTCCTGCCTTTTTAGGGAGCATTTTAGTTAGTCTTCTCTAAGACATTTCTTCCCGAGCTTTGTTTAAAGCCTAAGCTTCTTCGCATCAGCCATTGATATACCCTATTCAGGAACCTCTTTAGGTAGTCTTATGTAAGACATTACTTCATATCTCCTCAGATACAATCAATATGATGCCGGTATGAAAAGCATATGCTTTGGACAAGCATCTTGTCAAACAACTGGATGGCATCTTTAAGCCCATCTAAAAAAACCGCCTCCTGCACCTGCAATCGCAAATTTCTTGGTATTCTAGTGTTCAATCCTCTTACACCATCAGATCGCGATAGGCGAACAAGCCAATCTACCTCTTCAGGATTAAGAAGATTGAACAGGGGCAGCTGTCATACCCCAAAATTTGCCTTCCATATTCCATTCACAATGATTCAAAGTTCAAGAGTTTCATCAAGGCATCATCCTAAGCAAGGATCTCCTAAAACTAGGGTTTGGTACCTTCCAGAGGAAATTAAAAAAGTAAGGTCTCCAATGAAGTTCTCCATGGCCCATTATGATCTAAGATATCTCTATGTCAAAAGTCAAGACCCAATTCCAAAGTTTACTTGTGCAAACAGCTCAGATGATCCACAGCCAACTAGGTTGACCTAAAAGTTAACCATGGTCAAGCACAGTCAAAACCTCTAATTTTTGGTCAACATCAAGTATGGGAGATTATATCCATCAATAGAAACTCTGAAATGAATAAATGCAAAAAGGTTCAAATTAGGGTTTCTTTAGGAGAAAGTCAACTCAACTTTAACTGGCCATAACTTTCACATGGAACATCAGAAATTCCTCACTCAAATCCTATTTGGAAGGAAATTGGATTCTCTACAATTTTGTCTCTCACAAGCCAAGGCCAGAAATGCTTCATTTGGAAGATATAGCATAAAAGACTATAGGTCATTTTCAAAAGTCAACCAAAGACAGTTTTTTTGTCAAAGGACATATCATCAAGATAAAATCTCCAAATGAAAAATATGTTCCAAAGTGGCTTATAGAGGATATCCTGAGGTTTCCAAAAAGTCCTAGAACTCCTTCATAGCTTAAAAATTGAGGGAGATATGCTTTGTCAAAGTTGGGTAATTTTGGAGGCAAAATGTGAAATAAAAGAGGTTCAACTTGGAACTTTTGGCAAATGGGCCTATCTTTTCATGACCTAATCTTGGTCCACAAGTTATTTATGTTATCCAAACCATGTGCCACGAATTTTAGCTTTTTATTTGATTTTTATATGATTTTTATTTCATTTAAGAATGATTTAAAATGATGTAATTAAAAGAAAATCAAATATTATGTTAAAGAAGGCATATTGATCAATTCGAATCAGTATTAATTGCAAATTTGCAATATATTTTCGTGCACAAATGATTGGAAAAGATTGGTACAAAATTGGACCAAAATAGCAAGTTTCCATTCAAGAATAAAATCAAATATCTCAAACTTGGCAAGATTGGATTCAAGGAAGTTTTGGGCTATTTTCTTGACCTACTTCACTCCCTATAAGTAGAGGAAATAATGCATACGAATGGGGGTTGAAAATTCTGATTAGAGGCAAGAAATCAAGAGTCAAAAATCTCCAAGAAAACTCAGAATCGGTTTGAGAGATTGAAGAGTTTTCCAGAGGATTGGAGCATCGCAACACGTTCGTGGGATTACTCTGAACCTGTTTGGATCATCACACGCCTTCAGCATCCCCGGAATTTCTCCATATAAGCCCAGGTACGTTGCTCTGAACTTTGGATCGATTGGCATAATTCGTGCATCCTCGTGTTGATTTGCTTGTGTATTATGATTCATATGATTGTTGTGCACGTTTCTGGATCATTAGATTGAAGTTTTCGTGGGTAAATCTCACTTTGCCATTAACGGCCGAGTTAGGATTCTTGGTGGGAATTTGGGGCTTTTCTGTTAGAGGTAAAATTAGGTTAAATTAAGAGTATAGTTAGGTTCGTATGGTTAGGACGAAGAGATCTGGGGTGGTGCAAAATATTTATACGTGTATATGAGCTAATCAGTGTTTTCCAGGTGTGTATGCTACGAAAATGATCGTAGCAGATTCGCAGCTAATTTTGCAGGTTTTTTTGCAGTTCTGTTGGGGACGATGATGAGCTGTCATCATGTGGTTTGTTAATTTGAATCGCGTGCGCGTTTTATTCATTTATGGTTATTGTTTTTATATATTGTACGTGGCGCATATATATTTTAGATGAACAATATGGTTGGGTTGGTGAGAGGAAACGCGCGTGAGTGAAGGGACGAGGGTTCGATCCCTCACTCCCATATTATTTTTTATGAGTTGTTTGTTCAGTGATCCCATGCGCCTCTTACTATAGGCCTCACCATAAACCCTCAGTTCTGAACCTTTAATTCACCACTAACTCAGATCTAATGCCCAGGATTTGTCCCCTATATTATGAGCCCTCAAACCAACCCTATTGAATAAAAAATCTCTAATTAACTTATTTATTTTAATTAATTTAAATATTTTAGTTAATTACTTTTAATATTTATTTATATAATAATAAATTATTTTCTTAAATAAATTAGTATATATATTGTAAATATTAAACTCTAATTTGTTGATTCGTTCCGATTAAATCGATTAATCGTGATGGGCAATAATTGATTTTCTCAAATATTGATTTAATTAAAATAAAAAGTTTTATTTGGCTAAAGGGTTTCAACCATTTTTACTGGTTGCAATGATTAGCCTATTTTTTCATTAAAACTCATTATTGTTTATAATCGAATCAATCGATTACGAGGGATAATGATGCAAATTAAATAATAAAATTTCTAAAAAATACTCTTTTTTATTATTAGTGATAATTGAATCCATCAATTAAAATTGGTAATAATACACTACTAATCTTTTAACTATGGTGATCAAATCTATTGATCATCGCGGTTAATAGTACATATTAAAACCAGGGTTGTACGCCCAATCTTAAAACACTCAAAATTTATCTCTTCAATACTGCGATTTTCAAATCTACGATAAGGTAACTTAAAATACCTTCGAACTTCGCATTTCAAAAACTACGATAGGCCATTCAAAAAGCCTTCAAACCATATCAAATCAAATTCTAATTCTAAGGGCGTACAACCCTTTCCCGGACTACGTTGACTCTGATTCTCCCTAAAGAGATACGTAGGCACTTGACAACAAGGCAAGTCCCCCTCCTCCAAATTTTAATCATGTTCAAATAATTAGCTTTTAACCCTATTTAAATTTCTGTCACCTTTCTTTATGTTTAGCCATAATTGTTAACCTTGTAGTGCAAACCTTGGGAAAGGGTTGAGGGTGCCTAACACCTTCCCTCGACCTGAATATAGTATCTTATCCTGAATCTATGTAATTGCGTAAAGGTTTCCTATTCGCCCTGGTAGAATAGGTGGCGACTCTAAAGTTTAATTTTAGGGCAGGTTGCTATAGTTGGAGACTCCACTGGGGACCACTTAATGGTGAATACTATGCTCCTATAGGTTTTAGGTTTTGGCAGGGTTTAGGTTTGGCAAAGTTTTTAGGGTTTGGCTAATTTGCCATTTTTTAGGGTTTGGCTAATTCGCCATTTTTAGGGTTGGTGTTTTTATTCTTTTTTGTTTATTTTATTTAATTTGTTTATTTATTTATTTTTTCCTGAAAATATTTTATTTGTTTATGTTTATATATTTGTATTTAATTGCATAACTGTTATATTATATGCACTGCTGGGTATATTATGTTGTGTTAAAACCTAAGTGTGGGAGTTATCCTTGAGACCAGGGGGGACTTGAATCGCCTACGAGACTCATTGATAACTCCACTCGAAGTGGGTTGAATATTCAGAAATGTCCAAAACGAGGCTTGACTTTGTTGAGGGCAGGATTGGGTATTTAGCTGATCTCTCCGAGAACCTACCCCAAAAATTCGAACCTCATGGATAAAATGAGTTGTTCTAAAATCCAAAGAGACAGAAAGTCTCGGAGGCTACGAACGACCCCATGAGACCTTCTAGAACATACCCATGGAAATGGTAGGCTCCCTAGAGCCGCTACGTCGAACCTATGAACCTATGAACCTAGGGCTTATGTGCTTATGTGTTCAATTGTATGTTTTCATTATTTTTTTTTCTTATCATATAATTTTTGCATTCATCATGCATCATGTGCATTCTTGCATCATGTCTTATCCACATAAAAAAAATAAGAAAGATAAAGAAAAAAGGGATTTATTATATTTAATCAATAGATGTGGATAAGACATAAACACGAATAAAGCATATCATTCATGGCATGCATATCATTTTCATGGTATTGAAAGAAGGTTTCTCTTTTACCTCCAGAGAAAGAGACCATTGGGAAGGAAAACCTAACATCCCGATCGTCTTATCGGACAAGATTTCAGCAAAAGAAATCAATGGATCAGCTAGAGCAGAATCAAGCCACCCTTCGTGAGGAGGTGAATCAACTAAAGGTTAGTATGGAAGAGGTTAAAGGAGGTATGGCTCAAATGCTAGGATTCATGAAGGCCCTCCTAGATAAACAAGAAAAGGCAAAAGAGGTTCAGTCTAGGGATACCCTGGTTCAGGATGAGATCCCCAACGATGAAAACCCGCTGCTAGGATTTGTGACAGGCTTTGGCCCTGCTAAGGACAGACCTCATGTCCGATCTGTTAGGAGAGCTATCCAATTCCAAGAGAAAGGAGAGAACTCTCAAGAAGGATTTGTCATCCCTCCACAGACTAAAGGGACAACCCGCACAGTTTGCATTCCTGCTAACAATGTCCCTGAGGATGACGATTACCTGGATCTACAATACGGAGTACAAGAGGTGGACAACACAGACCAAGCACCTCAAACACAGCAGTTTATTCCCAACTCTAAGGAAGACTCCAAGGACAATGAACAAATCAAGGCGCTAGAGGAGAGACTAAAGGTGGTAGAAGGATACGATGTCTTCGATGTGGATGCCTTCGAAATGAGCTTGGTCTCAAACTTGACTATCCCACACAAATTCAAGATTCCCGACTTCGAGAAATACAAAGGACTCACATGTCCGAGGAACCACTTGCGCATGTATGTGCGAAAAATGGCTGCCTATGCCCACGATCAAAAGCTGATGATACATTTCTTCCAAGATAGCTTAAGCGGAGCATCTGTTGACTGGTACATGCAATTGGAGAAATCCTATATCCGAAGCTGGAATGATCTGGCTAACACATTATTAAAGCAATACAAGTACAACTTGGACATGGCACCCAACCGGATGCAATTACAGAATATGTCACAGAAGAAGGATGAATCATTCAAGGAGTATGCCCAAAGGTGGAGGGAAATGGCTTCTCGAGTCCAACCTCTCTTGATGGAAAAAGAACTGGTGGACATATTTATGGGCACTTTGCAAGGACCGTACTACGACAAGATGGTTGGAAGCATATCTTCAGGGTTCTCGGACTTAGTAATCATTGGTGAGAGGATTGAAAATGGGATAAAAAATGGGAAAATACAAGGGGCACCCTCAGGTTCCTATCACACAAAGAAGTCATATGATGAGAAAAAGGAACCCAACACTGTCGGGGCAATCCTGGTTAATCAGATACCAGCACTACCACAGAAGGATCGACAAAAGCAACAGGGTGGCCAGCGCACCTGGAGGTCAAAGCCAAAACGATCATTCACCCCGTTGTACATGCCATTGTCTCAAGCTCTGCAACATCTGCTCAGTCAGAACTTGATAACTCTGCTGCCTCCATACTCAGCTCCAGCTAACCCCACTCCTGGGTACAAGCATCATGCTAGGTGCGCTTATCACTCAGATAGTCCTGGTTATGATACAGAGGATTGTGGGTCGTTGAAGCACAAGATCCAAGATTTAATTGAAGAAGGTCTCATTGAGTTTGAAGATCCTCGCAAGTCCAATGCTATAGGTGGCTAGAAGGAGGATTTCTTAGATCATTAGTTTCGTTTTCATTCGCAATTTCCTTCCGTTTGTTTAAACATTGGTCTTACGACATACGTTATGTACTTTACAATAATCATTAATGCATTGCTTACGTTTGTCTTGATTTATTCCTAGTGTTCTCACTATATTTAAGACTGGGCTTTTACTTGGTTTTATTCTTTGTGATACTCAACTCTCGTTAAAGTTGTACACCTTTAGAGGGAGAATGACGAAAACAATACCACAATCTCATACATTATGCTTTCGAACAGACCGTGTTGACGATGTACAGGCATTGTTTCAATTCCTAAATAATGGAGATATAAGGATGTTAATCCCTCGTCAACCCCTTTGAGCCTAAAGAAGTAGGAGTTTTCCTTCATATAAAATAAAACCCTTAATACATAACCTGGGGTAGGGTAGCTGCTCAGTTAACTTAATTATTCCAAATTGTTCCTTTGAACATAATCACCGGTGGTTCCCCGTCATCATTAAGTCCGGAAGTCAATATCCGCAAAGAAAAAGAGAAAGCAATGCAAGGCCTGCTAAGTCAAAACCTATTAAGGAGACTTAGGCAAAATTGGGGCATCCCGCTGACTGTAATTTTAAAATGAACAATTCAGGCAAAAGTTAGGGATAACAAAGTCAAAAAGAGGTCACTACATACCCTCGACAAAAGGGAAATATTACAAGAAAGGAGAATGACTGTCTTTGCAAATAAACTTTTGGTTTTGAACCATCATAAATGTCAGTTTTACAATTCCCAAAATCTTTTGGAACTTAAACGCATAGTTAACTGAGCATAGGACTGGAGAACATGACAAAGATTGGGATGGGTACAAATAAACTTTGAGCCACTATCCTTTGTTTCTTAAAACCGTGAACCAGGCCACGTTACAACCCTTAAAAGCCCTAACTGAAGCATGGTTAGTTCGAAAGCATACCGTTACCAAAAGGTATCCCGACTCCTTAAGGTCTACTATAACTCTTGAGTTGATATCACTTTCTTACAAAAAAACTCTGTTTTACTCAAAAATGTTTTTAAGCTTTCAAGACAGACGTATGCATTCGCATCTTATGAATTTCATTATAAAGCACACTTGTCTATATAGATTCAAATGTTTTAACATCAGGGAGAAGTTGCATGGGGCATGGCTAATGACTAAAAAAAATCCTACCGACAAGCGAAATAGCTTTAAAAGCATATCAAAAAAAGAAATATCTCTGACGCCTGACTCGGATGGCTATTGTATACACAGGGAATGATCCGTCGTTATCCCATTTATCTGGGGCAATTTAATCAAGATCCATGGAAACTCTCAAAGACGCTGAATAGCCCATGAGGCAAATCCATTACCTGGGGGCACGTTGTGAAGGTCACTCAGTATCAGATGGTGTTGATACCACTCTCGCGTCCTTCCTAAGATCCTTTTTCAGGTAGTCTTCTTTAAGATATCTCTTAACTTTTTCAGGTAGTCTTCTTTAAGACATTCCTTACCCTTTCTATGAGCCTTTTTAGGTAATATTCTCTAAAATATCCCTCATCCTTTCCAGGAACCTTTCTAGGTAATCTTCTTTAAGATACCCGTCAATCTTTTCAGTTAGGCTTTCTTAAAACATGTTCGAATTGCTCTTACGCTTCCAAGAACCTTGTCAAACTTTGCTTATAGTACAAAGTCTTCTCTAGGACGATCTCCCATCCTTTCTAGGGTAATCTTCTTCAAGATGTCTTTTCCTAAGTTTTGTTTAAAACGCCACATTCCTTAAAACAGTCTTTATCCTCTACAGGAATCTTTTGACCCTCTTCACAAACATGTCTCCTTGAGCTTTGTTTAAAGCACAGTCTTGTTTAAGAGAATTTCCTATCCTTTCCAGGAACCTCTTCAGGTAATCTTATAGAAAACATCATCTCATTCTGAGTACTCAGCAAATTACTGTCCATCGGATGCGACCAAAACGCATGACTCATTCTGAAAAGCATCTGCTTCATATTCAAATCAATACTTAGCATCAAGGAGAGTGGTTTAACCAAAGGCGACCAAAGGCTCTTGAATGGGAAACCATGTCCAGAGGGTTCTCCTAAACAGGGGCAAAATTTCGAGGATTACAGGGGCATACATTCAAGGATCTTATTGACTGGGGGCACATTTTTCAAGAATTCAAATACTGGGACAGTACATACCAGGTTCGTGGCATGACATGGTAAAATCCGAGTTTCCTCTAAAGATACTTCCTTCAGATTAAGGGGCACGTCCCTCAAAATTTCAGATGTTGGGGAGATCGCTCTAGTATCATACAAGGAGCATGGTTGCGTAATTGGCCTTCCTACGCCTGTATAATTTACAACCTACATTGTGGGATCGTCATACATAACATACAAGATTCTCATTTATTTCGAGAATCTCATTACATGACACATGCATCATAACATTGCATAAAATTAACATTGCCATTTCAGGTCACTTCATAATCAAAGGGATATTACTATCCAAGTACGGCACAAATGCGACCGTATCAACGATTCAATCTTAACGCTCACAGATACAATTCTAATACCTCATTCCAAGTCTTTCTTCAAAGGCAATTCAGAAGCAACCGAAGAGTTTCTTACCTTTCTAGGTAGTCTTTTCCAAAACGTTTATCAACCTTTCTAGGTAGTCTTTTCTAAGACGTTTCTTATCCTTTCTAGGAAGTCTTTTCTAAGACATTTATCATACTTTCTAGGAACCTTTCTAGGTAGTCTTCTCTAAGAATTTTTTTTATCCTTTCTAGGAGCCTTTCTAGGTAGTCTTCTATAAGACGTTTATCAACCTGGCTAGGGAGACTTTTCTAAGACGTTTCTTATCTTTTCTAGGAGCCCTTCTAGGTAGTCTTGTTTAAGACGTATCATAACCTGTCTAGGTAGTCTTGTTTAAGACGTTTCATATCCTTTATGGGAACCTTTCTAGGTAGCCTTGTTTAAGACATATCATATCCTTTCTAGGAGCCTTTCTAGGTGTGTCTTGTTTAAGGTATCCCGTATCCTGTCTAAGGGCCTTTCCAGGCGAGTCTTATTTAAGGCGTATCCCAGTCTTTCCAAGTCAGTCTTTGCTTAAGACATGTCATACTTTTCTAAGTAATCGCCCTTAGAAACATTTACCCAATTCTTTCTAAAACATCTCCTGCCCTTTTAGGGAGCTTTTTAGTTAGTCTTCTCTAAGACATTTCTTCCCGAGCTTTGTTTATAGTACAAAGTCTTCTCTAGGACGATCTCCCATCCTTTCTAGGGTAATCTTCTTCAAGATGTCTTTTCCTAAGTTTTGTTTAAAACGCCACATTCCTTAAAACAGTCTTTATCCTCTATAGGAATCTTTTGACCCTCTTCACAAACATGTCTCCTTGAGCTTTGTTTAAAGCACAGTCTTGTTTAAGAGAATTTCCTATCCTTTCCAGGAACCTCTTCAGGTAATCTTATAGAAAACATCATCTCATTCTGAGTACTCAGCAAATTACTGTCCATCGGATGCGACCAAAACGCATGACTCATTCTGAAAAGCATCTGCTTCATATTCAAATCAATACTTAGCATCAAGGAGAGTGGTTTAACCAAAGGCGACCAAAGGCTCTTGAATGGGAAACCATGTCCAGAGGGTTCTCCTAAACAGGGGCAAAATTTCGAGGATTACAGGGGCATACATTCAAGGATCTTATTGACTGGGGGCACATTTTTCAAGAATTCAAATACTGGGACAGTACATACCAGGTTCGTGGCATGACATGGTAAAATCCGAGTTTCCTCTAAAGATACTTCCTTCAGATTAAGGGGCACGTCCCTCAAAATTTCAGATGTTGGGGAGATCGCTCTAGTATCATACAAGGAGCATGGTTGCGTAATTGGCCTTCCTACGCCTGTATAATTTACAACCTACATTGTGGGATCGTCATACATAACATACAAGATTCTCATTTATTTCGAGAATCTCATTACATGACACATGCATCATAACATTGCATAAAATTAACATTGCCATTTCAGGTCACTTCATAATCAAAGGGATATTACTATCCAAGTACGGCACAAATGCGACCGTATCAACGATTCAATCTTAACGCTCACAGATACAATTCTAATACCTCATTCCAAGTCTTTCTTCAAAGGCAATTCAGAAGCAACCGAAGAGTTTCTTACCTTTCTAGGTAGTCTTTTCCAAAACGTTTATCAACCTTTCTAGGTAGTCTTTTCTAAGACGTTTCTTATCCTTTCTAGGAAGTCTTTTCTAAGACATTTATCATACTTTCTAGGAACCTTTCTAGGTAGTCTTCTCTAAGAATTTTTTTTATCCTTTCTAGGAGCCTTTCTAGGTAGTCTTCTATAAGACGTTTATCAACCTGGCTAGGTAGACTTTTCTAAGAGGTTTCTTATCTTTTCTAGGAGCCCTTCTAGGTAGTCTTGTTTAAGACGTATCATAACCTGTCTAGGTAGTCTTGTTTAAGACGTTTCATATCCTTTATGGGAACCTTTCTAGGTAGCCTTGTTTAAGACATATCATATCCTTTCTAGGAGCCTTTCTAGGTGTGTCTTGTTTAAGGTATCCCGTATCCTGTCTAAGGGCCTTTCCAGGCGAGTCTTATTTAAGGCGTATCCCAGTCTTTCCAGGTCAGTCTTTGCTTAAGACATGTCATACTTTTCTAAGTAATCGCCCTTAGAAACATTTATCCAATTCTTTCTAAAACATCTCCTGCCCTTTTAGGGAGCTTTTTAGTTAGTCTTCTCTAAGACATTTCTTCCCGAGCTTTGTTTAAAGCCTAAGCTTCTTCGCATCAGCCATTGATATACCCTATTCAGGAACCTCTTCAGGTAGTCTTATGTAAGACATTACTTCATATCTCCTCAGATACAATCAATATGATCCCGGAATGAAAATCATATGCTTTGGACAAGCATCTTGTCAAACAACTGGATGGCATCTTTAAGCCCATCTCAAAAAAAAAACTGCCTCCTACACCGACAATCGCAAATTTCTGGGTATTCTAGTGTTCAATGCTCTAACACCATCAGATCACGATAGGCGAACAAGCTAATCTACCTCTTCAGGTTTAAGAAGATTGAACAGGGGCAGCTGTCATAACCTAAAATTTTCCTTCCAAATTCCATTCACAATGATTCAAAGTTCAAGAGTTTCATCAAGGCATTATCCTAAGCAAGGATCTCCTAAAACTAGGGTTTGGTACCTTCCTGAAGAAATTAACAAAATAAGGTCTTCAATGAAGTTCTCTATGGCCCATTATGATCTAAGATATCTCTATGTCAAAAGTCAAGACCCAATTCCAAAGGTTACTTGTGCTAACAGCTCAGATGATCCACAGTCAACTGGGTTGACCTAAAAGTCAACCATGGTCAAAGCACAGTCAAAACCTCTAATTTTTGGTCAACATAAAGTTTGGGAGATTATATCCATCATTTGATCAAAGGTTGATCATGATTCATCAATAGAAACTCAAAAATGAACAAATGCAAAAAGGTTCAAATTAGGGTTTCTTTAGGAGAAAGTCAACTCAACTTTGAATGGCCATAACTTCCACATGGAACATCAGAAATTCCTCACTCAAAGCCTATTTGGAAGGAAATTGGATTCTCTACAACTTTGTCTCTCACAAGCCAAGGCCAGAAATGCTTCATTTGGAAGATATAGCATAAAAGATTATAGGTCCTTTTCAAAAGTCAACCAAAGACAGTTTTTTTTGTCAAAGGACATATTATCAAGATAAAATCTCCAAATGAAAAATATGTTCCAAAGTGGCTTATAGAGGACATCCTGAGGTTTCCAAAAAGTCTTAGAACTCCTTCATTGCTTAAAAATTGAGGGAGATATGCTTTGTCAAAGTTGGGTAATTTTGGAGGCAAAATGTGAAATAAAAGAGGTTCAACTTGGAACGTTTGGCAAATGGGCCTATCTTTTCATGACTTAATCTTGGTCCACAAGTTATTTATGTTATCCAAACCATGTGCCACGAATTTTAGCTTTTTATTTGATTTTTATATGATTTTTATTTCATTTAAGAATGATTTAAAATGATGTAATTAAAAGAAAAATCAAATATTATGTTAAAGAATGCATATTGATCAATTCCAATCAGTATTAATTGCAAATTTGCAATATATTTTCGTGCACAAATGATTGGAAAAGATTGGTACGAAATTGGACCAAAATAGCAAGTTTCCATTCAAGAATAAAATCAAATATCTCAAACTTGGCAAGATTGGATTCAAGGAAGTTTTGGGCTATTTTCTTGACCTAATTCACTCCCTATAAGTAGAGGACATAATGCATACGAATGGGGGTTGAAAATTCTGATAAGAGGCAAGAAGTCAAGAGTAAAAAATCTCCAAGAAAACTCAGAATCGGTTTGAGAGATTGAAGAGTTTTCCAGAGGATTGGAGCATCGCAACACGTTCGTGGGATTTGTAACACCCCAATTCTACCCAAAGCATTTAGGCAAGAAAATATCAGAGTATTAAAATTTCATACAACACAATTAGGATGTTACACTAAGTAACCAAACAAACTTCTTGAAAACAAACGGACATCATCGATGCCAAAAGCATACACACCTGCCATTAACATGATACATAACACACGGAAGATATGAACATATATATATATATATATATATATATATATATATATATATATATATATATATATATATATATACGTATAGCTCTCACTCTCAAAGAGGAGTTTTCCAAAATAAAGTGTTTACAATATACAATGGCACGTTATCACATATACATATTCAAAAGAGTCATATACAAATAAATAACAACAGACTCCCGACTCCCCGGTGTTACGTATCAGAGCGACCAACAAGACCAACTGGAGAACTACCTCTTCCAAAAGACTCCCAAAGCGGCTAATCTGCAGGATGCCACTCAAGCATCAAATTAGCAGAAGGGTGAGAATATAATTCATAATGAAAGCATGACAATTATAGTAATGCCAACAGGTATCATCATTAATCATACAACAAAGTAATCCACTCATTTAACCACAATTAATATATAAGTAATGTGACACATGAATGATAACATAGATTATAAAGACTGACGATGATGAATGAGACTCGACTATGCATATGCATGTGGTACCAAATCCGGAGTAAAACTCCTCCTTGTCATTATGACAAATACACCTGCCGAGCATTATGCTGGGACTTTATTCCACTCAGGAAGCCCGCAGGCTGTCGTCATCGAGCACGCAGCTCCCACTGATGACCTCTTGCCACTCAGGCTCATTCCGTTACCGAGCATTAAGCTCCTACTGGTAACCATGCCCGCAGGCCATCTGTTAACAGCATTCCGCCATTAACGTATTGAAATGTTATGCTGTGCAAATATATGACTCTATTACACGACAACAACATCATCAACAATATAACACGATCATACACTCACGTTACATCGTTTATATTCTATCCAAAAGGATACATCACCAATTAATAACATCGTTATCAATTACATCACACCATAATTACCACGCAGGCATTAATAAGCACACAGCACACATTTACCGTCAAAATATACTAGCCACATCGGCATAAATGATCGCATAATTGCATCACATCAAATTAATATTGGCCATTGGCCCACAACTCCATCAATACATCATCAACAAGTTGTAATAACAACAATTCAACAATGATAATACATCATTCTCATAACAACAATGACTTGCCATAAGGCCACACATCATGTTAATAACAAACAACCAAACATTGTCACATATCAAGAATGAACATTCATTAATACATAACACATATGAACATGATCTCATGTTATCGACAACTAATCACATACCTCGTACCAATACGATAACATTCACACAACACGTCATCATGATTTATCATGCACTAGTTCACAAAACCATTTATGAAAATCCACCAACCACTACTACATCCTACATCATTAACAATTACAACCAAGCACTATGATTATTTACCAATCATATCGCGCATATAAACAATTATGTGTTTTCATCAACAACACCCCATAACCAATTAATCACAAGATAACCAAGCCTATACTATCATATAGAACATCCAACTAGCTTCCTAACGCTTCGAACGGCGTATAAAACGGAGTTACGGATCAAAAGTTACAAGGTTTCAAAGTTTGGATAGTTGAACATACTACACAATTCATCACTTGATCCTAATAAAAATAATAGGAGACTACATCCTATGAATCATTTAATTAGATAATAGTATATTTCATTGCGTTAGCTTTCCAACGCTTTGAACGGCGACAAAATCGGAGTTACGGTTCAAGAGTTACGAAGTTTCAAAGTTTTGGAAAAATAGAAAATGCTGTTGGCCGCTCAGCGGGCCGCTAAGCGGAAATTCCAGAAACGGACCAACGAAAACTCCGCTCAGCGGACCTGAGGCCGCTTAGCGGACCTGAGAAAAACCAGAAAAATCCCAGCACGAACAGAACTGTCTTAAGCCCCTTATACCCACCAAAACCACTCCAAAACATCATTATAACACCAATACAACACATACATACCATATAAACAACATAACATCCAACTTTCATGGTTGATTCATTAATCTTTCTCAAAACCTAACTTTTTCTTAAAACTCAATCAAGCCATGGAAATGGAAAACAAACATGATCAATGAAGACATCTATCATCATACTACACATACACACCGCAGAATCTTGTTTATAACTCCTAAACTCACAAAACTCACAATCCACCATTGTTGGTCAACTTAGAAAAGAGCAAGAACAAGAACAATACAAACAAAACTACAAGAACCATACAATCAAGATAAACTATATTCATCCCCCTTACCTTGGTTGGATTCTTGGCTCTAGCTTGGTTTGGATTCTACAACTCTCTTCTTCTCTTCTCTTCACAAGTTTCTTTCTTTCTCTCCAAAATATCTCTCTTTCTTTCTATCTCAAAATATCTCTTTTTCTCTCTATATCTCTTTCTATTTCTCTACTTCTCATTTTCCCCCTCTTAACTCTCATTAATTCTAATTTTGGCCCAAATGTTTCTAAACATTAATTCTAACCAATTAACACCCAAAACATAATAATTACACACATGGAAAGTAATAAGTAAAATATTAACATAATTAATATTTACCAACTGACACAACTCAAAAACGGTAAAATTCCAATAAACGTCACAAACGTCCAAATCAAGCATATACTTATTTTTTTCGAGCGTTACAACTCTCCCCCACTTAGAAGATTTCCGTCCTCGGAAATATCCCAAACGCAAACAAACCTGGATACGCTCTCGCATCCGACTAACCAACTATCAAGCCACGGAAGCAACGACACAATCAGCACCAACAAAGAATCACTCTAGCTAAAGCCAAACAACCAAAACACAACAACGACAACGAGATGCAATGCCCATACAATGCACTCATCGACTAACACCAAAACACAAGAAATAACCAAGACACAGACAACAACCCGGTCGCACAACATCCAAATAACCATGCCAAGACATAGCAGTGAAACATGTAACCAAAACATCTGATGGTCTTATAATTCCTACCACATCCACTATCCACAATTTGAACTCTAACAATTCATACACATACGAACCGCGTCATTTCACGCTTCCGATGCGCACTCTGATTTCCCACAACAAACAGATTTACCAATTACATATCCAACTTCCAGCCTTTTCTAGTATTCACCAGAAACTCATTGTTCTCTCTTAACATACTCAACCTTTTAATCTGCTGTGTCAGCTCGCACACCAGACAAAAGTCTTTGTATTATCCAATCAAGGCAAAAAGCTAATCCAAACACATCCTTGTCTCACAACACAAGCCCTCATAGATCCTTAAGTGACCAAATAGTCCTCTCAGTCTGACCATCCGTTTGAGGATGATACGCCAAACTCAAACGCAACTTCATACCCAAAGTACTTTGCGAACCTTCTCAAAATTTCAGAAATAAACCTCGGATCTCAATCTGATCAATACCTTACGAAACATCATGCAAACAAACAAACCAACAAACAATTTTGTCAACATACCACTCGCCAGTACTTCCATCAGTTAATCCATTCTTATTGAAATAACGTGAGCGGATTTCGTCAATATATCCACAATGACCCAAATCGCCTCACAATTACTCGACGTCCTCGGCAAATCAGAAACAAAATTCATAGAAATGCTATTCCACTTCTACTCAGGAATGGATAACAATTACATGAAACCAGACGACTCCTGACAAGTCAAACACAAATAAACAAATCCCTTCATATCCTTCTTCATTACTTTGCCACTAAAAATGACGTTCTCAAATCTTGATACATCTGAGTAGCATCAGGATGAATACTCAAATCACCACGACGCACCTCATCCCAAGTCCTCTTTTCAAATCCGAACATTAGGAATACAAACTTGATCATGGCATCCCATGACATTGTTCTTATCAATCCGAATATCACCATCTTTATCTTTGACTAATAAATGTCATCTTATCAACCCATTCAAATCCGATTCCTGACCTTTTCTAATCTCATCAAGAATACCATAAGTAAGCTTTCACATATAAAGCTCAACACCTGAAGAAGTCGCTTTACGAACCAAACTCAAATCTCACAACTGTTTCAACAATCACAATACTCGAATCATCAACATAGACGTATGCAATGGTTTCTCATATTCAACTCGTTCTGATCAAACGAATACTTCAAACTCTTGTAGTCACGTACACACACAAATCTAGATCCGAAAAATTAGTGCCTTTAAATTTCCCAAACAGAAATAACAACTGCCAACTCTAAATCTTGTGACAGATAAATCCTTTCAAAAATCTTAACTTGCATAAAAGCACAAACCACCACTTACCCCTTGAACATTCACTTCACTCAACCAAAAACTCACACAAGGAAACTTAGCAAACAACTTCTTCTTCCCAACACGGACAAAACAATTCTCAAATACTTAGCATGACCATCTTCACACTGATGATACCTATACCTCAAGTCAAACTTGCAAAACAAACAAGATCCAACCAACTTGATCCGTCAAAATATCAATCCTCGAAAGTGGATACCTTTCCTTAATTGTAACTTTTCTCCATTGTCTAAAATCGACACACTTGAACGAACAAACCTCTTCTCAAAAAAATCCTTAAGTTGATTCCTCAACTCTTTCAACTCAGAAGTTGGCATCCGATACGGAACCCTCGACACAACAATAGTTATAGGAACTAAATCCGTCAAAACAGAACTCCAAGACAAAATTCCTCTTTCTGACGATGAATCACTTAAGCCTTCAAGAAACACTTATACAAATGCACAACTATCCGCAATTCCCACAATTGCTCTTCCTCAAGAACATCCAAAGTCGTCGACAACATAAACAACGTCGTACCACCTTGCACCAACCCATTCACTTCCAATATTATCAAACTAGCCAGATAAGCCTATCACGTCCAATACGATCCCGCCCACTATCAACAAGAGATTAAGGGTGATCAAGTCCTCAATCTGTCAATAGGTAGCCGACAATCATAATAGAGTATAAACTATCAGTACCAACATTAATAATATTCTTTTCCAACTTTTGCTCATAGCACAGAAGCACTATGATTCCATAATTCACAAATCTCTCAAGATCATCTGAACCAGCCAACCCGATGTCTTGTAGCTACGTACCAAAACACTTATAACAACGTCAATAACTCCTACAACAAAGTCTACCACAATGCTTTCCTTAATCATTGATCCAACAACGACACTTCACACAAGGCTACTCAAACAACAACTTCATAGTCCATCAGTAGCGTTAGAGCATCACAACTCTCTAAATTCCATTCCTTAGAAATAACCAAAATCTACTCCGAGACACTCCAACTTGATTAACAACCGAAGTCTTAAGTCCAAGTCGCCTTCACTTCAGAAAACAACAAATTCCAACAACACTAGTACTGCTGCCCTCAGTAGCATACTAACATCTTGCAACTGAAACATATCCGAGAAGCATATCTTCTCCCCCACTTAGCTTCAAACCATTCCTGCACACAACTGACTAGAGGCACAACAAGTACTGACAGTGCTCCACACACTTATCACATACTGAGGAATTAAACAACATTAGACAACACTGGCCGGACAGACCGACCTGCTCTGATACCACTAATGTAACACCCCAATTCTACCCAAAGCATTTAGGCAAGAAAATATCAGAGTATTAAAATTTCATACAACACAACTAGGATGTTACACTAAGTAACCAAACAAACTTCTTGAAAACAAACGGACATCATCGATGCCAAAAGCATACACACCTGCCATTAACATGATACATAACACACGGAAGATATGAACATATATATATATACGTATAGCTCTCACTCTCAAAGAGGAGTTTTCCAAAATAAAGTGTTTACAATATACAATGGCACGTTATCACATATACATATTCAAAAGAGTCATATACAAATAAATAACAACTGACTCCCGACTCCCCGGTGTTACGTATCAGAGCGACCGACAAGACCAACTGGAGAACTACCTCTTCCAAAAGACTCCCAAAGCGGCTAATCTGCAGGATGCCACTCAAGCATCAAATCAGCAGAAGGGTGAGAATATAATTCATAATGAAAGCATGACAATTATAGTAATGCCAACAGGTATCATCAATAATCATACAAAAAAGTAATCCACTCATTTAACCACAATTAATATATAAGTAATGTGACACATGAATGATAACATAGATTATAAAGACTGACGATGATGAATGAGACTCGACTATGCATATGCATGTGGTACCAAATCCGGAGTAAAACTCCTCCTTGTCATTATGACAAATACACCTGCCGAGCATTATGCTGGGACTTTATTCCACTCAGGAAGCCCGCAGGCTGTCGTCATCGAGCACGCAGCTCCCACTGATGACCTCTTGCCACTCAGGCTCATTCCGTTACCGAGCATTAAGCTCCTACTGGTAACCATGCCCGCAGGCCATCTGTTAACAGCATTCCGCCATTAACGTATTGAAATGTTATGCTGTGCAAATATATGTCTCTATTACACGACAACAACATCATCAACAATATAACACGATCATACACTCACGTTACATCGTTTATATTCTATCCAAAAGGATACATCACCAATTAATAACATCGTTATCAATTACATCACACCATAATTACCACGCAGGCATTAATAAGCACACAGCACACATTTACCGTCAAAATATACTAGCCACATCGGCATAAATGATCGCATAATTGCATCACATCAAATTAATATTGGCCATTGGCCCACAACTCCATCAATACATCATCAACAAGTTGTAATAACAACAATTCAACAATGATAATACATCATTCTCATAACAACAATGACTTGCCATAAGGCCACACATCATGTTAATAACAAACAACCAAACATTGTCACATATCAAGAATGAACATTCATTAATACATAACACATATGAACATGATCTCATGTTATCGACAACTAATCACATACCTCGTACCAATTCGATAACATTCACACAACACGTCATCATGATTTATCATGCACTAGTTCACAAAACCATTTATGAAAATCCACCAACCACTACTACATCCTACATCATTAACAATTACAACCAAGCACTATGATTATTTACCAATCATATCGCGCATATAAACAATTATGTGTTTTCATCAACAACACCCCATAACCAATTAATCACAAGATAACCAAGCCTATACTATCATATAGAACATCCAACTAGCTTCCTAACGCTTCGAACGGCGTATAAAACGGAGTTACGGATCAAAAGTTACAAGGTTTCAAAGTTTGGATAGTTGAACATACTACACAATTCATCAATTGATCCTAATAAAAATAATAGGAGACTACATCCTATGAATCATTTAATTAGATAATAGTATATTTCATTGCGTTAGCTTTCCAACGCTTCGAACGGCGACAAAATCGGAGTTACGGTTCAAGAGTTACGAAGTTTCAAAGTTTTGGAAAAACAGAAAATACTGTTGGCCGCTCAGCGGGCCGCTAAGCGGAAATTCCAGAAACGGACCAACGAAAACTCCGCTCAGCGGACCTGAGGCCGCTTAGCGGACCTGAGAAAAACCAGAAAAATCCCAACACGAACAGAACTGTCTCAAGCCCCTTATACCCACCAAAACCACTCCAAAACATCATTATAACACCAATACAACACATACATACCATATAAACAACATAACATCCAACTTTCATGGTTGATTCATTAATCTTTCTCAAAACCTAACTTTTTCTTAAAACTCAATCAAGCCATGGAAATGGAAAACAAACATGATCAATGAAGACATCTATCATCATACTACACATACACACCACAAAATCTTGTTTATAACTCCTAAACTCACAAAACTCACAATCCACCATTGTTGGTCAACTTAGAAAAGAGCAAGAACAAGAACAAGACAAACAAAACTACAAGAACCATACAATCAAGATAAACTATATTCATCCCCCTTACCTTGGTTGGATTCTTGGCTCTAGCTTGGTTTGGATTCTACAACTCTCTTCTTCTCTTCTCTTCACAAGTTTCTTTCTTTCTCTCCAAAATATCTCTCTTTCTTTCTATCTCAAAATATCTCTTTTTCTCTCTATATCTCTTTCTATTTCTCTACTTCTCATTTTCCCCCTCTTAACTCTCATTAATTCTAATTTTGGCCCAAATGTTTCTAAACATTAATTCTAACCAATTAACACCCAAAACATAATAATTACACACATGGAAAGTAATAAGTAAAATATTAACATAATTAATATTTACCGACTGACACAACTCAAAAACGGTAAAATTCCAATAAACGTCACAAACGTCTAAATCAAGCATATACTTATTTTTTTCTAGCGTTACAGGATTACTCTGAACCTGTTTGGATCATCACACGCCTTTAGCACCCTCAGAATTTCTCCATATAAGCCCAGGTACGTTGCTCTGAACTTTGGATCGATTGGTATAATTCGTGCATCCTCATGTTGATTTGCTTGTGTATTATGATTCATATGATTGTTGTGCAGGTTTCTGGATCATTAGATTGAAGTTTTCGTGGTTAAATCTCACTTTGCCATTAACGGCCGAGTTAGGGTTCTTGGTGGGAATTTGAGGCTTTTCTGTTAGAGGTAAAATTAGGTTAAATTAAGAGCATAGTTAGGTTCGTATGGTTAGGACAAAGAGATCTGGGGTGGTGCAAAATATTTATACGTGTATATGAGCTAATCAGTGTTTTCCAGGTGTGTATGCTACGAAAAGGATCGTAGCAGATTCGCAGCTAATTTTGCAGGTTTTTTTGCAGTTCTGTTGGGGACGATGATGAGTTGTCATCATGTGGTTTGTTAATTTGAATCGCGCGCGCGTTTTATTCATTTATGGTTATTGTTTTTATATATTGTACGACACATAGGTTGTGACGGTTCATTGAAAACCGCCTTCTTATGCATATTACGTCGGTTCCGGTGGCGGTTTTTTGCAACCGCCCTTTGATTTTAAAAAAAATTGCATGGGCTACAATGTTTCAAAGCCCAATTGCCTTAAGATATAGAGTACTACAGTTACTGAACCACCCTCTATTTTTTATAGTTTACACTGCAAAAAAACCAAAAAGCTTTAAAAAAATCCAAAAGGGTTGCGACGGTTCAAGCCTAACTGCCCTTATGTTTTTTGTTTGGCTTTAGCACTTCAAAAACATCCAAATAGGCTGCGTCAGTTCAAGCCTATCCGCCCTCATAGTTTTTATTTTGTTTTACGCTCCAATACTTTACAATTAAAAGATTGATTAAAACAAAAATATTGTGTTTTTGCGACTAGTGTGTGTTGAAACAGTCAGATGTGACCGTTGTGCTAGATACTGAGATAAATTTTTTTAATCAAAACAAGTTTCAGGTGGACATTGAGGAGCCACCAATGAATCAAAGACAGATTGTAGCCTAACAACATAGTGAATCAGAATCAATTTTAAATGAAGTGTAAGATTAAGATGAAATACAAAACTATACACTTATGCGTGATAGAGAGCCATATTATATTACATCTCGTATTGCCAAATATGCAATTCACGATAAAAAAAGTTATGTAAATTGAAGATGCTCCTTTTTTTTTTCACCCTTACGAGTTTTTAAATCTTCATTATTTTATTGATTTGATTCAAAACAAACTAAATTAGTTGATTGTTTGATATTGAATTTTGTTGTATATTCTCTTAAAATAAACTATGAAATTATCTAATAGTTTAGTCCATTTTATTGCTAAATATGCAATTCATAATAAAAAGTTATGTAAATTGAAGATGCTCCATATTTTTGTCAACCCTTACGAGTTTTTAAATCTTCATTATTTCTTTGATTTTATTCAAAACAAAATCAAGTTGATTGTTTGATATTGTATTTTTCTTATATATTCTTTAATAAGAAACTATAATATCATTTTATCATTAAGATATGAAATTGAGCAAATCAATTACGGATTATAGTGGCCTCACCATTGTTATAATATTTCTTATAATAATGCATATAACAACTGTAGGATGTTATGGAATCAAGGGAACAAACAAGCCTAGTGAATAGTATGCTTTACAAGTGGTGTGTACACATCACATGCAAAGAATTTGTTGGTAATATATACTTGGTCATTTTGATAATGAATAAGGCAAACATGTAGCAATCAAGTTAGCAAATAATGGCACTTGACTTGTTTTGAAGCAAGAAATTAGGAAGAGTATATAATTTATTATGATTACAATGCCCTTTCATATTGTGTTAAAGCTTAGCTCATTGTTTAATTAATGAACAACCTAATTTTATTATGCACCCTTTCAAATGCACAATATGAAAGGTTTTTGAATGGTCATTTTCTTTGTCGCATATCTTAAAGCAAGAAAAGGATGTCACAGGCTCTTTCTCCCGTATTTCAGGCAAAGCTAGAATTAAGGAACAACGTTTTCTGTCCCCCGTCCCCCCTCTTTCTTTTTATTGGACTTATACCAAATTTATATTCCATTTTTGTGTTAGTATTTGCCACTGCCACTTCTATAAAAGTATTATTTTATTTGTTGGATTTTTTATTATCCAGATAAAATGTGAGTGATTTATTCAATGTGACATGACTTCTATGAAATTAAGGTACGTGGGGGTTAGTTTTTAAAATCAAATGTATTAGTTATTTTCTACTAAATAAATTTTACTATTTAATCAAATTATTTTTTATTAATTTATATTCATTATATTTTAAATTTATATTTCTTAATTTTTTTTAATTTAGTTGTCTCCATAAGCCATCTGATATTTGTGCTACTCATACGTATTTTTTTCTAACTTCCATTCTTATAAATTCATATCTTTATTTTAATTTTATATCCATTCAACTTTGTCTCAAATTAAAAAAAAACAAAAATATGTATAAAATTTTAATTAAATATAATGAGAGATACAAAATATTAAATAAAAATGATGCAAGATACGTAAGTATGATGAGAAAAATATAACTCTTTTCATATATATAAATTTAACAAATATCATAATAATATTTAATGAAATCTCATGATTAAATCATTCTGTCATTTTTTTGCAATAGGCAATGCATTAATAAACCAAAGATTAGTTACCAACAGTAAACTAATTCGGCGAAAAACAGTACAAGATTACCGCTCATCAAATGCAAATGAGAGGCAAAGTGTTTTCAAGTAGAGAAGTTAGAAGAAATAGAGGAAATTCTAACAGCTCTAAACGACTTCCAAGACATTTAAACAATAGCTTAAATACATTCTACAAAACTAAAGACTTTACCATTGCATAGTATGTTGTTTTGCATTAACCCCATATTCCACACCGTTGCCAGCCATAGGGGTGTTCCAAACTAAATCGACCCAATACAAAATCGCAAAATCGAACCGAATCAAATCGAAACCGCAAAAAACCGCATTTGATTTGGATGTGTTTGAGTCATTTTTTAACAAAATCGCGTAGTTCAGTTTGGTTTACGGTTTATAATTTACAAATCAAACCAAACCGAACTAAACTGCATTATCTTACAACTAACATTAACTTAACCCACATCCAACCTAAACTCAAACATTTTATGTCTTAGCCTTACGATTACGAATAATTTTCCCTTCCTCACACTAAAAGTTTTAGTTTAAGTCTTCTCAAAACTCACCTAGTGGTATCGCGCCTAGTTTAAGTCTTCTCTAATCTCTCCTCTCTTTTGCTTTTTCGTTTTCATCTTCTCTAATCTTTCACTCCTCTTTTTTTCTAATTCATTATAATGTTTTTGATATTGTTTTATGCTACTATTTTATGTTTTTATTCCACTTTTATTTAATCTTATTTTTGTATATTAAATGGAAAGTTATTATCCAAATATGATGAGTTTTGTTATTGTTTGATAACACATAAATGATTAAATACAAAGTTATGTTGTCATCTATATGTTTATGTACGGCTCACTAATTTTTGTTTTTAAAAATCCGAGCCAACTGAACCAACCCAAATTGCATTGGTTTGATTTGGTTTGGTTTGATTTTATTTCTAAAAGTCAACCGAACTAAATCAAATCGCGCACTTTTTTCTCTTGCGGTTCAGATGATTTTTTAGGTAAAAACCGCCCAAACCGCACCACGAACACCCCTAGCCAACCACACCAACCGAAGTGTTAGCCTTTCATCTTTATCCTTAACCATATCAAAGTTAAAAAAAGAAAAAGAATTCAAGTTTTCAAATGGTGTAAACAACGTAGCACTAAGCCAATTGCCCACCTTCTCCCAAATCCTTCTTGTTATCAAGCAATTCCAAAACAAATGATTACTAGTTTCCTCCTCCTGAAAATAGAGAACGCAACACTTGTTCCCATCGTTTGCTAAGATTCTGCAATTTTGCGGCTGTTCCCTCGTTAGAAGCCTGTCCAACAACAATCTTCAACTAAACATTTTGGCATTGACGGAACCTGCAAAGATCAGAGATGCATTAAAGCTTCACATATCTCTTTCGAATCTATCATATAACCGCCCCTTGAAGATATAGTTTTGGAACATGATTTAACAAAGAAAACTCCCTCTTCTTCCAGGAACCACACATGAGAATCATCCTCCTCATTATTGATAACAACGTTTTCCAGCAGGACAAAAACCCTTGCAGCATAAAACACTCAAGAACTCCCATATACAACTCCATTGATTGAAACTTCCAGCGCCACAATCCCTCCTTCCAAAACCCAGCATGTTCCATGCTAATAAACGGGCATGACGCCGCCGCATAAACCTCAGGATACACGTCTTTTAACATTTGGTTTCCTATCCACTTGCTATACCAAATTGTTGATCAACAAGCGTTGCCAATCCTGCACATAACAAATTCAGAAAAAAAATAGGGCTGGTAGTGTCAGGCTTTGCATCCATCAAAAGTAAATCCCTCCACCATATTGAATCCTCCTTAGATATGATCTGATTATCTCCGATAACCGCTTTGACACCTCGATATACTTTATACCAAGGCCCCCTTTATTTTTGTCTTTGCGAAAATTTCTCCAACTCACCCAATGGATTTTCCTCCTATTCTCGTCACCAATCCACAAGAACCTGCTTTGAATTTTCCTAATCTCCTGGACTACTTTCTTAGGGGCTCTATAGAAGGATAAAGTGTAGAGTGTAATTAAATTTAGAACCATGTTTATCAGGGTAACTCTCCCCCCAAAATATAGAGACCTGCCATTCCACAAAGACAACCTCTTTCTTAATTTATAAATCATATCTTTTCACATAGATTCCTTTCTACGACTGTCACCCACCATAACACCCAAAAATCTAAAAGGTAAGGAACTAATGCCCCAAGCTAGGAACGACGACGCTGCTTCTAGGAACCTATAACAAATGTTGATTCCGTAAACATTGCTTTTGAAGAAATTTACCTTTAAACCAGACATAAGCTCAAACCCCCTCAACATGGTCTTAACGCTCCATAGATTTTCGTTTCCCCCGTCTCCAAAAATGATTGTGTCGTTTGCAAACTGGAGAATGTCGACAGCTTGAAACTCACCAAACTGAAATCCCCTGAACTCACCAACCTCCACGACCCTATCCATCAAACTAGTTAAACCTTCCATGAGAAAAACAAACAAGAAAGACGATAACGGGTCTCCTTGGCGTAGGCCTCTTTCAAGTGTGAAGTCTTCCGTCGCACTTCCATTAACAATCACCGACATAGAACTTCTGAAAATGAAAGCTTCCATCCATTTTATCCACAAACCACTGAAACCTATTCTCTTGAATAAGTACCGCAAATAGTCAAATAGTTACAATTTACGCTATCGTATGCTTTCTCATAATCCATCATGAGAACCAAACAACTTATTATCTATTTTAGCCAAATCCAACACTACATTCACCATTAGGATTCCATCCATGATGTTTTTTCCATGAATGAGCGTCGATTGTTTAATAGAAACCAGCTTCCTAACCACTATCTTTAGTATGACCGTGAGAACCTTCGATAAGATCTTGTAAAGGCTACATACGAGGAAAATAGGCTTGTATTGTGACAGGAGTTGCAGATTATTCACCTTAGGGACTAATGCCAGAAAGGAAGTTGTGTAAGCTTTAGTAATCCTCGCTTTCGAATGAAAGTCCCACAAAAATTGATAAACGTCCTCCTTCAAAGTCTCCCAGTGCTGCTTGATGAAATCAAGAGTAAAGCTATCCGGACCTGCACTTTTACTTCCTTCGTAACTCCATACCGCCTCTTTGATCTCTTGTTCAAAGAAAGGGGCTTGCAACCTACATCTCCCTCCTTCCTCCAAACACTTAAAAGATAAACCTTTTGGAACAGGCTTGATGCTTCAACTTTCTTTGAAAATATCCTCGAAGTACTTCTTAACCTCCATCTTGACCTCCCTAACACCTTCCACCATTCCCCTCAATGTTTCTACCATACAAATCGCGTTTCTCCTATTCCTATTTTTCAAAGAATTGTGGAAGAAACGAGTGTTTTGGTCGCCGTCTTTCAGCCATAGCTGTCGAGTATTTAACCTCAACATGGTTTCCTTCACCTCAATCTTGGTCCAAATATCTTCATACACCTTAATTCTCTCTTCTACAAGATTTTCTATGTAGATTCCCCGCCTTTCAATTAAATTCCTGTCCAGATCGTTCAGTTTTGCCACCTTATCCTCCACCTTCAACTCATACCACCAAAAAACCTCCTTATTTCACCACTTTAGTCTCACCTTCAGCCTTTTGAGTTTTTCATAAAGAATAAAGTCACCTCTGCCTGCTACCTCGATAAGATTCCACTCCCTTGATAAGAAATTATGAAAACTGTATGACTTCGCCAATAGTTGTTCAATCTGAAAGGTTTTGGACCCCAGTCGCTCATACCTGACTTCGGCCATATGGGACAATGATACGATAACTCCCTTTTACCCACCCATTGCCATTTAACCTTCCATTCAATGACTAAGTTTTTAGAAAGGAGAAATCTGTCTAACCTGCTCATTATTGTACCTCCACCATTGAACCACGTAAACTTGCCCCCTGTACTAGGGAGATTAATAAGATCCATATCTTTAATAAAACTGCAAAAATCCTCCATATATCTCCTTCTAACACCGCTTCCTTCCCCTGACCCCTCCTCCTTATTCGTAACTGTGTTAAAATCTCTCCGACCTCTCCTCCTCATGAAACAGACTAGTTATTCAAGAAATTTTATTATTTTAGAAAAACAAAAATAACAAAGAAATACATTATTATTATTATTATTATTATTATTATTATTATTATTATTATTATTATTATTATTATTATTATTAATAGACAATTTTATACAAATATCAAATTCTAGTAAAACTATTGACCTCTAATGATTTTACCAATAAAAACATCAAGATATAATAAGATTCTTTCGCATTATATTAGTCATGTCCATTTTCTTTTTTTTATTAAATTGTTTGTTCACAGTGAATAAGAATTAAAGAGACACAATATGAAATAAAATGTTGTTTATTAAAAAAAAGTTACATATATCTTTAAATAATACCTTTGTTAATGTTGCAAAAGAGATTTTAATTATCCACTAAAATATATTAATATTTCAAAAAAAGCTCTATTTTTCGAAAGTGTTGAGATTGTAATTTCTTGTATCGAAGCAGGTTGCTCGATAGAAGGAAGATGTGTCAAATATTTTAATTTTTGTTGAGTTCTATTAGATGTCGATGTGTCGAAGTAGTTTGCTTCACACAGGATTTCGACTTAGACCAAAATAGATATTTTGGGCTTTTATGTTTTGGGCTTTGGTTTATGGAGAAGGCAGCTTAAAACTATAAAAATAGAGAGTAACCCCTATTTTGTATACACTTACATTCACAAAATTTTGCATTTGCAAAGTGAATAAGATTTTCCATAGTTTGTAGGCAGAGAGAAACTCTGCAGAAAATATTCTTCTTTCTCCTCTTATTTTGCCAAACCTTGATTCACCTTTCTTCCCAATATTGTTTCTTGTTTCTTTCATTGTCATTGTGCATCAATAAGGAACTACTCAAAGTTTTGAGTTTAATTTCAACATCTGGTATCAGAGCCTGGGTGAGCAATTCTTGGGAGAAAATCATGATGGCAGTGAATCATCCAAATGGGAATTTTTCAGAGAGTCTCCCAATTATGAAGGGTCAGAATTATGAGAATTGGTGCAAACAAATGAAGGTGGTTTTCTGTTATCAAAATCTTTTGGGATCTTGTGAAAGAAGGAATAACATCGCTGGTAGAAAACGCAACAGATAAAGAAAAGGCTTAACACAAAGAATTGAAGAAGAATAATTATAGAGCACTCTTTATAATTCATCAATATGTTGATCTAGATAATTTTGAGAAGATGAGTAATGTAGAATCTGCAAAAGAAGCCTGTGAGATTCTTGAAAAGTCTTTTGGAGGTGCAAAAACGGTGAAAGTGGTGAGGTTAAAACTCATAAAAGAACGTATGAAATGCTCCAGATGGAAGAAAGTGAAAGCATAATTGATATATTCATTAGGGTTACGAAACTGGTGAATCAAATAAAGGTATGTGGAGAAGTGTTGACATCAAGATCAGTTGTTGCAAAGATCTTGAGGTCATTGGCTCCAAAGTTCGACCACATGGTGGTAGCCATAGAAGAGTCAAAAGATTTGTTGACATTGACAAAAGAATAGCTTCAAGGGACGCTTGACTCTCAAGAACAAAGAATGGCTAAAAGAGCTGCAGGCAAGTCGAAGAGTATAACGACCCGATTTTTATTTCCTTATTTAATTATTAGGTGTTTATGTTATTATTTATTATTTGTGTAATAATTAATTATTTGTTATGTTTTGGTGATTAATTGAATATGTGTGTTATTTAATTAATTAAGTGAGTATGTGAATACTAGTATATGTCTAGTAATGAACCTAATTAATTAGAATATAGAATTAGGTGGGTTAGGCCCAATTTGTTAAAATGAGTTAGTAAAGAAAAATTAGGATTTTAGAGACATAACTATTTTGGGGAAAAAGAAAGAAAAGAGGCTAGAGAGAAAGAGAAGAGAAGAAAGGAGAGGAAATTGGAGATTCTTGAAGAAGAAGGACTAGAGATTCAAGGTAAGGGTGTGAATCCAAGTGATTATAAGTAGATATAAGTGGGTAATGATGATTGAGTTAGAAAATGCATGATATGGAATGGGTTAGATATCATAAACTTAGGATTTTAGGATTTATTGTATTCTTGAAAACCCTAACATGAATCTATGTTTCAATCCATGAAATTGATTATTTGTATATGCTATGATGTTTCTATATTGAATTCCATGAATGGGTATGTGTATAGAATATGATTTAGTGTATGTTTAAGTTTCTCTTGAAAAGGGTTGATTTGAGATTTTGGTGAAAATTAATGGAGCTTAGAATCTTGTTTTTATGATCCTAATAGTTGCTATATATTTTCTACAATGTGGTATTTATTTTGATATTTTCTACAATGTGGTATTTATTTTGATATTTGTAGATTAATATTTTATTAAAAGAATCCTCATGTGGATGCATGTTGTATGTGTGGTGAATGTGAATGACATGTTTTCTATTATTTGACATGTATTGGATGGTTTTAGATGGATTTTTTTAAGAAACATAATACTTGAAATTATGTATGTGAGGATATGAATTGATAGAATAAAATGAATCATAGAATATAGTCTCTAGAGATTGGTGTAAATACAAGGTCACATTCACAAAGAAGTTTTTAATCCATGGCAAACTCCACAAGCAAACAAACAACAAGGCTTAAGCAAAAGAACTCAAGGAAATGCTAGGTTGGCTATTCAAGACAAATTAGGTCGACCTGCAATATATCTAGGTCGACTCAAAACTAAGAAAACAAGAAAGTTTCAGAAATACCACAAGTAGGTCGACCTAACCACACTCCCAGGTCGACCTAAACTGAAGAGTTTTTGTCATATCACTGTTAGGTCGACCCACTCACATCCACAGGTCGACCTAATCTGAAGAATTCTTCAAAAAGCTGAATTAACTGATTCTAGGTCGACCTAACCTAGCAATAGGTCGACTCAACTGGCAACAAATTCATTCTGACTCATTCTTACCTCTGTTAGGTCGACCTAAGCACCAAGGTAGGTCGACATATCTGCTAAAATCTTCCCAAATCATGTGTTCACTCTGCTCCAACATACCAGCAACTCACATATATTATCCAAGGTTCTATTATTGAAAACAACACCAAAGACTGAAAGATACACAAAGGCTTCTCATCTTCGTTCTTCGTCATCTCCAACACAATTAAACATAATCATTCTTGCGTTGAGGGTTAGTGATCGAGTTCGATAACGTCCATGGAACGGAATTGAAGATTTCTAGTGGGGGAAGATTTGTGGGGTTTTTGGTGAATAAAATCCGAGGGTTTTGTCCTCCAAGATAGGTGTTTCTTGGGGGTTTTTATCAAGAGGTTTCATCAAGGATCCATCTGAGTGTGAAGATTGAAGAACAAGGGTTCAAGGCAATTCAAGACACTGCAGAAAAGGGATTAAGTGAAGCTCTTGGATCACCTTGATCTGACTCAAGATTAAGGGGGAAGAAGATTCAAAGGATCGACAAATTCGGTTTATTGTTTATCGCTTTGATTTCTTCTTTGTATATACTACTTTCAACATTAATGGAAGATTTCCCAATTTCAATTTGGAATTGGGGGCAGACGTAGTCGTAGCGAGGACGATCGACGAACTGCCTGAACAAATACCGTGTTCTTGTCGCTTTTATCTTTTCATTTACGTTCTGTTCATATTTGGTCATAATTGCTAAATTGATTAACGATTCAAGTGTTAAAATTGTGAATTAAGGTTCTGCATAAACATCACAATTCACCACATCTTGAATCATCATCAATTTGAACATTATCACCAAGTGTTTGTCTTTTTGCTTATCCATTATTACTGCATTGCAAACCAAAGTTTGTCAATTTAGAAGTTAATTGATTTTCAGCTGTGAAACGTATTGATTCGATAACATATCACTTCATCGTTAATCTCAATTATCTTGTGGTTTTGTCACATATACGACCCTTGCAATAACGGTCCGGAATAGACGCAAGTCGATTCAGAACCGCTTTCGCTTTAGTTCGAAATAATTCCGAAAAACTCTGTGAGATCTATTCACCCCCCCTCTAGATCCTCAGGCCAGCGTCTAACAAGTGGTATCAGAGCCTGGTTTATTCCGTGCTACGTGAAACACTTATTGGAAAGATGGCTTCCGGACCTAAAGGGGCTCACAATAGAGCTCCAGTTTTCAACGGTGAAAACTATGGCTATTGGAAGGATTGTATGTGTGTCCACATCAATGCAATTGATAGGAACATCTGGACAGCTATTGTCAATGGTCCCTTTCAGATCACCATGACAAATGCAGCTGGAGCAGTTGTTCCAAAACCAGAAAATACTTGGGATGCTGAAGATGAAAAGAGATATGCATACGATTGGAAAGCGAGAAACATTCTAATCTCAGCTCTAGGAGTTGATGAATACTATCGCGTTTCCCACTGTAGATCCGCTAAAGCTATGTGGGACACATTGCAAGTTGCCCACGAGGGAACGGATGATGTCAAACTAGCTAGGATCAATACGTTAACTCAAGAGTTCGAACTCTTCCACATGGAAGATGGTGAATCCATCGAAAACATGCAGAAGAGATTCGTTCACCTGAAAAATCGGTTAAATTCTCTTGATAGACCTGTTTCCAATGCAGTTGCTACTAACAAAATCTTAAGATGCTTGAACAGGGAATGGCAACCCAAGGTTACAGCAATAAAGGAAGCAAATGATCTAAACACCTTAGACATTACCACTCTCTTTGGTAAACTAGAGGAACATGAACAACACCTTAAATGCCTTGACATGCATGAGAAAAGGGCAAAGAAAGAAAAGAACATGGAGAAAGAGGTAGAGAAGAAGTCAATAGCTCTAAAAGCTTCAAGCTCCAAGACCTCAAGACAAGAGCTAGAGGATAGTGATACAAGTGATGACGAAGACTCCGATGATGAGGAAATGGGACTGTTTGTGCGAAGATACAACAAATATCTAAAGAAAAATGGAGCAAAACATTCTGACAAAGGCTTGATCAACTATAGAAAGCAATCAAACAAGTTCAAACAAGATGACGACAACAAAGGAAAAATCAAAGGCCCTTGCTTTAACTGTGGGAAAGCCGGTCACTACAAACCGGATTGTCCATACCTTAAGAAGGAAAAAGAGAAGAACCAAAGCAAAGGTCATAACAAATCTAAGAGAGCCTACATAGCATGGGAAAGTTATTCATCTAGTGAAAGCTCATCAAGCGATGAAGAAAAATCAGCAAACCTATGTTTTATGGCTCATCAACACAAGAAAAAGAAAGCTGTAAGTCATCTTAAACCTGAACTTGTAGATAAGGTATCTCATTCTCAACTAAAACTTGCTTTTGAAGAATTACATAGAGATGCAATTAAAGCTTTCAAACTTTTGGCCTCAAATAAGAAAATCTTTTCATATCTTGAATCAAAAGTTGAGAAAACCGAAAAGGATATGGAAGCTTTAAAACAATCTATGCTAGACATTCAAAAGGATAAAGTTGAAATAGATCCTACATCATGGTTTGGTTGTGAGACATGTCACATTTGGCAAAAAGAAGTAAGAGATCTAAAAGCCAAGTTAGACAAGGCTCTACAACCAAAAGTGACCTTTGCGGTTGATCCAAATAAGTTCAAAAGATCGTATACTCCTTTATATAGTAAATACACTTTTGTACCAAAAGCATCAACTAGCAAAACAACATATTCTCATCATATTACCTGTCATTATTGTTGCAAAAAGGGACATACCATTGAAAAATGCAAATTTAGGAGAATTTTAGTTCCTAAAGGAGTATTTCAATGGTTGCCTAAGTGCAACAACTTCTGTACTCACCACCTAGGACCCAATGAAGATTGGGGACCTTCTATTCTAAATTAATTTTGCAGGAAAAGTGTCTTGACATCGCCGAAAGGTGGTGGTTCCTTGATAGCTGATGCTCAAGACACATAAAGGGAGACATATCACTTTTTGGTATGTCATCTATGAAGAACTATTCTTGGCAAAGGAAATGTAGGTGACCTGGCCACCACTAATGTATAAGGTACATCACAAATACAAGTTAACCCGAAAAACACAAAGGACGCATTACTTGATGTGCAATTGGCAAGTTGCATTGCAAGGAAATTTAAACCTATTCTAATCAGAATAGTGTTTGGGACCCTGTCCCGCATCCGGGAGAACATCAAGTAATCGATACTAGATGAGTTTTTTTTCGCAAAATCAAGCAATCAAGTTGTGAAACATTCTATCAAGACAAATTCATCATCAAATCTAGGAGTATGGCACACTGACAAGAGGATTCTACACAATGATGACAAAACACCTACATATTGAGAAAGCGGTAACAAGTTTATTGTTCACTTCCAAAAATTTTATTGATACTATAATATGCTATCAATTAACATGCTTATAGTGACTTCATATATGTTTATCTATATATCTTAATTACATATATGTGTCTATCATCTCCATTCATAACATATCATATTTTGGGCATACAAGCAAGTAACTAAGCATAAATGCATCATATAGTAACATCCCTAAGGCATTTCAAACATTTGAAGCAACTTAGGTCGACCTAACCTGCATCTAAGTCGACCTACAGAAGAAAACTTTCAGCAGAAACCAAAAATGCCCAGTTACGTCGACCTACCCTCCTTTTAGGTCGACCTAATCTGCAATTTTTTTTAAAGGCTTCTCTGTTAGGTCGACCCAGCCTTCATTTAGGTCGACCTACTGCTTCAAAAATTCCCAAATTTGGGTCTGTTGGTCGACCCGACCCATCCCCAATCATTCATAATCTTTCCTCTTTTCATTCCCACTCATTCTCATATCATTGTGTACGGCCAACCCTAATTCCTCAAGTTCAAAGAGTGTCAAAAATCATCCCTCTCACACAAATCATCAACAACCATGCCTCCAAAATCAAGAAAGGGAAAGGAAATTGCCTCTGGTTCATCATCTCAACCGGTAAGTGCTCTTGTTCATCCTGATTGTAGGGAAAATTTTGAGAAATGGCAGATGAAAAGAAAAATTGTTAAGCAATATACCTATGATCCAAATCTTGTCGAAAACATGCATATCCCCGATGTCGCTGCTTTGATTGAACATCAAAATATTCATCCCTTAGTGCAATGTGATACTCCGTACTGTGAAAATACCGTCAGGGCTTTCTATGCAGGATTTACAAAAGGGGATGGTTGTAATTTCCGATTCAAAATGGGCTCTAGGTCGCATGTTGTTGACAAACGGGCTTGGATTAGTATCTTTGGTCTCAAAATTGTAGGTGATGAATTCTGTATGGAAGACGGGGATGTACCGGGAAACTATGACCATGTGGCCTACATGAAGTCTATCCTCAAAGATCCTTCCCTATTTGACAGACCTAATGAAACAATAACAGCCGGTCACCTGAAGCGAGATCCTAGGCTCCTAAATTGGGTCATCTCAAGAATCATTCGACCAAGTGCAGGAGGGTACTCAAGAATTGAAAGGATTGAAGTTGTGCTCATGTATCTGCTGCAAAATATAACGCGTATACATTGGCCTTACTTCCTAGCTGCTAAGTTTCATGAGGTCCAACAGAAAACTACAACCCTGTGTTATGGATCAATCATTCAAACAATTGTCAATCACTTCGGCATGCGGCTTGATCACTTACACTACATCAGCATACACCAATCTCAAGAATTCTCACAAACCACCTTGACTCTTATGGGATACCATTGGAATCCAGTTAGGAAAACCTACTTTCTCATTCAAAAGGGAACAGGGAAGGTTATCTACAATTATGATGATCCCACGGAGTTTGGAAACAATGCAGGAAATGAAGAAGAAGGACTTGATCAAGACAATGCAAATGATGATGATCACCACATGGAAGATTTTGCACAAGATACAGATGCAAATTGGAGATATGTTCCTTCACAACAAGAGGATATCCCTTGGGGATACACGGCTCCGCCTCCGCCAGATCAAACCAACATCATTTCCATGTTAGAGAATATGCAACTCCTACAACAACAACACTTCAACACACAACAGCTCCAATTCCAACAAATGCAACAGCTCCAACAAGATCGCTATGAAGAACAACAACGACAATATCAATCGTTGTACAACTTATTTCAAGACCACAAAAGCGATTTTGAGACTTTTGCCTCCAACTCGACTCTAAGACAGAATCAGTTTGAGGAAACTGCATTGCATCGTCATGCCAACATAAGTCAAAGCTTCAATACTCCAAACCACTCCGTCCTTGATCTGTTGGAACAAGTTGAAGAAGACCGTCCTCAAACATTTCAAAGAGGAAGAGGAAGACGGGGAAGGCGTTAGGATGCATATCTTTTCATTCCATCATATCATTACATCTCATTCCATCATTGTCATGAATATTTACTAAAGATTTCTAAGTACTTAGTTTAGTTTTCTTTTAAATTTGTCTGAATATTATGTGTGCTTGGTTGTAACATTAAAAGTTTTTTTTTGGATATTATGTCACCTCTACTTGCTTCTGTTAACGATTATGTTTGCTACGTTCCTGCCTTATCTATTTTATACTGTCTCTTGTTTCTATTACTCGTACATTTCTTTTTTTTTATGTTGTCAAAGGGGGAGATAGATGTTGAGAGTACGGGAAATAGATGCTGAGAGTACGGGGGAGCTTAGTTATGGATGCTGAGAGTATGGGGGAGCAATCACTACTTGTTCTGCTAGAGATGTCACTGATTGTTTGCCATCATGAGATGTCATTGAGTGTTTGCAGTGTTTGCCATCATGAGATGTCATTGAGTGTTTGCAGTGTTTGCCATCATCAAAAAGGGGGAGAATGTAAATACAAGGTCACATTCACAAAGAAGTTTTTGATCCATGGCAAACTCCACAAGCAAACAAACAACAAGGCTTAAGCAAAAGAACTCAAGGAAATGCTAGGTTGGCTATTCAAGACAAATCAGGTCGACCTGCAATATATCTAGGTCGACTCAAAACTAAGAAAACAAGAAAGTTTCAGAAATACCACAAGTAGGTCGACCTAAACTGAAGAGTTTTTGTCATATCACTGTTAGGTCGACCCACTCACATCCACAGGTCGACCTAATCTGAAGAATTCTTCAAAAAGCTGAATTAACTGATTCTAGGTCGACCTAACCTAGCAATAGGTCGACTCAACTGGCAACAAATTCATTCTGACTCATTCTTACCTCTGTTAGGTCGACCTAAGCACCAAGGTAGGTCGACCTATCTGCTAAAATCTTCCCAAATCATGTGTTCACTCTGCTCCAACATACCAGCAACTCACATATATTATCCAAGGTTCTATTATTGAAAACAACACCAAAGACTGAAAGATACACAAAGGCTTCTCATCTTCGTTCTTCGTCATCTCCAACACAATTACACATAATCATTCTTGCGTTGAGGGTTAGTGATCGAGTTCGATAACGTCCATGGAACGGAATTGAAGATTCCTAGTGGGTGAAGATTTGTGGGGTTTTTGGTGAATAAAATCCGAGAGTTTTGTCCTCCAAGATAGGTGTTTCTTGGGGGTTTTTATCAAGAGGTTTCATCGAGGATCCATCTGAGTGTGAAGATTGAAGAACAAGGGTTCAAGGCAATTCAAGACACTGCAGAAAAGGGATTAAGTGAAGCTCTTGGATCACCTTGATCTGACTCAAGATTAAGGGGGAAGAAGATTCAAAGGATCGACAAATTCGGTTTATTGTTTATCGCTTTGCTTTCTTCTTTGTATATACTACTTTCAACATTAATGGAAGATTTCCCAATTTCAATTTGGAATTCGGGGCAGACGTAGTCGTAGCGAGGACGATCGACGAACTGCCTGAACAAATACCGTGTTCTTGTTGCTTTTATCTTTTCATTTACGTTCTGTTCATATTTGGTCATAATTGCTAAATTGATTAACGATTCAACTGTTAAAATTGTGAATTAAGGTTCTGCATAAACATCACAATTCACCACATCTTGAATCATCATCAATTTGAACATTATCACCAAGTGTTTGTCTTTTTGCTTATTCCATTATTACTGCATTGCAAACCAAAGTTTGTCAATTTAGAAGTTAATTGATTTTCAGCTGTGAAACATATTGATTCGATAACATATCACTTCATCGTTAATCTCAATTATCTTGTGGTTTTGTCACATATACGACCCTTGCAATAACGGTCCGGAATAGACGCAAGTCGATTCAGAACCGCTTTCGCTTTAGTTCGAAATAATTCCGAAAAACTCTGTGAGATCTATTCACCCCCCCTCTAGATCCTCAGGCCAGCGTCTAACAATTGGAACTAAGATGAAATGATAAACTATGTAGAGATAACATAGGAAATATGTTCTTTCTTATGAGTTGGGGTAACTATGTTATGCTATACTTGATGAGTGATTTCCTTATGATGAGACAATTAGACCATGTAATGATATAGAAATAGGTAATGCATTTCTATTGTGAATTGATTTAACTATGTTTTGTCGTGACTTAACGTATGTGCTATAATGAATTAATGTTGGATGTGGATAACATGTGTTGGTATTGTTTAGTATATGTTATGATGATGTGTTGAATTGGTGAATACTATGAGTATGATACGTATGTGATTGAAGACATTTTACTTGAGTTGTATTTATGTAATATGAGAATTGATTTTGGGTGATGATAACATTGTTGAGCTATGATGTTATATGTTATTCGTGATGTGTGTAAATGTTTAATGCTAATTGGATGTATTGTTGATGATGAAATCATGTTGTGTATGTTGTGCAATGTTGGAAGAGATGTGATTATGTATGGTAAGAGGTTGAGATCGTCTTATTTGCATGAGTCTTGTTTGTTGCACACTTACACTAGCATGAGTCTTCGAAAGAGGCAATGTCGGGTAATCTTGCGAAGATTATTTGCTTGTCCCAAACCTAACGCCGAATGGGGTTTGAAAGCTTAACGCCGAATGGAGCTTTAGAGGTGGTTATCTAGTCTAAGAGATAGACAATCGGCTTGCCAAAATGGTAACGGAGGGATCCACATGCATATTGCATAGAATCACACTTGATTCGCACGTGTCGGTGTGAATTGTTGTTGATGTGTGATTATGTGGAATGATTTTGGTGGATATGCATATATGTGGATATTGTGATTGGTATTATATACTTGAATTGTGTTTCATAATTGTATACAATTGAGGATTGTGGTAATTGAATATAATTACTTGAAATATGGAGTTATGTTGTATGAGATAAACATGTGAATCTTGATATATTATATATGATGCGTGTTTATGCGAAGAATGATGAATTCTTGGAATGTATTATTGTTGTGTTTTATATTTCCCATTATTATGTTTATTTATAATGATTTGAATTCTCACCCTTCTGTTTGAATGATGTTCATTGCGACATCGCGCAGGTTCTGAAGAGTAGTGGTGCTTCGGAGGAGGCTTAGCTTGGAGTTTTAGATCTCCTTAGCGTGTTTTGACTAGGTAGTCATATTGTGCTCTGATCACATGTAACACATGAGATTTGGGTTTATTTTTATTACCTACGTTTTGATATTATGAGATATTGTTTTTCTCGTATGTATTTTCTATTTGAATATGATATATTGTTGATCGGTGATCTTTGAGCGGAGATGCTGAGATATGGTGAATGATGTATGAGAATCATTCGATTTACCATTTTTATTTGATGAAATGATTATTCCGCTTGTGGCTTTGCATGTTGTTTAATTCTGTGTTACTTGGAAATGACCATTGCATGTTAAAGTGTTATTTTTTGTTTAAAATGTGTGTAACGCCCTCATGTAGTGCATGCTTGTTACTCTGATATGTGGAATTGTATGCCTTGTTTAATAGTATTGTTTTGGGGGTGTTACAAAGAGCGATGTGGCTTTGCAGGCTCAGTCAGCAAAAGAAAAGAAAGACAAAGGAAGTTGGAATGACAACAAAGGTAGAGGAAGCTACAACAATTCGATTGGTCGAAATCAGCAAGAAGGAAGCTGGTCGAATCAAGGAAAATCCTTATTCCAAAGTAACTAAAGAGGTGGTGCTGTAGGTAGAGGAAGAGGTAGTGGTCGAAAGCCTGACAAAAGTCACATTCAGTGTTTCAATTGTCAGAAGTATGGTAATTATTCTAGTGATTGTCTAGAAAAGTATAAGAATCAAGAAAATGATGCAAAGTTTGCAAAACATGAAGATGTTGAAGGATGTTTGGGAAGTGTTGAAGGGTGCAAGTCTAAAAATGGTACATATGAATCATTAATAAAAGATGCAAAAAAGGACGTAGCAAAAGTGTTATGAAAATGACACAGAAACACTAAAAGATGCAGAAAATTGTTGTCAACAGAGTGATGCTGCCTATCACCTACTTTGTCTTCTACATACAGCCATCGGCTAACTTGAAGTACAAGTAGACTAAATTAACAACCCCCTAATTGTACTCATTGATCCACTCCAAGTCATCAAAATATCATAGGTAGATCACATCCACATAAATGATACTCTTGTCCTAAAAAATGGGTGTTCCAACCAAATGCAACAGGTATGTTCTTAAAGCGTATGCTATATGCTGCATAACCTGGTCGTCATTGTCATACCCCAAATTTGTCCTACCCTAATTATCTGGTTCACATTCATGCATATATTTCATATAGGTCATTCAACTCATGCATTCATTTCATTGTTACCATTCAAAGACTGGCAAGAAAGAGCTTTTATGGCAAAGATCATGGCTTTGTTCTCATCAAAGTTTTCCTGGATTGGGGTTTCCTCACTCTCAACTCAAGGCATTGGTGGGAGTATACAAGCTTTTAATTCAACTGGTCATCCTGGATTAGGGTTTCTTGACCAAAGTCAACCCAGTTGACTTTTTGGTCAAAACATTGGTCAAGAGCTGATTTTATGAGAAAAGACGGTATGATGGCCGTGTGGAGGCGTTTAGATGATTTCCATTGGTTAGAAGCTGATTTAATCGGGATTCCATTAAGATCGAAGAAAAATCAGAACAGTTGACTTTCGGGTCAAAATCAGGTCAATCACTCAAATATTGACTTTTGGTGGAAAATCGGTCAAGAAAAGTCAAAGGACGGATAAAATCGAGAGTTCGACAAAAATTGCCAAAAATAGAAAAAATATTAAGAATGGAAGGGTTTTCACACTTAGAAAAATTCTGGTTCTTAAAAAGTTTAATGAGCAGTCCACTTCATCACCAAGTTACACGTGGCAAATAACATGTTTTGGAGAAATTTCCAACATCAAAGTTGTTCCTCTCATGGAGGAGAACAACTTTGTAGTTGGACATTTTTTCATTTGGAACTTGGTTGAAGAGTTATCAGGGTGTGAAGTTGAAGTTTTTCATTTGGATCAAGTCACAAAGTTGGGCAGATTTCTGGGCATACGTGAAGCATTTCATCAAACATGTGATGTGCCATATTTGAAGCTAGTTTCAGAGCAATGCAAAGACCCTACAGATGCAAAAGTGGTATGTATATACTCTTTGCCATGCCCTCTACATAATGAGTCAAGAATTGAGTCAATTGGACAAATATTGAAAAGATTATGAGTCTCCAAAGTCACTGCCTCACAAAGCCAATAGTGTGCATCTGGCCAAGTCATGACTTGAGGCATGCGTGAAGCATTTCTACGAACACATGGTGGGTGCAATCTAAGACCAACTTCCATCTTCAATAGGTCTCCATCTTGTGCAAACTCGGTACTAAAGTATTCCTTGCTATGTCCTCTTCCCAATGAACCCAAGATCACTAAGGTTGAACATGTAATACTCAAGATAAAGTGACTCAAAGTTATGGCCTGGTCTAGTCACATTTTGGCCAAGGTCCCAAGCCAGACTTAGGGCACGCGCGTGGGCTGTTCGCAAGAGCAACACAACAAGTTCATGGTCCTTTTTTGTCATCCTTCTAGTCATCATCTCAAGACAACCCCAACATGGATCTTTCTCTTTTCCACACCCCCTTTAAACTGATACCAAATGCGGATCCGTTGGTGATCCATGGATGAAAGTGCAAGCTTCTAAAGTGAGCCTCACGAATGATGAGTGGGCAAGGCAAGTTGCATTTCCTGTTTCCACACTTAACCATGCAGCTTTCTCATTTCAAAAGTATGCAAAAGACTTACCATAAATACCACAAACTTGCTCATTAAGCATAGCTACACACTACTCCACAATACTCCATTCAACCATGCTATGCTACACTCACCCTCACCATACAACATATGGACTCACACTATAAAAGCAAGAACCTATACAAAATCACAACAACACGTTTCACTTTTCCAAATTTCTTCACATTCTCATTTCTCTTTCTCCTCTTCATTCTCCCATCGCTCTCCACTCTTTTCTTCTCTGAAAAGTTTCTTACACATGGTAACAAACTCTTAACCACCACCACCACCATAGCAACAAAACTCTTAATCACCACCACCGTAGCAACAAACTCCGCCGCAGCCACCTCCACGATTCGTCAACCATCTCTGAACATTCCTTCTATCACTGTCACAGCACCACCGTTGCCATCGCCACCTTCACAAAGATCCGGATCGGTACAAGACGCTACATGCTACCTCCATCAAGATCCAGCACAAGCTTCAAACGAAACTGAATTCGTTTCTTGGTAAAAGATTCACGGCAAGGATCTACATCAAGCACGAACTCTCTCATCAACTTGGAGCTTGGAGCCATAGGCTTTCCTCTTCGCCTTAGAGATCCGAGATTCTGAGCAGGTAAGTGCTCCAAACTTTCAAACATGCTAATAACATATGCATCAGATATCGTATGGCGTTATGTGTGTGGATCTGAACTTGTGATATCATGACGTGGAAATGTGATTTCTCTGGATATAGACCTTATTCTTGAGCTTAGTAGTTGGATCTGCGTGTTTGTTAGTAGTAGCATGAGTTATAATTGTTTGTGTCGAAGATTAGGGTTTTGGATACGTCTCTGGTTAGCGTTTTAGAGGGAGAATTAATAAAAACTAGGCTCGGATTCGGACTCAGTGTGGAATTCCGATTTGAACCATGGTGATTTCTTTATTTTCTGGGCACTTTTTCTATTCACCGGTGACACACACGGCTGGGGAAGATGACCGGAGGCGGAGCTCCGGCATCTGAGTTCGCTTTTGGTTTGGATACCGTTCGCATACGTGGTGCGTATAGATTGGACTGTGTTCCCATTTTGCTGCTATTTTGTTTTATTCAAATCATTGGGTTGATGTGTTGTCACGCTATGGTTGGCTCAAGCTATTCGTTTTTGTCTTTTGTGACTTAAATTCACTTGACCAGTTGATGCAGGTGTGTATGTTCATTCACGTTACGCTTCATGTCATATATAATAATAAATCACATGTGCTAATGAAATAATGCTGAATAAAAAAAATGAATGAAAACAATTGGATCAAACAGATGAACGCTCCACATTGGGCCTGGAACCTTTTTCTGAATCTCACCCCTTCGTTGCTAGTGCACCGCGTGTCAATGACTGGGCCTCCATGCGTCCCTGCTATCCGCACCCCCTGTAATTAGGCCCAGCTTGCTTCTTAACACAGTCTTAGTTCATTTTGAATTCTGCTAACTCACCCCCTGCAGTGTAATTTAGTTTTCATTTTAATTTTTGTGTTGCTTTTATTTTTAGCTCATAATTCCAACTTTAAATCAAGTAAAAAAATGCATAAAATCAATGTTAGATTTTAGGTTCACTTCACAATAGTTTTGTTACTTTTAGGTGATAAAAACATGATAAAACCATTAAAATTGTGTTAGATTTTTAGGTGATTTTTGAGAGTTTAATTCTTAGTCTTTTAGAAACTTCCCCATTAGAAACTCATAAAAAATGTTAGTTTTAGGATTAATAAATGCTAGATTTTTTTAGGTAATTTTGACATTAATCTTTTGACTTCTCTTTCATAAAAAACGCATAAAAATAGTAGTTTTTTTAGTTTCATTTTTGTACTAATGCTTGAATCGTTTTGTACTATTTCATGGTCATTTCTGTATGATGCTTGTATGATTTTATTGCTCTTATTCTTGGCCTTATTTTAGGCCTATTTTTGTTAGTACCTTTTACTGCTCCTTTTAGAATCCATTAGACTTAAATAGGAATTAGAACAACTTAGATTAGAATTTAGGATTAGTTCCCTATTGCATTCTTTTTCTTTTCAACTTTTAAAATACTTAATAAAAGGAAGATGCGAATCACATTAAGAAAGTGATAGAGAAACGAGTGGGATTCATTCCCTAATCTGTTTCTCAATCGCTTAGTGGCATAGAAACGAGTGAGATTCATTCCCTAATCTGTTTCTCGGTCACTACTTAATGGGAGAGAAATGAGTGGGATTCATTCCCTAATCTGTTTCTCAAACATTAAATAATGGGAGAGAAATGAGTGGGATTCATTCCCTAATCTGTTTCTCGAACATTACATAATGGGATAGAAGTGAGTGGGATTCATTCCCTAATCTGCTTCTCGATCATTATACATTTTATGTGATTCGAATCGCAAAGTAAATTCCCTTAAAAAAATACACAACCAAAAACACTTAAAACACCTAACAATGGTTCAAATTAAAACAAAGTAGAGAAAGTGGTGAGTGGCCCGGTATTGGGAACTGTTCATCACTCATTTACCCTAAAAGACACAAACCAATCTCTCTTTTTCTTCTTTCTAAGGGCATTGTTATTTCCGCTCAAACGCATCGTAGGCGATCCCTTATGCAAGAGCGCGAACGTTAACTCCGCCCAACTAAAAAACACAAAACAAACAGAAAATCGTGAGCCGAGCTACGGTAACTCTGATTCCTGAAAAGGATACGTAGGCAGCGGGGTAGGGCCCGTGCGAGTATAATTCTTTATTTTCCCTACATTTTGCATCCATTGGCATATAGGCTTAGACATAGTACACACCCTTTAGATAGAAACAAACATAGGTGGATACCATCGAGTACGATGGGCGTGAGGGGTGCTAGTACCTTCCCCTTGCGTAACCGACTCCCGTACCTAGATTCTCTGGTCGCAAGACCTTGTTCCTTCCTTTTGTTAGGTTTTCTGATATTCCTTTCCCTTATGGGATAAATATATTGGTGGCGACTCTGTTCATTTTTCGCGAGCGTGCGACAGTCATTACCAACAGTCTGCTCTCTGCTATGCAATTGTTGTGTATACAACCTCTCTGAAAATTGAAACCTAGCATAAGCCCCTCGAGTAGCTTTTAATTCCTTCATGGCTTCCCTTGGCTCAGCTTTCATATATGCAATTGTTTATACATGTTAAATTGATATAAATAAAAGGGTTAATAGTAGTTTACCCCCCTGTAATATGAGCGTGTTTCGGTTTACCCCCCACTGTTGCCAAAGGCAGGTTTTGGCAACGGTTTTTTTTGTAAAAACCGTTGCCAAAAGCTAGGGAGGGGGGAAAAGCAAAATTCGCTAACATTACAGGGGGGTGAACTACTATTTACCCTAAATAAAATTATTATTTTTAATGTGATTTTATTACCGTTTTAAATTGATGTTAATGATAATTAAAAAATTAATAATTTTTAATAGATGTTGAAACCGAATTAGTAAATATAGATATTATTAAACAATTTCTCTAAATCTATACAAAAATAATGCATCATAATTTTGTTACAAAATCATATAAAAAGATATCACTCATACTACAGAAATTAAGGAATAATCATCTACATTATTTTGGTGTGTAATGGATTTAAATTCAGTATAAAATTATGCAAATAAGAAAATATTATATGTTTAACGGAAAAAAATATATAAGATAAATATTATGTTTTTTAAAATATTTTTAATGTTTTATAGATATTTTTTTCTAAATAAAAAATGGTACTATTATTCTATAATAATTAATAAGTCTATGATTCATTTGAAAATGTTTTAGTTTTTAAAGAAAATTGTTGATTAAAAAAGAGAGAGATATGAGAGGGTACTAAATGGGTAAAATATTAGGAAATATAACCAAAATTGAATGAAAATCAGAAAATAGAAAACTAGAAAAATGGTTGATTAAAAGAGAGAGAGAGAAAAGATAATTGTGAGGATAATAAATGGGTAGAATATTTGAAAATATAACAAAAATTGAATGAAAATTGGAAATTAAAATTATAAAATATTATATTATTCTTTAAACAATTACTAAATTTATGATTTATTAGAAAATATTTTAGTTCTATTGAAAAATTGTCAATCTAAAAAGATAGAAAAATATGAGAGGGTAATAAATTGGTAGAATATTTGAAAATGTTACTAAAATTGAATAAAATTATGAAAAATCATATAAAATAAGAAGTACCTTGAAGCAACACAAATATTATGAAGTAAGTGTTGTTCCATACATGTCAAAAAATTGAACATTGTGAGTTGAATTTGACTAATTTAAGTATGAAAAATAAGTCTTGCATTACAGACCCCTATGGCCGCACACGATATTTATTTGACTATTGCATGTTATGATTGTATAAATCTACATTATTATGATTTTTCAATATTTTGAAAGATAAGATTTTATAAGAGGTGGGAAATTGAGTGAGAAGTGAGATATTGATGTTCGAAGAAAAAGATAATTATGAATTTTCAATATTGTGTAATAGTAGGTTTTATGAGAGGTGGAAGATCATGAGGTGGAAGGTTGAGTGAGATGTGTATTGATGTTGGAAGTAAAGAGATGGTTGTTAACTGAAGATTTCATTGGAAAAGTAAGAGATTGAGGTTAGGTCAAAAAGATGTTTAGATATGCCGCATCATATTTTTAATGATGTGACAACATTTGATTTAAATGGCATGATGTGACAATATTTGGTTTAAGTGACATCATGTGTTGAGATTCTATATATATATATATATATATATATATATATGTAAATAAAAAAAGTTAAGAAAAATCATAACCTTAACAAATATGAAGTCAGATTGATGTTGAGTGAGCTCTTTGATCGATTTGATGTTGATCGAAGAAGTTTTGAAGTGAGTAGAATGATTTTGAGAGAATATGAATTGAGAGAGTTTCAAACTCGAGTTGCTAAGAATTTGAGAAAGAATTTTGAGAAGTGGAGAAGGAGAAAGGGTCTAACGCGTTTTCGATTAAAACAACGGTCGGAGATGCATTTCTCCAAATTATATGGATATGTATTTCCGTAATTATTTCAACATTGCCTTAAGATCCGATTCAAGGAGGAATGTATTTGGGATATCTCCCAAAATGCATCTTCGAATTTTAAGAATACTTCTAATTTTTCCCAAAAGTGTGATAGCAATTTTTAGAGTGCCTTAAGTAATTCCGTTTTTTCAAGGAGAGTTTTTCAAGATATCGTAAATTGACTTGGAGGTTTGCTAAAGGCTAACTTGACTCTAGTTCCACTATTCAAGTTTTTATATATTAGAATAAAGTATGATTCAAACAATGCAAAGATATGATTCTTGATTGTATTATAACGTCGACACTCTATTGTGATAATTCATCAGTGGGATTAAAAAAGACCGACGAGAAATGTTGACACCCTGATATGATTCTACATTAGTGGATCAATTGTTATCAATTCAACACATATAACATAAGAGTGAATTCTAGATCGGTATAAATCTCCAAACAAGTGCATCAGTAAACAAAAAATATATACATATTTCTTTTATTTATTTCAATATAAGTAATCTCACATCATAAAAAAGTGTTAGACTCACAGAGTCATTTTGATAAACAATAAATACAAATTATATAAACAATAAACACAAGTTATATTCCTTTGATTTATTTCAATATAAATAAATTGTTATACCGTCAAGAACAAACTAAAAATAATGAGAAAGATTGAGTTTCTTAAATAAACACAAAAAAATCTTTCAATATACAAAAGAGATAAGAGAAAAGAATAGGAAAATTAGAATTAGTTATAATTGTTTTACTATTTATTTTCTCTATTAGGGTTTAAAGATTAGAAGTGAATAACAACAATCAATTCTCTCTCAACAAAATGAAAGAAACTATTTATAGACTACTGAGCTAACTTAAACAATAAATTAACTTAAATAATTGAGCTAACAGTCTGATCCAATTCAACATGCTAACAACCTTAACATTTTTTAACATCAACATGCGAAGAGACTTTGACTACATGCTTAACCCGTGGAAATACTAGAATTTGATCCTAATAAGTATACCTTACATTCCTTGATAAAAATAGAATGTATAGATGCTTATTAAACGTAAAGGAAAGTGTGGCTGTATAATGTTTTACTCTCTCCTTTCGGCTTCATCTACCAACCTAATCTTTAATAATTCATATTCCCAAAAGCCTATAATTCTTACTTTCAAAAACAATCAACTTTTATGTTTGAGAATCAACTATACCTCAGCTAGTGTCGTTGACAATTTAAAGACTATACTTCTGAACAATTAGAAAAAAGTGTCACATTTGAGTGGATACGCATCACAAACAACAAGGTAAAATATGTACTACAATTTTACACTAAAATTGAACAGATTCATAACTATCCATCATTGTGTGTAACCAAAAAGAATTCATCTTGTTAAAAGATAGAACAACACAACCAGCTTTTCCTTTTATGCTTTATTTACCTTTTATTATTGTTTCTTGTTTGAATTTTAACTAGTTTGTAGAAAATCATTTGTGACATCCCCACAAGACAAAGTCAAGGAGACAACATTAATTAGTTTCTACAAAAGGAGCACTATAGAGAAACAGTGATGAGTAAATGCATGATGTCTGTGTATGGCCATGTACGTTGCACTTGCACAAATTATATTTTGAGAAAATCCTAGTTTGAAAGTTTTGATTGGATGTGGAACTGCTTGCTCGTAGACGTGTTAAAGTAGGATTCGTTTTCATTCCGACATGTATTAAAACATCATCCGGAAAATAAAGTAGCTGTGTGTGTTCACACATATATTCTATCATGTCTAGGAGTTGAGTTTTTGACTATACTCACGTTTTTAAAATGCTGATTTCCTTTTTTTTTATTCAATTCATTTCCCGAGTGTGGTTTAAAATTTATGCACACGGATTTAATGTAATAATTTTATCATAAAATATTACATTTTTATTAATTTAACCTTATAAATATATTGGAAGTCGTGTATAAAATAATAATTAAAGGGTATAGTTGGAAAAAAACAATCATTACTATAATTGAAAAGTGAGAATGACATTCATTTTAAAACAAATTTTATTAGTTAAAACGACACTCATTTTGAAACGGAGGGAGTAAATAATAAGAAAAAGGAATATGCATTCACAATAAAAAATATTTTTACACTGTCCATCAATAAAAGACATGTATCCAATTAAAACAATTTTAATTTCAAAATACTGATATGATATGGTAAGTATAAGAATTTTAATTGGTTGTATGCGTAATATTGGTTTACATTGTTTGTGCATTACCTTTAAACTCATAAATAATTTGCTTCAAAAACCGGTTGGATATTAATGGACAACTTTTTCTCATATAAACTAATAAAAAACATGTGTGTACGCGAGGGTTCTCCTTTATTACACTCATTTTTCATAGATATAAGAAATTGTTGTTTTATTATTGTATTAAAAAATTATATTTGAGAAATTAACATCTTTTTGGAACAATAGTAGATTTTTCTCGTATATAAATATTATTTTTATTTTAACATCGTTTATAAATATTTGAATCAACAGTAAGATATATTAAGACTTCTAAGTCTCTCAGCCCTAATAGGGGGAACATCGACACCTTTACTTTGTTTACTAATACAATGGAGTCGTGGCGGAAAAATTGAGATTAAACTATTAATCAATTTAACTCGAAAAACAAGAGTCGCCACTAAACTTTATTATTTCCAAAGGTAAAGGAAAAATATCGATAAAACCCAAATCGTGAAAACAAAATGAAAAGAAATCAGGATACAAAGGTTGGTTATGCAAGGGTAAGGTATTAACACCTCTCACATCTAAGCTACTCAAAAGAAACCTCTTGAAAAATTGTGTTAGGCTAAAACGGTATTTTTTGCAAAAAAATTGGTGTGATGAGAAAATAAATGTTTTTTATTATTTTTTATGCTCGCCAAGACTTCAAGAGTCTCGTTCCTACGTATCCCCCATGTGCAATGAAGAAGTCAAAGCCTCGTAGTTCGTAGTAAAAATAACCACAGAAGTTTGTTGATTGATTTTAAATTGAAAAGATATTTCATCGTATATGAGTGGAAAACACAACTTGCCATCCACAAGTATGAGGGAGTGAGTAATTGCATCATCTTTATATGTAGAACTTTACTTGGAATATAATTTCTCACAAGCATGTCTCAAAATTCAAGTGGAAGATATCAATCACTTCACAACATCTTTTAGGGGCCTAGTGGTTTGTATCACTACAATAATTTGACTAATATCCTTCATTTTGAAAAGGTTTTAAAATAAAAATGCACAAAGGCACAAAAAGAAGTTTAATGAGGTTTGTCTTTTTTAGGTTTTTCGAAAGAGTTTAAAAATGCTTAAGTGTTTTATCATTTATTAAGAAAATATTTTCGGGATCACTTGACAAAGTCAATGTTTATTAAGAAAAGGTTTGAAGATTGAAAATAATAAGTTTTTGAAATAGAGAGAAGTTTTGAAAATTGAAGAAGTAGGTAGGAGATGAAGAGAATATCCTAAAGCATAAAGAAAAATGACATAAAATAAAAGGTCTCATTGTAAGGTAGCCCAAGAGAAATTCGTTGTGTGTGCAACTATACTAGGTTATCCGCTATGGTAGAGGTGTTTAGGAATGTCTCATCTGAAAAGCTTCGGGTAAATCACGAAAGCTGCTGTAGCAGCTGCAACAGGAATATATTATAAATTATTTTCTCTTTTTTTTTGAAGAGATTCATGGGCGAACGACGGGAATTGAACCCGCGCATGGTGGATTCACAATCCACTGCCTTAATCCACTTGGCTACATCGGCCCTATAACTATGTCTAAATTACACTTTCATTATTCTTTTCTTCAAAGTTATTACGAATCTTGATGGAGCAAACATTTGACATTAATCAAAATGAGCATTTCTTTCCCATTAAATTAAGCTACAAGATAAACAAGCAAGCAAGAATAGCATATGATCAGATGAATCCTTAAGCAAGCAAATGAAAACCAAGCATCAGATGAATTCCCAAAATCTTAATGTATAAGAGGAAATCTCAAGTCTCAGATGAAGATTAAAAGTTTCTCACGATCAAGCCAATTTTGGAATTGAAGTTTAAGGATCCAAATGAATCACAAGGTCTCAGATACAACATTTCCAAGTAAGAGAAACAACTAAGTCCTAAGTCCAAAAGTCCAAATACTCCTCAAGCTAGGGATAGTAATGCAAAGTCTACAAGAACATTAAGAATTTTTTAGAGTTTTTCCATTTTATGATGTTTTTAGTCTTTTTGAATAAAGAAAAAGAAGAAATAAAGACAATAGTCATAAAATAAAGGCTAGAATGTACATGAAATAAAATAAATTGCATTAAAGATAAAGAGCATAAGAGTAAAGTACATAAAAGTAAATGTTAGCACAATTATAGATCAATGTTAGTGCTATTGAGGAATCAACCGAATCGGGACAATTTAGCGTTATGTTAAGCAATCGTAAGTGTACTTATGTAGAAGTAACAACTATGTGAGGCCGGTCAATAGCAATTTAAGTGTTATACATGTTAGAGAAATGATACAAAATTATTCTCCTAAAAAATGCAGCACAATGTTTAAAACAAAACAAAAAGAAGGAGATGAAGAAAGAGAGGTGATCAAACACAAACCAAATTGAACAAGGGATCATCTATCATCAATTTCAATCATTCAACTTCATGATACAATGGGAAAAACTAATCACCAATCCAAAGTATTAAAAATGATCCAATAATCATTTAATCAATAGACTTGAAATGTTGAACGTTTATACAACCAAAATATCAATCAAAGACCAATAGAAATTGATGAAGGATCAATCAGCCAAGTTAATTGAAAGTCAAATCAAAAGGGGATCAATAAAAAACAATTAAAATCAATTAAAATGGTTTTCAAAATGATTTTAAAAAGAAAAACCAAAGATGCATCAAAACATCAAATAAAATTCAAAAAAATTTGAGAAAGTCAGAAATACTCCACATAATATGATCTCAAAAGTTTGAGAGAAAAAAATTTGAAAATGAGTGAAAATAAATTTTTTAATGGAAATTGAAAAGAAAATAGCAAAATATGATAAAATGATTTATTAAATTCTGGAAAAAATACTTGTAATAAAAAATATTTTTTATGATTTATGAAAAAATTTGGAGTGAAAAATATTTTGGGATCATTAAAAATTAAATTCGAGAATTTAAAATAAATTAAAAAATGATTTAAAACATAAAAGAAATTAAAAAACCAACGGCTAGCATGCATGTCTTAATCTGATTGGACAAATTCAAGCATTCCCCACCAAAGTGCGCGAAGACCATCATCTTCAATCTCTGAACAACAATTTTGCAGGTCCATGAAATTGTGGTGTTAAGCTCAAACACCAAACGTGCATGCTCTTACACACATCATCATTCATGTCTCTCTGCATTAGAGCCATTGATTGTATCTACCTTTCTAGTTGAACCTTCAAGGTCTGAAAATGGTGGAATCGAGTTGATGCTTGCAAAAGGTTTCAAACTTCTGTAATGGTTCAAGTAGCTTCAGTTGATGCCGATGAAGTTTTCTAGTAGGAGATTAGAAGTTAAAACACCTTGAAGTTGGAGAATCAATTTTCTGGTTTTTTTTTAGCTTTTTGGAAGTGAAAATGGCAGAGCTTGTGTGGCTTTCAAAGCTTGCAAATGAAGGTAAAAGACTCATCTAATTATAGGAAATGCAATGAGTTCATAATACCTGCCAATTGAGATCTCAAACGTGTGAACCAAGTGAGATATTTTTGATCTTGAAATGTGTGAAATTGGCATGATTCCAAGTCGCTTTGAAAATCAAGCATGAAATGTGTGAAATTGGCATGATTCCAAGTTGCTTTGCACTCTCTAAGATGCACTTTATGGTAACAACTAAGTTTGCACATGTATTGGTGGTCCCAGGTGAAGTTTTGGATGATTACAAGTTATAGGTCACGTCATGCGTGAGGAATAGACTTCATGTCACCATGTTTGAGCTTAGGCCAAATCAAATCGCCTCGTGCATTTTGTAATTTTCTTTGAGCCAAATGATCTTATCATGGCATAGAATAAGATGCAAAAAGAACCAAGTCCAAAGGATGCTTGAGTCGAAAATGGCATGAATGCAAAGTTGAGGTTATGACCTGAAAAACTAGGTTAGGCATTAGGACGACCCGGTCTTGAACCAAGTTTTGTGCATAAATGACCTTAAGTACAATTTAAAATTTTAGATGCTTAGGTGAAAAATTGGTGTTTAACCCTTAAAGAAAAGTTGTAGAGGAGCTCAAATGTGACATTTGGCTCAAAGAAGCAACTAATAATGCTAAGAATTGAGAAAATTATGGTGTTTGGACCAAATGACACGCCATACTTGAATTTTGGCCAACCTAACATGCACCAACTTGAGATTTTTGCAATTTCCATGCACCCAAAAGCCAAATTATGATCTCTTGAACCTAAGGAGGAGAAAACCTTGACTTGCCCTTTGAATAAATTGAGAAATGATGGAGATGACGTGAAAATAAACACATGAACCAATCTTGAAGCCACTTGAAATCAAAGCATCAAACTTTAACTTTTCTTGACCAAATGAACTTGAATGAAGTTTGAGATGAATATGGCCTAAGATTATAGGTCATGCCTTAAAGAAAAAGTCTCCTTTGACCAATAGTTGACCGTAACTTTGACTTTGGGGATTAAAACCCTAATTTGGAAACCACGCTTGATCTTTGCAAAAACTTTAACCACAAACCAAGTTTCCTTGACTCTTTAATTATATTTAATCATGAAACGAGATCCTCCTAGGCATTGGCCACTCCCTTTCTTCCATGATTGCAAAACCCTATCTTTTACAATAAGAAAAAGAAAGCAACAAACCTATTTTTTGTATTTGAGTAATGGTTAGGAAAGTTAGTTGATAAAACATAAGCACATACGATGCAAAAAGAAACACAAATGTGCTTGGTATTCTCCCCCAATAGATAAACCCAAGGATAAGGGGGATATGAGAGTGCCATGCTTGTGATCTTGAGTTAATGCAAATGATATGATAGGTGGAATCTTAGGGGTAAAAATTAAGGTAAGATAGGTGCTTCTATTTAAGTTTCTTCTATCCGGGGATATGAAGATTGAAATCTTTGCATCGACTAGATTGAAGAGACTTTAATACAGAAGACCTAATTTTTAGCTCTAAGATACCGCACAATGCTTATGATATGAATGAAAATGGCCAGACTCTATGAGGAATACACTGCGGGAGGCGAACACTGTGGGGTAACCCATGATACTGATTCTGCTGGAGAAAAACTTAAACAGAGTCATGTAACATCCCAATTTTTATTAATTATTTTCTTAATTATTTTATTAATTATTTTATTTGATGTTTTATTAATTATTTTATTTATTTAATTATTATGTTATATGAGAATTATTTAATTATTTAATTATGTGTGTATTTGTGCTATTGGGTTAATTAAGTTATTAGGGAGATATAACTAATTGGGTCTAAGTGGTAGAAATATAATATTAGGTGGATTGGTGGGTTATGCCCAATTAACTTAAGAGAAGATAGTAAGGAAAATAGGGTTTTAGAGGTTACACTATCTTTTGGGGAAAAGAGAATAGTAGAGAAAGAAGAGGAGATTTGGGGGATTCTTGAAGAAGAAGGAGATTGATTCAAGGTAAGGGGGAGAATTCCATTATCTTGATTATATATGTATGCAGTGTGTAGTAGTATGATAAGTATTTATCTCTCAATTTCATAGATTTCTTAATGTTAAGGTTTGTGTTGAATCAACGAGATTTTATGATTTTGTCATGTTTAATGTGTTATATGGATGACCCATAATTAGAAACATGAATAGGAATCCATAACATGTGATAAATTGCTGTTGGAATGAGTTTTGGTTGCTTAGAATCGGAGTTGGGTTGGTGTTGGGGATGCTGAATTTGCATCAGTATTTTTCTGGTTTTGGTGTTGTTCGTCGGGCGAGCATCTGGCTTTGTCGGGTGAGTGCGTGCTCACATGTCTACGTCGGGAGAGCGTAGCGGGCGAGGGGTGGCCAAGTTTCTGTTTGGAAGCGTCGAGCGAGCGTGTCAAGCAAGGAGGAAGAGAAGTTAATTCATGTGTTGAAAGCTAATAAGGAAGCAATAGGTTGGGTTCTTTCCGATCTAAAGGGGATTAATCCAGCTTATTGTATGCATAAGATAATGATGGAGGAGGATTTCAAGCTGGTAGCTCAACCTCAACGCCGCTTGAATCCTACGATGAAAGAGGTTGTAAGAAAGGAAGTGGTGAAACTACTAGAGGTCGGAATGATTTATCCTATCTCAGATAGTGCTTGGGTGAGTCCATATCAAGTGGTACCAAAGAAGGGTGGAATGATCGTGATCACAAATGAGAAGAATGAATTGATTCCTATAAGAACGGTGACGGGGTGGAGGATGTGCATAGATTACCGAAAGCTTAATCAATTGACAAGGAAAGATCACTTCCCTTTACCTTTCATGGATCAAATGTTGGATAGATTGTCGGGTCAAGAGTTTTATTGTTTCTTAGATGGTTATCTCGGATACAACCAAATTTCGGTCAATCCGGAAGATTAAGAGAAAACGGTGTTCACTTGTCCCTTCGGAATTTTTGCTTATAGAAGAATGCCATTTGGGTTGTGTAATGCACCGGCCACTTTTCAAAGATGTATGCATGCTATCTTCTCGGACCTCATTGAAAAGACAATGGAAGTTTTCATAGACGAGTTCACCGTTTTTGGAGCATCGTTCGATCTTTGTTTGAAGAATTTGGATATCGTGTTGAAAAGAAGTGCTGAAACTAACTTGGTGCTTATTTGGGAAAAATGTAATTTCATGGTTACCGAGGGCATTGTCCTTGGTCACAATGTCTCTTCCAAAGGCATTGAATTTGATCGAGAAAAAGTTGAAGTCATTAAAAAGCTACCACCACCATTGAATGTCAAAGGAATTCGAAGCTTTTTGGGTCATGCGAGATTCTATAGGAGGTTTATCAAGGATTTCTCAAAGATTGCAAAGCCATTGAGCAACTTGCTCAACAAAGATAAGCCTTTTATTTTTGATAATGCATGTTAACTAGCTTTTAATGAATTGAAACACAAATTGACCACTGCACCCATAATCATAGCGCCCGATTGGAAACTTGATTTTGAACTAATGTGTGACGCTAGCGATTATACGGTAGGTGCAGTGTTGGATCAAAGAAAAGGAAATTTTTTTCATGTTATACATTATTCTAGTAAGGTTCTTAATGAAGCACAAATCAATTATGCAACAACTGAAAAAGAACTACTAGCTATTGTATATGCATTACAAAAATTTAGGTCCTATTTGATTGGTTCGAAATTTGTTGTGTACATTGAACATGCAGCTATAAAGTATTTTCTCACCAAGCCGGATTCAAAGCAAAGGCTCATTAGGTGGATTTTGTTGTTACACGAGTTCGACCTAGAGATTCGAGACAAGAAAGGAGCGGAAAACTTGGTGGCGGAACATTTGTCAAGTTTGGTGAATGAGGAAGTGACAAACAAAGAAGAAGAAGTTTTAGAGTCCTTCCCGGATGAGAAGTTGTTTATGGTGCAAGAAAAGCTGTGGTTTGCGGACATGGCTAATCATAAGGCATCAGGATGGATACCGGAAGATTTGAGTAAGAATGCAAGAAAGAAGTTTCTCCATGATGCAAAGTTCTATGTGTGGGATGATCCTTACTTGTTCAAAACGTATCTTGTGGCATTTTCATAACTCACCTTATGGTGGACATTATAGTGGATAAAGGACGGCGGATAAAGTTCTTTAATCGGGATTCTTTTGGCCTACTTTATTTAAAGATGCCTACCTACATGCTCAAAGTTGTGATAATTGTAAAAGGAGTGGTGTAGTGAAAAAAATTAATGAGATGCCATTGCATAATATGTTGGAAGTGGAGGTTTTCGATTGTTGGGGTATAGATTTTGTTGGCCCGTTTCCACCATCGTTTGCTTGTGAATACATTTTGGTGGCGATTGATTATGTTTCCAAATGGGTAGAAGTTAGTGCGTGTGCTAAGGCGGATGGCAAGACCGTAATGAAATTCTTGAAGAAAAACATCTTTACTAGGTTTGGTACCCCGAGAGTCCTAATTAGCGATGGAGGTTCACACTTTTGTAACACTTCACTTGAAAAAGTCTTGGAACATTATGGTGTGAAGCACAAGGTTACAACACCCTACCATCCACAAGCCAATGGACAAGCGGGGGTATCTAATCTTGAGATCAAAAGGATATTGGAAAAAACAGTTTCTTCTTCAAGAAAAGATTGGGCGCAATGGTTAGACGAGGCTTTGTGGGCCTATCAGACTGCTTACAAGGCACCGATTGGTCTCACTCCATTTCAAATGGTGTACGGGAAGAGTTGTCATTTACCCATGGAGTTGGAACATAAGGCATATTGGGCTTTGAAGTTGCTAAATTTTGATCCTAAGTTAAGTGGTGAAAAAAGGAAGCTACAATTGCATGAGATGGAAGAGTTGAGACTTCTTATGAATCCAACAAAATCTACAAAGAGAAAGTGAAGGGATATCATGACAAGAATATAATGGAGAAAGACTTCAAGGAAGGACAATTGGTGTTGTTATACAATTCTCGATTGAAGTTGTTTCCCGAAAAGTTAAAGTCCAAATGGTCGGGGCCGTTCAGAATCAAAGAACTGAAAAATTATGGAGCGGTTGTTCTTGAAAATCTGGCAGCAAGTGAGAGTTGGACAGTGAATGCTCAAAGGCTCAAGGTTTATCTTGGTGGCGAAGTCGACCAAAGTTTGGAAGCCATTCTGTTCTTTGATCCGTGAAGCTACCATGAACCGTCGAGCTGACCGACGTTAAACAAAACGCTAGTTGGAAGACACCCCAACATTGTAGGTATCTTCTATTTTCATGTGTTTTGGATGTTAGGGGATCGGCAGAGAAAAATCGGGTGGGACAGGTCTGATGCAGAAGCTAGAAAACCAGATTTTCTGTCATCCGCTTAGCGGAGCTCAGTCCGCTAAGCGGACCTGCGAAAAATCAGAAAAAAAGAGGGCCCAATGGACCATACCCGGTCCAATGGCCCAAAATCATTTTCCTTGAGTGGCTGAGCGGGCAACAACCCTAGTTCACCACTTTTTCACAAAATTTTCAAAAGTTTTCCCTTCCCTCTTCTTCTCCACTACCCTAACTTCTTGATTTAAGAGAAGCTCTTATTTTCTGTCAATCTCAGTGTTTTTGTTCCGATTTCTACTAACTCAAGGTTTGTGAGCATTTAATTTTATTATTTTTTTAGTTTTAGATTGTTAAAGATTAGGGTTTATGTAGAAGTTGTATGTAATTAGTGAGTATTTTGTGAATTAGAAGTAAGTTGTTGTTCATGGATGTTATTTTAGGAATAAAATGTTTGAATTGCTTTGATTAGGGTTAGGTTGTGTTAGGGTTTATTAATTTTGAACTTATGTGTAAGTCATGATCATCTTCATTGTGTTTTCCTGCTACTTTTATGTGTTTGGTGAGGGTTTTGAAACCCTTAGACTGGATTCTGCTATCTGTAGCAATTTTTTCAGAAAAATCGCAGGTCCGCTAAGAGGAACCTGCTGAACACAATTTTTTTTTTCTGTCATCAATGAGCAGTAATGGCTTGTGATTTGTTTTGAGCTTGTTCAAGGAGACTTTTAGGGATTAATTAAATCTGATTTTGATGTTGTTCGGTGCATTTGTGTTTGAATTTTGCAGATATCGTCAAGATCGAAAAGAGGTAAAAGAGCCCGACAAAGCTTAAGTACAAGCTCCGACACCGCTCCTGCACCACCCCCTTTTGAAGGAAATAGGTTCATGGGGCCTTTGCAACAAGAGAGGTTTGAGAAGCTGTGTGATAGGAAGATATGGAGTGAAAAGATCTTCAACCTACCTTCTACTGGTTTGTATCGGGAATTCGTAGAGAATATGGAGACCTGTGGATGGGGGAAAGTTCTATCACCTATGACCCAAATCAATGTTGATATTTTGCGTGAATTTTACGCCAATGTTGTGCCAGTGGAAGGTGTCAAGTACACTTTCAAGTCTTATGTGAGAGGAAGGGTGGTATCTCTTACAAGGGATGCGATTAATAGCTACCTAGGTGATCCATTACAACTCCCTCCAAATGGAAAATGTGCTTATGCTAGGAAGGCGGAGGCTAGAACTTGGGATCTTCAGGAGGTCGCAAGTGTGTTTCCCTTTTAAAACAAAGGATTCACTCTTAATCTTGCTGGCTTACCTGCTAGGATGGATAAGAGTAATATGAACAAGACAGCCCAACTTTATCTGATTCTTCTGTTGCACAACATTAAACCGAGGAGCCACAATTCTGACCTGACCATTGATATTTCGTGCCTTCTCTATTGGATCACGAGTGTATGTGAGGTAGACGTTGCTCAGATTATCTCTCAGGAGATGAGAGATGTAGCCTCCAGTGCTCATAAACTAGGTACCAAACCTGCAACTCAACTAACCTTTCTCGGATTGATTATGGGTCTTTGTAGGCGAGCTGGCATGGAGATTCTGAAGGTGGTCAGTATGAACATAACGAGTGTGGTGGATGAAGCCTATGTCTCTAGGTATTGTGCTCCTAAGGTAGCTCCGAGAAACCAACCACAACCACAGGAAATGGCTCCTCTAACTGGCAGGTACAATGAGCAGTTGGCTTGCAGGTACAACTGGGCATATTTTAATGCTAATAGAAGGTCACGAGCCATGATTCATGACTCCATGACAAAGCTTTACCGCCATCAGTGCAATCAGGTGGATGTTCCTACTTTTCCTACGAATGAGGAATATGAGGCACATTGTGCTTGGGCTGAGGACAGGCCATTTTTCAGAGAGGGGGGTGGAAGATGAGGATGAAAGAGATAAGGAGCGGGATGGTGATGCGGAAGATTGAGGATGATGATGATTTGATTGTGATGTTGTTGTTTATTTTATGTTAATTTTTCTTGTCATGATACTTTTCCTTTATGTTGCTTAAGACTTAGTAGTTTATGTTTATTTTAAGTTTGTGGGAATATTTTGTTCCATCTATTATCGGATGAGGTTTTGTGTACTTTGGTGGCCATAGGTGCCACCCAAACTTATTTTGTGGGCAAGTTATGCTTTTGTTTAATTAATATTTTATGCTTTTGAGTATTATAGTATCTCTTGGGAAATTTATGCCTTTGTTTATTTATTATAGTATGTTTTTAAGTATTTTTGCTTAGTTTGTTTAGTTATTAATTAGATTGTGCTTAGTGTACATAAATAAGAGTTCCTTTATGTCAAGTTAGTTTAGTTATAGTTTGGTTAATAACTATAGATTAGGTTGTATATATTGTATAGAGTATGTTTATTAAAATTTTTTGTTGTTTGTCCTTGAAAAGATTGCTATGCTCAAAGAAGTAGTGTAGATATCAAGTGTTGTCGACATCAAATTTGGATGGTGATGATAATATCCTTGATAAGGTACATGCAAAGGTAAGAATTTTCTTTCTTTGTAGATTATAGTGTGACTATGAATTAGGAGCTTTAAACAAAATTTTTGCCACATAGCATTTTGTAAATTTTGTTTCTGTTTGAATCAAAAGTAGGACAAAACCATAAATGTGAGAGGTTCCATTGTGTAGAAAAATAAGTGTGCTCTAGCAATTGGTGTTAACTCAAATAATTCATGTTTAATCTTGATTTGTTATGAGACATTAGAACTTAGAAGGGATCGAGACATTTTTTTGTGTATTACAAGAAAAACCACCACCTAAAAGGCTACCCGTGAGAGTGCGATCATTTGTAACCAATTTTGAGCCTTTAAATATTTTTTGTCAAGTGAATCAAATAAAATTGCAAAAATTAATAAGTATACCACTTATTTAGTTTGTTGATGGAAAAGAAAAGAAAAATCTTGATTCACTTGAAAAATTTCTTTGGTAAACACCTAACCCAATGACAATTGAACCTTGAATGGAAAGCATTAATGTCTTGATAGGATGAAATGTTTAAAGTTGGGGAGAGAGATCTACTAAAGACATGAAAAAGAAAGAAAATGGTGGTACAATTCATTCTTTGGAAAAGAAAAGAAATGAAAGAGAAAAAAAACAAAAAGAAAATAAAAAAATCAAAAAGATACAAAGAAATAAAAGAATGCATTATATGTTGAAGAAAAAAAGGGGTAACAAGAATGTATGAATTGTGTAGATAAATAAATGCTTTCCATGATTATTTACCCTTTTCGTTTCAATGGCCGTGTATATAACTTGTTTGGAACCAAGCCAAGTTACAACCTGATAAATCCCTCAGTGATCTTTGTTTATTGTTTTGTGTGCATAGTATAGATGAATATATGAATTATTTTGGATGTGCACCATTCCTAGTTGTCGCACGCTCGCGAAAAATGAACAGAGTCGCCACCAATATATTTATCCCATAAGGGAAAGGAATATCAGAAAACCTAACAAAGGATAAGAACGGGGTCTTGCGACCAGAGAATCTAGGTACGGGAGTCGGTTACGCGAGGGGAAGGTGTTAGCACCCCTCGCGCCCATCGTACTCGATGGTATCCACCTATGTCTGTTTCTATCTAAAGGGTGTGTAACTATGTCTATATCTAAATGCGAAATGAATGCAAAATGTAGGTAAAATAAAGAATCGTACTCGCACGGGCCCTACCCCGCTGCCTACGTATCCTTTTCAGGAATCAGAGTTACCGTAGCTCGGCTAAAGATTTTCTGTTTGTTTTTGTGTTTTTTAGTTGGGCGGAGTTAACCCTCGCGCTCTTGCATAAGGGGACGGCCTAGGATGCAATGGAGCGGAGATAACGGTGCCCTTAGGTGCCAAAGAGGAAAAAGGAAAAGAGATTGGTTTGTGTCTTTTAGGGTAGATGAGTGATGAACAGTTCCCAATACCGGGCCACTCACCACTTTCTCTACTTTGTTTTAATTTGAACCATTGTTAGGTGTTTTATGTGTTTTTGGTTGTGTATTTTTTAAGGGAATTTACTTCACGATTCGAATCACATAAAATGTATAATGATTGAGAAGCAGATTAGGGAATGAATCCCACTCACTTCCATCCCATTATGTAATGTTTGAGAAACAGATTAGGGAATGAATCCCACTCATTTCTCTCCCATTAATTAATGTTTGAGAAACAGATTAGGGAATGAATCCCACTCATTTCTCTCCCATTAGGTAGTGACCCAGAAACAGATTAGGGAATGAATCCCACTCGTTTCTATGCCACTAAGCGATTGAGAAATAGATTAGGGAATGAATCCCACTCATTTCTCTATCACTTTATTAATGTGATTCGCATCTTCCTTTTATTAAGTATTTTAAAGAGTTGAAAAGAAAAAGAATGCAATAGGGGGGACTAGTCTAAGTATTATTCTAACCTAATAGTTATGAAAGAAAACTAGCCTAAAGTCATGTTATTGATTAGAAGTCCTAAGATCTAAGGGACATACAAAATAAAGGCACAATTACAAGCAAAATCAAGTAATACGATGATACGAAAATTACCCACAAGCATGAAATCACAAGTCTAAAATATAGTACAAAAATGAAATAAAATACTACCATTTTTATATTGATTTTTATGGGAGGAATTGAATTACAAATCAAGTAAAAGACTAAAACAAATAGCCTAAAACTAATATTTTTTATGAGTTTTTAATGAAGGAAATTAAGTGTCAAAATTAACCTAAAAGTCTAACAAACTAGTGATTATTTAATCTCTAAAACTTAACAAAATCTTATTGTTTTTATATGTCCTTTTTATCTAAATCTAGAAAGGAAAAATACTAAAAGAAAAATTAATCTAATTATAAAGACATGAAAATGGGGGGTTCAGACTGAAAATGGTGGTGCACTAGATGATTTGGCGCTGGGCCCAATTGGATGTTTTTTTGTACGATTTCTACCAGCAAAAAATGTTGTACATGGGCTCTTAGAGGGGTGTGGGTAGCATTTCGTGGTAAGGCCCATGGTTATGTTCAGATTTTAACAATTTTCATCAATTAAAAATATAAAAAATAAATTAAATAAAGAGAAAGAAAAGGGAATTAGGTTTTACCTGGAAGAGACGATTGGGATTCTCGTTCAAAAGATCTATCTTCTTCTCCACAAAGAAACGGCGCCGGAGCTCATGTCTTGACCTTCTTCAATCGAAACGGCGCCGGAGAAATTGACCTTCGAGCAGCACCTCCGCGCGGCGCTATCTCTTCTCTCGCTCATCTCTTCTCTCAGTCTCGATCGCTCTCACTCTTAATGCTCCAATTCGGTAAGGGCAATCCGGTGCTTCTTCGATTTCGTGATGATGATGAACGTGCGCAAGATAAAGATGGTTGTCAATAACAAGAAATTCAAGTAAGCACCCGCCTTAATCTTTTGATCTTGTTTTCCGATTCACACTTCTTCTTCTTCTACTACGGATTGACGTTGTTGTTGTGTTGAGTTCGAGTACGAATTAGAGAGAGCGAGAGCACGAGAATGGCATCACTGAGAGCTTTATTGTTGCTGTGTGTTGAGAGGATTGAGGGAGGTGTAGCTCTGTTGATTAGAGTTTCAGAGGTTAAAACTCTAACAACAATGGAAGTTGAGCTTTAGTGAGAGGGTGAGGGAATTGAGGTAGCAGAGAGTGAGAAGAGAGAGGGTGATGATTGAGAGGGTGAGGATTATGGAGAGTGGTGCGTGTGTTCTTGTGGTGGAGTGAAGAATGGCCGAGGAAGAGTGAGGAGGCGATGATGTGTGAAAGTGAAGGTGAAGGATAGCTGAAGGTTATGAGATGAAGAAGTATGGTGAATGATGGGAAGGTCAGGGGAGAAACTGAATCAGAATGGTGGAGGTTTGAATATATAGAGATTGAGAGGGAGAAAGAGTTAGTTAGAGAGGAGTTTGAACTGTTGGATTGGAGGGAGTTAGTTAGAGATTAAGGGTGAGATTCTGAGTTGGTTATGAGAATGGAAACTGAGTTAGAAATAGGTTGTTATAAACTGATTTTTCTGTTAAGAATTCTGTTACCTGTTATGTGTTAGAAGTTTATTATGAATCTGTTAGGAATTAGTTTGAGCTATTGAAGGTTAGTTATGATTGAAACTGAGTTAGTTAACTGTCAAAATTAGTTATACAGTTGGTTACAAACTGTTATAGAAGTTAGTTAGGTGGTTATTCAGTTGGGCAGTTAGTTGAAAGTTTGTTAAGTTAGTTATGCTGATAGTTAGGTTAGTTTGAACTGATGCATATGTTTTTTTGGATTGAAGTTAGGTGCAGTGTAAATGATGATAAACTTCTTTTGGCTCAAATCATGAAGAGGGAAAATAGAAATAGCAGACTTGCTGTGGCTGGCTTATTCATGGCATTCTTCTATGCTACAGGTTGGTAAGGTTCACCTCGAAATCAAACATTTGCTTATTGATTGAAATACCCTTTTTTTATATGCTGAGCTGGGACTTTCTTGTATGCAGGGGTTTTGTTACAGTTCGGGAGATAAACTTTAAAAGCTATGGATGGACAAGATTCAAGAACCAAATCACTGGTTCCCGTTGGAAGGTCGATGCTGCCTCAAGCTATGTTGCGCTTCAAGAGGATCTTTTACTTTTTGAAACTCGGCAAGCGAACGTGAAGAAGATTCCAGATGCCCCTCTGTAAAAGTGATGGTAAGGAAGTACTTAACGTTTAGACTTTTGCGCATTGGCTTTTTCTCATCAAAATTTACTTTCAAAAACAATCTCATGGGTGTCCTTCATCTGTTCTGCATAGCTTGGACATCTTGTGATTAGTGTTTGCACATAAGCTGGCTGCAGGCAGAATTTGCGTATACCGTTAGATCTAAGTCTGAATTTAGTTCTATATGTGGCTGAACTATGCTAAATTATGATTCTGAACTGTGACATTCTGATATTGCAGGTTTGGAGCATCATGAGGAGTGGATGTCGCGGCTGAGTGAGTTTAACTGCTATGGTTGAATGGGATGGGACTGATTTGATGTTGGCTTGATAATGCCGAGTCGGATTCAAGAGTGTTTCGCTTTTTGTGATTTGTTTTTTGTTATGTTTAGGTGTAGGTTATATACAGCTTGGTTTAAACTTGGATGAATTGTTGTATTGGTTTTTGGTATTGTATGGTTTTTGTAATGAAATTTTTGTATAATTTTTTGAATGAATAATTTTGGATTGGAATGATTTTGGAACATGGCTTTGAATAGGTCTTGAGTAATTGTTGAATGAATTATTAGTGTTCTTGATACCTTGTAGTGAGATGTCTCTGGATGGTGGATGAATGAATATTCAAACCATATATGCAAATCTTGAACGGTGTATGCTCTTTGTACTTCGACCCACCTTGAACAAATTACAAATAATGGAATCATTTGGACCAATGTCTCGAATCCATCCACCAACTAATGAAGCCTTGATTTTAATCCATCCATCCATGTTAATTTGTATGACAAACAACAAACAATTTTGAAACTGATCATGCCTTAAACCAGATTAATTCTAATTATGCTGACACTCGTGCTTGAGATAAAGACCTTCAAGGCTTAAGTCAAGAGACTCAATTGTACGATAATATCCCTCCTCCAAGCAAACAAATTAAGAACCTCAATCTAATTATTCTCTGACCTTCAATGTCGAGCCAACACTTGTAATAGAAGAAATTTACCCGAATAAATCAAAATCCTGAAAACTATTGCATAACCACTGTAGCAAAAGACTTGGTGAAGTGCGCACGAGCTCGAAACCCTAATTAAAGAGTCTCGATTCAAATAAATAGGGAAATACCCTAGTCCATGACAAATGATCCCGTGCTTTGTGTATGTTTATTTAATGTATGAATGCGAGGTCGTGTTAATGCCCTAATGGAGGTATGCAGATGAAATGCGAAGCCTAAGTCAGTTAGTAATAAAAGGGAAGGACAAATTTGGGGTATGACAGCTGCCCCTATTTAATCGTCTTAAACCTGAAGGTGAGATTGGCGCTAGCCTTTCGAACATTCAGGTAGAAGAAGATTAAATATCAAGACCCGAAATTTATCCTGAAGAGAAGATGGTGTAAGTGTTATCCTTATTTTTGTTTTGATATCTGCTGGGGAAAGAAATTTTTGTTTTTCTGGTGGAAGAATTTACAATGAGTAATGGATTTGAATGGTGGTAGCTTGTAACGTGGTAACGGTGCCAATACAGGGTTTTCCAAGAGGATGGTTGCATGAAACAATGACTGAAAAGATAAGATCTCGTGCGATCTACGACTCAACATCGGGAGAAGATCTCGTACGATCTTCAGGACTGGAAGGAAAAAAAGATCTCGTGCGACCTATGACTCAACATCGACTCGACAACAGGAGAGGATCTCGTACGATCTATGACTCGACATCGGGGTGAGAATAACGAACTCGCGACCCACAAGAATTGAAAGAAAGGATAAACATCAACACTGGGGTTGGAGGACATCAACGCTGAGGTTGGAACGTATCAATACGGAGGTTGGGGGACATCAACACTAAGGTTGTGCAAGGAAAGGCATCGACACTGAGGTCGAGGACATCAACACTGAGGTTGGACGAGAAAAGATAAACATCAACACTGAGGTTGTGAATGACGATTGGCATCGACACGGAGGTCGGTGAAGGAGTGATAGGCATCAACACTGAGGTTGGACAAGAAAAGGATAGACATCAACACTGAGGTTGGAAAAGAAAGGTATCGACACTGAGGTCAAAGGAAGAAAGAATTAATATCAACACTGAGGTTGGGGATTGGGAATTAGTTTTGAAATGGTTTGCCAGGACGGAAGGCAAAGGATACACAACACGGGGGTTAAATCTAAAAAGTTTTCCCGTACGAGGGAAGAGATCACGGAGACTAGTGACGACTAGACTCGATCAAAAGACATCGTTAAACATTGAAGATTCACGGAGATGCTGATGCTGGCGGAGCATAAGAATTACATTAATCCCCAGGCCAAAGGCGGGGTGTAACTCTTCAAGAGCGACAATCGTTCGAATTGCCACACACCAAGTATAGTTATTCAAATGATTGAAAAATGAGATGGGTTGAATGCCCACCCTCATTCACACTCTAATCTTCACGCAACACACGGGAAATAACCTCGGAGACAACGATTCCGACGAAGAAAGACATTGTATCCGATCCACATTGGGGAGAGAACATGAGACTTCTTTTGGGGATTGAGGATACCAGGTATTGGCACCATGGTTTGAGGAGATTTGTGATGTAGTAGCAGATATCAATCGGAGTTTGTAAGGATAACATTTTCTGTGGGGATGTATCATTGTCTTGATTGAGCGTTGGTTCTGATGATCTGGCTTATGCTTTGTATGTATGTTTGAATTTTTCTATGGCGTAATGTTCCGCTTTGACGGATATGCTACGCTTTTGAGGATGCAATGCTATATGCAATGGAAACTATATGCAGAGTGCCAAATAAAGGCATCAGTGTGATAGAGAAGCATGGTTATTGGGGTCCGTTGCTTGTTGTCTTGAGCTACCAACATGAATCGGTGTCGGAAACCCTGCAGTACCAAAGATCATTGGCAACTACACTGAGAGTTGAGATGTAGCTTTGTCGGGGAGGAAGTGACTTCATCTGACTTTCCCTACATCTTGAACTGCTTGGGGATGGTGAGTTTGAGGAGATTCCCTCGATTCACCATGTTGAGGATAAGAAATTCAGACAAGGAGACTAGGTTGGGGGAGTGGAACAACTTCCATGAGAAATAAACTCATGTGTTTGAGGAGAGACCAAAGTTCCAGGAGAATTAAACTCCTATGATTGGGGAGAGACAGTACGACTCAGAAGATTGTGCCCCAAGCTTCATGAACTACGAGGGAATTTGCCCCAAAGGATCCTTGGAGAGATTTGTCGAATCTCGACGTAACTGCCCCAGATTGGTCGAACTCAAGAGAGATTCCTCGACTTGATTGCCCCAGATTGATGGAACCTTGAATGGATGCCTCAGTTGACAGAGTCTTCACATAACTTGCCCCTTGGAGTAATCAGCCTTTGAAGTGAATGGCTCATGGAATCAATCAACTTTTTCTGCAGTTGTTCATTGTTTGGTCTTCCTTGATGTCAAGTATTTATTCACAAGTAAAAGATATTTGTTTTGAAGATGATAATCCTGATGCAATGCTTATGCTAGCTTCGAGATCAAAGTTATTAAAACAAAGTTGTGACATTCAGTGTTTGAATTATTTGTCATATCGATATCAACATAAATGGTAAGCAAACATATGGGAGTCAGTTTTACGCAACTTGATGTGGTGTGCTTTCGAAATAAACCAAACTTCAATTAGGTCTTTTACGGGTTGTAACGTGGCCTGGTTCACGGTTTTAGAAAGAAAGGATTTAAGGCTCAAAGTCTAACCTAACCCACTCATTCTTCGTGATGTTCTCCAGTCCTAAGTTCAACTTAACCTGATACGAGCGTTCATCCTTCAAGAGGAGTTTGAGATGATTGAGGAATCAATGAAGTCTTCTCGGACATGGCAGTCACTCACTTTCTTTTTTGGTGCCTGATCACACGACATTGTTCCTTTGATGAGGATCTTTATGTTGTAATCCTCGTTTTTCGTTTCTGCTTTGCATTTCCTTTTTTGTTTCCCTAACTTTTGCCTGGACAAATTCTTTTGAATTTTATTTTGGAGTCCAGCGGGATGCCCTAATTTTTGCCTAAGTCACTTGTTTTCAAGTTGTTGACTTAGCGGGCTTTCTTTCTTTTTTTTTTTTTGAACAAGTCGTGTGATCCTGAATCTCTGATTTGTTGGAGGTGATTGTGACTGCTTCATTCTTTGATTGATGAGGGATTACCATCGTGGTATTGACTTTCCTCAACCTTTTGAAAGATAACCTTTGTTGTATCCTTGGATGCACACTCCTGATGAATTCTGAATGCTCGATCAGATTAATTGAATGCTACCCTGCCCCTGGGTTAAATGTGAGGGTTTTTTCTTTTGTATAGAAAAGAAACTCCTACTTCAAGGCTCAAAGGGGTTAACGAGGGTCTATCTCCCTTATATCTCCAGTGTTTGGGGATTAGAAACAATGCCTGTACATCCTCAGCGAGGTTTTATTCAAAAGCACACAGTTAGAGATTTTGCATTTTTATTATTTTTTTCATCATTCTCCTTTTGATGTTTTTTGCTTTAGTCATGAGTTTGATATCGATAGACAGAAAGATATGAGTGAACACGAATGGATTGATTCGAAACTAGCAAATGCAGTGCATTTTTATTATGAATTTTTTTATTATCATTAAAAACAAACAAGTTCTACATGGAAGAAACATTTAACAAAACAAGGAAAATTACAAATGAAAAATGCAGAAATGAATTGATGATTGCCATTGTTGAGGAGGCTTGACTCCGTCTGGACTTGTTGATCTTGAATACTTTCTACAGCTCCTTCCAAACACTTCAGATTACTTCAAAAGAGAGCTCCAACAAAGTCACCCAAGAGTTGTAGATTTTTGTGTTACTTTAGGGATTCGAGCAATGCGAGTGATGCAATGCTCAAGATAAGAGTACGTCTTGCTTATCCCTCGTGCGGGAGCCCCAGGAACCCTTTAATTCATGTCAAGACCATTTGGAGTGAATGATATCACTTTGGAGTCAATGAGATCTTGGACTTTGCGTTTCAGAATATTACAATCTTCAGTTGAATGTCCGGATGCCCCAGAATGGTACTCACACTTTGCATTTAAGTCATATCCTTGAGGAATCGGTGTTGGAGGGGGCTTAGACTCCCTTAATTGAACCAAGGAATCATTGAGTAAACGAGAGAGTAGTTGACTATAGGTCATAGGAATCGGGTCAATCTTTCTCAGGGGTCTTCTCGGCCTTTGTGGACCTTGTTGTTGGTAATTTTGGTGATAGTTAAGAACATGAGCCTGAGGATAAGCAGGGACTTCCTTTTCTCCATTCTCTGAAACTGCATCTGTTTCACTTTTCTCTTCTTCTGTGAATTCGGAAACGTTAGCAATATCCTGGATTTTACCCATCCTTAAGGCGTTTTCAATTCGTTCTCCTACGACAACCAAATTTGAAAATTCGGAGGAGGCACATCCAATCATTATGTTCAGATAAGGATCTTTCAGAGTATTCATGAACATGTCTACAAGCTCTCGTTCCAAGAGTGGAGGTTGGACTCTGGAAGCTAATTCTCTCCACCTTTGTGCATACTCTTTGAAAGACTCATTAACTTTCTGAGTTAAACTTTGGAGTTGTAGTCTAGTAGGAGCCATGTCACTGTTGTACTTGTAATGCTTGAGAAAGGCCTCTGCTAGTTCATCCCAAGTGCGAACATGGGTTCGTTCAAGTCGTGTATACCACTCAAGGGATGTCCCACTTAGGCTATCCTGAAAGAAGTGCATGAGAAGCTTATCATTTTCTGCATATGGTGCCATCTTGTTGCAGAATGCCTTGATGTGACTCATCGGGCAAGTGGTACCCTTGTATTTCTCAAAACTGGGGACTTTGAATTTAGCAGGAATCTTGATATCAGGAACCAGACACAAATCAATAGCATTTAAACCGGAGGAGCTTCGACCTTCTAAAGCGTTCAACCTTTCTTCCAGGAGATGGAATTTTCTCTCATTTTCCTCGATCGGGAACTTGAAAGCTTCAAGTTCAGAATCGTTCTCATGATGTGAATCCTCCTTGTTAGGAACTTCCACGGGCACAGGTTTTGATCCTCCATTAGCAACAGTAGTCGGAGTACCATTGGTCAGCTTAGCAACACTTTGTCTTAGCTCTTCTTGCCCCTGAACAACAGCATGGAGAGTCTCCAAGAGTTGGGTAATCCTCTCCCCCATAGTATCCATGTCCTTACGAAGTTCAACCTGATTTTGTTCAAGACGGTCCATGATTCTCTCCTGTTTAATCCTTGTATGATACAGATGCAGGGAAGTCAAATTTGTTGATGAAGTAGAAATCTGGATTGAAAAGGACCCCAATAAGCTTCTGATAGAACTATGAAATGCATGATAATATGAATGCATGTTTCATTTATGAGAGATCCTAAAGTCTTTTCACAATCTTTCATTTTCTTTCTTTCTTTTTTTTATCTCTTTTTTTTTTTATAGAATATCTTTTCCTTTCTTTTTCGCTTTTCTATTTCTTTTTTTCTCTTTTTTTTTTTGAAATAGACTTTAGGATCCCTCATAAATGAAGTGGATAAAGCAATGATGTTATGCGATGCAATCAGCATGGGATCAAGATCCATATAATCTTAGTAACCACTGTACAATCCTCTGAATAACTGATACAGGTCAAATGTCACAGGATCAAAGGTCCGACACCTTTTTGAATACCAAGAAAACCAATAGTAACCAACAGAGCAGAATAGTCACCAACAGTACCTGTCATGTATATCCCACCCCACTCACAGGTGAATCTAGGTCAAGGTAGGTCAATGACTTCCAGCGTTATCAGTTCTCCTGAAACACCATCATTGTCGCAAATACATGCCAACAACGGTATCTCATTTGAACCTCGACTGGTCGTGGGTCTCATGATCGCAATCAACAGAACCTGACATTCTGTTGGCGTCATGACTATCCACTCTATCCTAGGTATCCTATGTGTCAACTCTGGCCTGGGTATTGGGCCTTTTACCTCATAGAACATCCCACCCAACCTGCAAACAGTGAGAATATATGGTCCCGAAGGGGATCCCAATCCAGTCCAGATGCATGCGGAAAATAAACATGATATGCAAGCAGGAAATAAGCATGATGTGCAAAAAACATAAAAATAAATACATAAAATAAATAAATACACGTATAGACAAAACATAGCACACCCAATAAACAAACAAACAAACGGATAGGCTAGGATCGACTCGCTAAAGATGGACCAGCACAGGTCTATCACATCCCCAGCAGAGTCGCCAGCTGTCGCACGCTCGCGAAAAATGAACAGAGTCGCCACCAATATATTTATCCCATAAGGGAAAGGAATATCAGAAAACCTAACAAAGGATAAGAACGGGGTCTTGCGACCAGAGAATCTAGGTACGGGAGTCGGTTACGCGAGGGGAAGGTGTTAGCACCCCTCGCGCCCATCGTACTCGATGGTATCCACCTATGTCTGTTTCTATCTAAAGGGTGTGTAACTATGTCTATGTCTAAATGCGAAATGAATGCAAAATGTAGGGAAAATAAAGAATCGTACTCGCACGGGCCCTACCCCGCTGCCTACGTATCCTTTTCAGGAATCAGAGTTACCGTAGCTCGGCTAAAGATTTTCTGTTTGTTTTTGTGTTTTTTAGTTGGGCGGAGTTAACGCTCGCGCTCTTGCATAAGGGGACGGCCTAGGATGCAATGGAGCGGAGATAACGGTGCCCTTAGGTGCCAAAGAGGCAAAAGGAAAAGAGATTGGTTTGTGTCTTTTAGGGTAGATGAGTGATGAACAGTTCCCAATACCGGGCCACTCACCACTTTCTCTACTTTGTTTTAATTTGAACCATTGTTAGGTGTTTTATGTGTTTTTGGTTGTGTATTTTTTAATGGAATTTACTTCACGATTCGAATCACATAAAATGTATAATGATCGAGAAGCAGATTAGGGAATGAATCCCACTCACTTCCATCCCATTATGTAATGTTTGAGAAACAGATTAGGGAATGAGTCCCACTCATTTCTCTCCCATTAATTAATGTTTGAGAAACAGATTAGGGAATGAATCCCACTCATTTCTCTCCCATTAGGTAGTGACCCAGAAACAGATTAGGGAATGAATCCCACTCGTTTCTATGCCACTAAGCGATTGAGAAATAGATTAGGGAATGAATCCCACTCATTTCTCTATCACTTTCTTAATGTGATTCGCATCTTCCTTTTATTAAGTATTTTAAAGAGTTGAAAAGAAAAAGAATGCAATAGGGGGGACTAGTCTAAGTATTATTCTAACCTAATAGTTATGAAAGAAAACTAGCCTAAAGTCATGTTATTGATTAGAAGTCCTAAGATCTAAGGGACATACAAAATAAAGGCACAATTACAAGCAAAATCAAGTAATACGATGATACGAAAATTACCCACAAGCATGAAATCACAAGTCTAAAATATAGTACAAAAATGAAATAAAATACTACCATTTTTATATTGATTTTTATGGGAGGAATTGAATTACAAATCAAGTAAAAGACTAAAACAAATAGCCTAAAACTAATATTTTTTATGAGTTTTTAATGAAGGAAATTAAGTGTCAAAATTAACCTAAAAGTCTAACAAACTAGTGATTATTTAATCTCTAAAACTTAACAAAATCTTATTGTTTTTATATGTCCTTTTTATCTAAATCTAGAAAGGAAAAATACTAAAAGAAAAATTAATCTAATTACAAAGACATGAAAACGGGGGGTTCAGACTGAAAATGGTGGTGCACTAGATGATTTGGCGCTGGGCCCAATTGGATGTTTTTTTGTACGATTTCTACCAGCAAAAAATGTTGTACATGGGCTCTTAGAGGGGTGTGGGTAGCATTTCGTGGTAAGGCCCATGGTTATGTTCAGATTTTAACAATTTTCATCAATTAAAAATATAAAAAATAAATTAAATAAAGAGAAAGAAAAGGGAATTAGGTTTTACCTGGAAGAGACGATTGGGATTCTCGTTCAAAAGATCTATCTTCTTCTCCACAAAGAAACGGCGCCGGAGCTCATGTCTTGACCTTCTTCAATCGAAACGGCGCCGGAGAAATTGACCTTCGAGCAGCACCTCCACGCGGCGCTATCTCTTCTCTCGCTCATCTCTTCTCTCAGTCTCGATCGCTCTCACTCTTAATGCTCCAATTCGGTAAGGGCAATCCGGTGCTTCTTCGATTTCGTGATGATGATGAACGTGCGCAAGATAAAGATGGTTGTCAATAACAAGAAATTCAAGTAAGCACCCGCCTTAATCTTTTGATCTTGTTTTCCGATTCACACTTCTTCTTCTTCTACTACGGATTGACGTTGTTGTTGTGTTGAGTCCGAGTACGAATTAGAGAGAGCGAGAGCACGAGAATGGCATCACTGAGAGCTTTATTGTTGCTGTGTGTTGAGAGGATTGAGGGAGGTGTAGCTCTGTTGATTAGAGTTTCAGAGGTTGAAACTCTAACAACAATGGAAGCTGAGCTTTAGTGAGAGGGTGAGGGAATTGAGGTAGCAGAGAGTGAGAAGAGAGAGGGTGATGATTGAGAGGGTGAGGATTATGGAGAGTGGTGCGTGTGTTCTTGTGGTGGAGTGAAGAATGGCCGAGGAAGAGTGAGGAGGCGATGATGTGTGAAAGTGAAGGTGAAGGATAGCTGAAGGTTATGAGATGAAGAAGTATGGTGAATGATGGGAAGGTCAGGGGAGAAACTGAATCAGAATGGTGGAGGTTTGAATATATAGAGATTGAGAGGGAGAAAGAGTTAGTTAGAGAGGAGTTTGAACTGTTGGATTGGAGGGAGTTAGTTAGAGATTAAGGGTGAGATTCTGAGTTGGTTATGAGAATGGAAACTGAGTTAGAAATAGGTTGTTATAAACTGATTTTTCTGTTAAGAATTCTGTTACCTGTTATGTGTTAGAAGTTTATTATGAATCTGTTAGGAATTAGTTTGAGCTATTGAAGGTTAGTTATGATTGAAACTGAGTTAGTTAACTGTCAAAATTAGTTATACAGTTGGTTACAAACTGTTATAGAAGTTAGTTAGGTGGTTATTCAGTTGGGCAGTTAGTTGAAAGTTTGTTAAGTTAGTTATGCTGATAGTTAGGTTAGTTTGAACTGATGCATATGTTTTTTTGGATTGAAGTTAGGTGCAGTGTAAATGATGATAAACTTCTTTTGGCTCAAATCATGAAGAGGGAAAATAGAAATAGCAGACTTGCTGTGGCTGGCTTATTCATGGCATTCTTCTATGCTACAGGTTGGTAAGGTTCACCTCGAAATCAAACATTTGCTTATTGATTGAAATACCCTTTTTTTTATATGCTGAGCTGGGACTTTCTTGTATGCAGGGGTTTTGTTACAGTTCGGGAGATAAACTTTAAAAGCTATGGATGGACAAGATTCAAGAACCAAATCACTGGTTCCCGTTGGAAGGTCGATGCTGCCTCAAGCTATGTTGCGCTTCAAGAGGATCTTTTACTTTTTGAAACTCGGCAAGCGAACGTGAAGAAGATTCCAGATGCCCCTCTGTAAAAGTGATGGTAAGGAAGTACTTAACGTTTAGACTTTTGCGCATTGGCTTTTTCTCATCAAAATTTACTTTCAAAAACAATCTCATGGGTGTCCTTCATCTGTTCTGCATAGCTTGGACATCTTGTGATTAGTGTTTGCACATAAGCTGGCTGCAGGCAGAATTTGCGTATACCGTTAGATCTAAGTCTGAATTTAGTTCTATATGTGGCTGAACTATGCTAAATTATGATTCTGAACTGTGACATTCTGATATTGCAGGTTTGGAGCATCATGAGGAGTGGATGTCGCGGCTGAGTGAGTTTAACTGCTATGGTTGAATGGGATGGGACTGATTTGATGTTGGCTTGATAATGCCGAGTCGGATTCAAGACTGTTTCGCTTTTTGTGATTTGTTTTTTGTTATGTTTAGGTGTAGGTTATATACAGCTTGGTTTAAACTTGGATGAATTGTTGTATTGGTTTTTGGTATTGTATGGTTTTTGTAATGAAATTTTTGTATAATTTTTTGAATGAATAATTTTGGATTGGAATGATTTTGGAACATGGCTTTGAATAGGTCTTGAGTAATTGTTGAATGAATTATTAGTGTTCTTGATACCTTGTAGTGAGATGTCTCTGGATGGTGGATGAATGAATATTCAAACCATATATGCAAATCTTGAACGGTGTATGCTCTTTGTACTTCGACCCACCTTGAACAAATTACAAATAATGGAATCATTTGGACCAATGTCTCGAATCCATCCACCAACTAATGAAGCCTTGATTTTAATCCATCCATCCATGTTAATTTGTATGACAAACAACAAACAATTTTGAAACTGATCATGCCTTAAACCAGATTAATTCTAATTATGCTGACACTCGTGCTTGAGATAAAGACCTTCAAGGCTTAAGTCAAGAGACTCAATTGTACGATAATATCCCTCCTCCAAGCAAACAAATTAAGAACCTCAATCTAATTATTCTCTGACCTTCAATGTCGAGCCAACACTTGTAATAGAAGAAATTTACCCGAATAAATCAAAATCCTGAAAACTATTGCATAACCACTGTAGCAAAAGACTTGGTGAAGTGCGCACGAGCTCGAAACCCTAATTAAAGAGTCTCGATTCAAATAACTAGGGAAATACCCTAGTCCATGACAAATGATCCCATGCTTTGTGTATGTTTATTTAATGTATGAATGCGAGGTCGTGTTAATGCCCTAATGGAGGTATGCAGATGAAATGCGAAGCCTAAGTCAGTTAGTAATAAAAGGGAAGGACAAATTTGGGGTATGACAGCTGCCCCTATTTAATCGTCTTAAACCTGAAGGTGAGATTGGCGCTAGCCTTTCGAACATTCAGGTAGAAGAAGATTAAATATCAAGACCCGAAATTTATCCTGAAGAGAAGATGGTGTAAGTGTTATCCTTATTTTTGTTTTGATATCTGCTGGGGAAAGAAATTTTTGTTTTTCTGGTGGAAGAATTTACAATGAGTAATGGATTTGAATGGTGGTAGCTTGTAACGTGGTAACGGTGCCAATACAGGGTTTTCCAAGAGGATGGTTGCATGAAACAATGACTGAAAAGATAAGATCTCGTGCGATCTACGACTCAACATCGGGAGAAGATCTCGTACGATCTTCAGGACTGGAAGGAAAAAAAGATCTCGTGCGACCTATGACTCAACATCGACTCGACAACAGGAGAGGATCTCGTACGATCTATGACTCGACATCGGGGTGAGAATAACGAACTCGCGACCCACAAGAATTGAAAGAAAGGATAAACATCAACACTGGGGTTGGAGGACATCAACGCTGAGGTTGGAACGTATCAATACGGAGGTTGGGGGACATCAACACTGAGGTTGTGCAAGGAAAGGCATCGACACTGAGGTCGAGGACATCAACACTGAGGTTGGACGAGAAAAGATAAACATCAACACTGAGGTTGTGAATGACGATTGGCATCGACACGGAGGTCGGTGAAGGAGTGATAGGCATCAACACTGAGGTTGGACAAGAAAAGGATAGACATCAACACTGAGGTTGGAAAAGAAAGGTATCGACACTGAGGTCAAAGGAAGAAAGAATTAATATCAACACTGAGGTTGGGGATTGGGAATTAGTTTTGAAATGGTTTGCCAGGACGGAAGGCAAAGGATACACAACACGGGGGTTGGATCTAAAAAGTTTTCCCGTACGAGGGAAGAGATCACGGAGACTAGTGACGACTAGACTCGATCAAAAGACATCGTTAAACATTGGAGATTCACGGAGATGCTGATGCTGGCGGAGCATAAGAATTACATTAATCCCTCAGGCCAAAGGCGGGGTGTAACTCTTCAAGAGCGGCAATCGTTCGAATTGCCACACACCAAGTATAGTTATTCAAATGATTGAAAAATGAGATGGGTTGAATGCCCACCCTCATTCACACTCTAATCTTCACGCAGCACACGGGAAATAACCTCGGAGACAACGATTCCGACGAAGAAAGACATTGTATCCGATCCACATTGGGGAGAGAACATGAGACTTCTTTTGGGGATTGAGGATACCAGGTATTGGCACCATGGTTTGAGGAGATTTGTGATGTAGTAGCAGATATCAATCGGAGTTTGTAAGGATAACATTTTCTGTGGGGATGTATCATTGTCTTGATTGAGCGTTGGTTCTGATGATCTGGCTTATGCTTTGTATGTATGTTTGAATTTTTCTATGGCGTAATGTTCCGCTTTGACGGATATGCTACGCTTTTGAGGATGCAATGCTATATGCAATGGAAACTATATGCAGAGTGCCAAATAAAGGCATCAGTGTGATAGAGAAGCATGGTTATTGGGGTCCGTTGCTTGTTGTCTTGAGCTACCAACATGAATCGGTGTCGGAAACCCTGCAGTACCAAAGATCATTGGCAACTACACTGAGAGTTGAGATGTAGCTTTGTCGGGGAGGAAGTGACTTCATCTGACTTTCCCTACATCTTGAACTGCTTGGGGATGGTGAGTTTGAGGAGATTCCCTCGATTCACCATGTTGAGGATAAGAAATTCAGACAAGGAGACTAGGTTGGGGGAGTGGAACAACTTCCATGAGAAATAAACTCATGTGTTTGAGGAGAGACCAAAGTTCCAGGAGAATTAAACTCCTATGATTGGGGAGAGACAGTACGACTCAGAAGATTGTGCCCCAAGCTTCATGAACTACGAGGGAATTTGCCCCAAAGGATCCTTGGAGAGATTTGTCGAATCTCGACGTAACTGCCCCAGATTGGTCGAACTCAAGAGAGATTCCTCGACTTGATTGCCCCAGATTGATGGAACCTTGAATGGATGCCTCAGTTGACAGAGTCTTCACATAACTTGCCCCTTGGAGTAATCAGCCTTTGAAGTGAATGGCTCATGGAATCAATCAACTTTTTCTGCAGTTGTTCATTGTTTGGTCTTCCTTGATGTCAAGTATTTATTCACAAGTAAAAGATATTTGTTTTGAAGATGATAATCCTGATGCAATGCTTATGCTAGCTTCGAGATCAAAGTTATTAAAACAAAGTTGTGACATTCAGTGTTTGAATTATTTGTCATATCGATATCAACATAAATGGTAAGCAAACATATGGGAGTCAGTTTTACGCAACTTGATGTGGTGTGCTTTCGAAATAAACCAAACTTCAATTAGGTCTTTTACGGGTTGTAACGTGGCCTGGTTCACGGTTTTAGAAAGAAAGGATTTAAGGCTCAAAGTCTAACCTAACCCACTCATTCTTCGTGATGTTCTCCAGTCCTAAGTTCAACTTAACCTGATACGAGCGTTCATCCTTCAAGAGGAGTTTGAGATGATTGAGGAATCAATGAAGTCTTCTCGGACATGGCAGTCACTCACTTTCTTTTTTGGTGCCTGATCACACGACATTGTTCCTTTGATGAGGATCTTTATGTTGTAATCCTCGTTTTTCGTTTCTGCTTTGCATTTCCTTTTTTGTTTCCCTAACTTTTGCCTGGACAAATTCTTTTGAATTTTATTTTGGAGTCCAGCGGGATGCCCTAATTTTTGCCTAAGTCACTTGTTTTCAAGTTGTTGACTTAGCGGGCTTTCTTTCTTTTTTTTTTTTGAACAAGTCGTGTGATCCTGAATCTCTGATTTGTTGGAGGTGATTGTGACTGCTTCATTCTTTGATTGATGAGGGATTACCATCGTGGTATTGACTTTCCTCAACCTTTTGAAAGATAACCTTTGTTGTATCCTTGGATGCACACTCCTGATGAATTCTGAATGCTCGATCAGATTAATTGAATGCTACCCTGCCCCTGGGTTAAATGTGAGGGTTTTTTCTTTTGTATAGAAAAGAAACTCCTACTTCAAGGCTCAAAGGGGTTAACGAGGGTCTATCTCCCTTATATCTCCAGTGTTTGGGGATTAGAAACAATGCCTGTACATCCTCAGCGAGGTTTTATTCAAAAGCACACAGTTAGAGATTTTGCGTTTTTATTATTTTTTTCATCATTCTCCTTTTGATGTTTTTTGCTTTAGTCATGAGTTTGATATCGATAGACAGAAAGATATGAGTGAACACGAATGGATTGATTCGAAACTAGCAAATGCAGTGCATTTTTATTATGAATTTTTTTATTATCATTAAAAACAAACAAGTTCTACATGGAAGAAACATTTAACAAAACAAGGAAAATTACAAATGAAAAATGCAGAAATGAATTGATGATTGCCATTGTTGAGGAGGCTTGACTCCGTCTGGACTTGTTGATCTTGAATACTTTCTACAGCTCCTTCCAAACACTTCAGATTACTTCAAAAGAGAGCTCCAACAAAGTCACCCAAGAGTTGTAGATTTTTGTGTTACTTTAGGGATTCGAGCAATGCGAGTGATGCAATGCTCAAGATAAGAGTACGTCTTGCTTATCCCTCGTGCGGGAGCCCCAGGAACCCTTCAATTCATGTGAAGACCATTTGGAGTGAATGATATCACTTTGGAGTCAATGAGATCTTGGACTTTGCGTTTCAGAATATTACAATCTTCAGTTGAATGTCCGGATGCCCCAGAATGGTACTCACACTTTGCATTTAAGTCATATCCTTGAGGAATCGGTGTTGGAGGGGGCTTAGACTCCCTTAATTGAACCAAGGAATCATTGAGTAAACGAGAGAGTAGTTGACTATAGGTCATAGGAATCGGGTCAATCTTTCTCAGGGGTCTTCTCGGCCTTTGTGGACCTTGTTGTTGGTAATTTTGGTGATAGTTAAGAACATGAGCCTGAGGATAAGCAGGGACTTCCTTTTCTCCATTCTCTGAAACTGCATCTGTTTCACTTTTCTCTTCTTCTGTGAATTCGGAAACGTTAGCAATATCCTGGATTTTACCCATCCTTAAGGCGTTTTCAATTCGTTCTCCTACGACAACCAAATTTGAAAATTCGGAGGAGGCACATCCAATCATTATGTTCAGATAAGGATCTTTCAGAGTATTCATGAACATGTCTACAAGCTCTCGTTCCAAGAGTGGAGGTTGGACTCTGGAAGCTAATTCTCTCCACCTTTGTGCATACTCTTTGAAAGACTCATTAACTTTCTGAGTTAAACTTTGGAGTTGTAGTCTAGTAGGAGCCATGTCACTGTTGTACTTGTAATGCTTGAGAAAGGCCTCTGCTAGTTCATCCCAAGTGCGAACATGGGTTCGTTCAAGTCGTGTATACCACTCAAGGGATGTCCCACTTAGGCTATCCTGAAAGAAGTGCATGAGAAGCTTATCATTTTCTGCATATGGTGCCATCTTGTTGCAGAATGCCTTGATGTGACTCATCGGGCAAGTGGTACCCTTGTATTTCTCAAAACTGGGGACTTTGAATTTAGCAGGAATCTTGATATCAGGAACCAGACACAAATCAATAGCATTTAAACCGGAGGAGCTTCGACCTTCTAAAGCGTTCAACCTTTCTTCCAGGAGATGGAATTTTCTCTCATTTTCCTCGATCGGGAACTTGAAAGCTTCAAGTTCAGAATCGTTCTCATGATGTGAATCCTCCTTGTTAGGAACTTCCACGGGCACAGGTTTTGATCCTCCATTAGCAACAGTAGTCGGAGTACCATTGGTCAGCTTAGCAACACTTTGTCTTAGCTCTTCTTGCCCCTGAACAACAGCATGGAGAGTCTCCAAGAGTTGGGTAATCCTCTCCCCCATAGTATCCATGTCCTTACGAAGTTCAACCTGATTTTGTTCAAGACGGTCCATGATTCTCTCCTGTTTAATCCTTGTATGATACAGATGCAGGGAAGTCAAATTTGTTGATGAAGTAGAAATCTGGATTGAAAAGGACCCCAATAAGCTTCTGATAGAACTATGAAATGCATGATAATATGAATGCATGTTTCATTTATGAGAGATCCTAAAGTCTTTTCACAATCTTTCATTTTCTTTCTTTCTTTTTTTTATCTCTTTTTTTTTTTATAGAATATCTTTTCCTTTCTTTTTCGCTTTTCTATTTCTTTTTTTCTCTTTTTTTTTTTGAAATAGACTTTAGGATCCCTCATAAATGAAGTGGATAAAGCAATGATGTTATGCGATGCAATCAGCATGGGATCAAGATCCATATAATCTTAGTAACCACTGTACAATCCTCTGAATAACTGATACAGGTCAAATGTCACAGGATCAAAGGTCCGACACCTTTTTGAATACCAAGAAAACCAATAGTAACCAACAGAGCAGAATAGTCACCAACAGTACCTGTCATGTATATCCCACCCCACTCACAGGTGAATCTAGGTCAAGGTAGGTCAATGACTTCCAGCGTTATCAGTTCTCCTGAAACACCATCATTGTCGCAAATACATGCCAACAACGGTATCTCATTTGAACCTCGACTGGTCGTGGGTCTCATGATCGCAATCAACAGAACCTGACATTCTGTTGGCGTCATGACTATCCACTCTATCCTAGGTATCCTATGTGTCAACTCTGGCCTGGGTATTGGGCCTTTTACCTCATAGAACATCCCACCCAACCTGCAAACAGTGAGAATATATGGTCCCGAAGGGGATCCCAATCCAGTCCAGATGCATGCGGAAAATAAACATGATATGCAAGAAGGAAATAAGCATGATGTGCAAAAAACATAAAAATAAATACATAAAATAAATAAATACACGTATAGACAAAACATAGCACACCCAATAAACAAACAAACAAACGGATAGGCTAGGATCGACTCGCTAAAGATGGACCAGCACAGGTCTATCACATCCCCAGCAGAGTCGCCAGCTGTCGCACGCTCGCGAAAAATGAACAGAGTCGCCACCAATATATTTATCCCATAAGGGAAAGGAATATCAGAAAACCTAACAAAGGATAAGAACGGGGTCTTGCGACCAGAGAATCTAGGTACGGGAGTCGGTTACGCGAGGGGAAGGTGTTAGCACCCCTCGCGCCCATCGTACTCGATGGTATCCACCTATGTCTGTTTCTATCTAAAGGGTGTGTAACTATGTCTATGTCTAAATGCGAAATGAATGCAAAATGTAGGGAAAATAAAGAATCGTACTCGCACGGGCCCTACCCCGCTGCCTACGTATCCTTTTCAGGAATCAGAGTTACCGTAGCTCGGCTAAAGATTTTCTGTTTGTTTTTGTGTTTTTTAGTTGGGCGGAGTTAACGCTCGCGCTCTTGCATAAGGGGACGGCCTAGGATGCAATGGAGCGGAGATAACGGTGCCCTTAGGTGCCAAAGAGGCAAAAGGAAAAGAGATTGGTTTGTGTCTTTTAGGGTAGATGAGTGATGAACAGTTCCCAATACCGGGCCACTCACCACTTTCTCTACTTTGTTTTAATTTGAACCATTGTTAGGTGTTTTATGTGTTTTTGGTTGTGTATTTTTTAATGGAATTTACTTCACGATTCGAATCACATAAAATGTATAATGATCGAGAAGCAGATTAGGGAATGAATCCCACTCACTTCCATCCCATTATGTAATGTTTGAGAAACAGATTAGGGAATGAGTCCCACTCATTTCTCTCCCATTAATTAATGTTTGAGAAACAGATTAGGGAATGAATCCCACTCATTTCTCTCCCATTAGGTAGTGACCCAGAAACAGATTAGGGAATGAATCCCACTCGTTTCTATGCCACTAAGCGATTGAGAAATAGATTAGGGAATGAATCCCACTCATTTCTCTATCACTTTCTTAATGTGATTCGCATCTTCCTTTTATTAAGTATTTTAAAGAGTTGAAAAGAAAAAGAATGCAATAGGGGAAACTAGTCTAAGTATTATTCTAACCTAATAGTTATGAAAGAAAACTAGCCTAAAGTCATGTTATTGATTAGAAGTCCTAAGATCTAAGGGACATACAAAATAAAGGCACAATTACAAGCAAAATCAAGTAATACGATGATACGAAAATTACCCACAAGCATGAAATCACAAGTCTAAAATATAGTACAAAAATGAAATAAAATACTACCATTTTTATATTGATTTTTATGGGAGGAATTTAATTACAAATCAAGTAAAAGACTAAAACAAATAGCCTAAAACTAATATTTTTTATGAGTTTTTAATGAAGGAAATTAAGTGTCAAAATTAACCTAAAAGTCTAACAAACTAGTGATTATTTAATCTCTAAAACTTAACAAAATCTTATTGTTTTTATATGTCCTTTTTATCTAAATCTAGAAAGGAAAAATACTAAAAGAAAAATTAATCTAATTACAAAGACATGAAAACGGGGGGTTCAGACTGAAAATGGTGGTGCACTAGATGATTTGGCGCTGGGCCCAATTGGATGTTTTTTGGTACGATTTCTACCAGCAAAAAATGTTGTACATGGGCTCTTAGAGGGGTGTGGGTAGCATTTCGTGGTAAGGCCCATGGTTATGTTCAGATTTTAACAATTTTCATCAATTAAAAATATAAAAAAATAAATTAAATAAAGAGAAAGAAAAGGGAATTAGGTTTTACCTGGAAGAGACGATTGGGATTCTCGTTCAAAAGATCTATCTTCTTCTCCACAAAGAAACGGCGCCGGAGCTCATGTCTTGACCTTCTTCAATCGAAACGGCGCCGGAGAAATTGACCTTCGAGCAGCACCTCCACGCGGCGCTATCTCTTCTCTCGCTCATCTCTTCTCTCAGTCTCGATCGCTCTCACTCTTAATGCTCCAATTCATTAAGGGCAATCCGGTGCTTCTTCGATTTCGTGATGATGATGAACGTGCGCAAGATAAAGATGGTTGTCAATAACAAGAAATTCAAGTAAGCACCCGCCTTAATCTTTTGATCTTGTTTTTCGATTCACACTTCTTCTTCTTCTACTACGGATTGACGTTGTTGTTGTGTTGAGTCCGAGTACGAATTAGAGAGAGCGAGAGCACGAGAATGGCATCACTGAGAGCTTTATTGTTGTTGTGTGTTGAGAGGATTGAGGGAGGTGTAGCTCTGATGATTAGAGTTTCAGAGGTTGAAACTCTAATAACAATGGAAGCTGAGCTTTAGTGAGAGGGTGAGGGAATTGAGGTAGCAGAGAGTGAGAAGAGAGAGGGTGATGATTGAGAGGGTGAGGATTATGGAGAGTGGTGCGTGTGTTCTTGTGGTGGAGTGAAGAATGGCCGAGGAAGAGTGAGGAGGCGATGATGTGTGAAAGTGAAGGTGAAGGATAGCTGAAGGTTATGAGATGAAGAAGTATGGTGAATGATGGGAAGGTCAGGGGAGAAACTGAATCAGAATGGTGGAGGTTTGAATATATAGAGATTGAGAGGGAGAAAGAGTTAGTTAGAGAGGAGTTTGAACTGTTGGATTGGAAGTTAGTTGAAAGTTTGTTAAGTTAGTTATGCTGATAGTTAGGTTAGTTTGAACTGATGCATATGTTTTTTTGGATTGAAGTTAGGTGCAGTGTAAATGATGATAAACTTCTTTTGGCTCAAATCATGAAGAGGGAAAATAGAAATAGCAGACTTGCTGTGGCTGGCTTATTCATGGCATTCTTCTATGCTACAGGTTGGTAAGGTTCACCTCGAAATCAAACATTTGCTTATTGATTGAAATACCCTTTTTTTTATATGCTGAGCTGGGACTTTCTTGTATGCAGGGGTTTTGTTACAGTTCGGGAGATAAACTTTAAAAGCTATGGATGGACACGATTCAAGAACCAAATCACTGGTTCCCGTTGGAAGGTCGATGCTGCCTCAAGCTATGTTGCGCTTCAAGAGGATCTTTTACTTTTTGAAACTCGGCAAGCGAACGTGAAGAAGATTCCAGATGCCCCTCTGTAAAAGTGATGGTAAGGAAGTACTTAACGTTTAGACTTTTGCACATTGGCTTTTTCTCATCAAAATTTACTTTCAAAAACAATCTCATGGGTGTCCTTCATCTGTTCTGCATAGCTTGGACATCTTGTGATTAGTGTTTGCACATAAGCTGGCTGCAGGCAGAATTTGCGTATACCGTTAGATCTAAGTCTGAATTTAGTTCTATATGTGGCTGAACTATGCTAAATTATGATTCTGAACTGTGACATTCTGATATTGCAGGTTTGGAGCATCATGAGGAGTGGATGTCGCGGCTGAGTGAGTTTAACTGCTATGGTTGAATGGGATGGGACTGATTTGATGTTGGCTTGATAATGCCGAGTCGGATTCAAGACTGTTTCGCTTTTTGTGATTTGTTTTTTGTTATGTTTAGGTGTAGGTTATATACAGCTTGGTTTAAACTTGGATGAATTGTTGTATTGGTTTTTGGTATTGTATGGTTTTTGTAATGAAATTTTTGTATAATTTTTTGAATGAATAATTTTGGATTGGAATGATTTTGGAACATGGCTTTGAATAGTTCTTGAGTAATTGTTGAATGAATTATTAGTGTTCTTGATACCTTGTAGTGAGATGTCTCTGGATGGTGGATGAATGAATATTCAAACAATATATGCAAATCTTGAACGGTGTATGCTCTTTGTACTTCGACCCACCTTGAACAAATTACAAATAATGGAATCATTTGGACCAATGTCTCGAATCCATCCACCAACTAATGAAGCCTTGATTTTAATCCATCCATCCATGTTAATTTGTATGACAAACAACAAACAATTTTGAAACTGATCATGCCTTAAACCAGATTAATTCTAATTATGCTGACACTCGTGCTTGAGATAAAGACCTTCAAGGCTTAAGTCAAGAGACTCAATTGTACGATAATATCCCTCCTCCAAGCAAACAAATTAAGAACCTCAATCTAATTATTCTCTGACCTTCAATGTCGAGCCAACACTTGTAATAGAAGAAATTTACCCAAATAAATCAAAATCCTGAAAACTATTGCATAACCACTGTAGCAAAAGACTTGGTGAAGTGCGCACGAGCTCGAAACCCTAATTAAAGAGTCTCGATTCAAATAACTAGGGAAATACCCTAGTCCATGACAAATGATCCCATGCTTTGTGTATGTTTATTTAATGTATGAATGCGAGGTCGTGTTAATGCCCTAATGGAGGTATGCAGATGAAATGCGAAGCCTAAGTCAGTTAGTAATAAAAGGGTAGGACAAATTTGGGGTATGACAGCTGCCCCTATTTAATCGTCTTAAACCTGAAGGTGAGATTGGCGCTAGCCTTTCGAACATTCAGGTAGAAGAAGATTAAATATCAAGACCCGAAATTTATCCTGAAGAGAAGATGGTGTAAGTGTTATCCTTATTTTTGTTTTGATATCTGCTGGGGAAAGAAATTTTTGTTTTTCTGGTGGAAGAATTTACAATGAGTAATGGATTTGAATGGTGGTAGCTTGTAACGTGGTAACGGTGCCAATACAGGGTTTTCCAAGAGGATGGTTGCATGAAACAATGACTGAAAAGATAAGATCTCGTGCGATCTACGACTCAACATCGGGAGAAGATCTCGTACGATCTTCAGGACTGGAAGGAAAAAAAGATCTCGTGCGACCTATGACTCAACATCGACTCGACAACAGGAGAGGATCTCGTACGATCTATGACTCGACATCGGGGTGAGAATAACGAACTCGCGACCCACAAGAATTGAAAGAAAGGATAAACATCAACACTGGGGTTGGAGGACATCAACGCTGAGGTTGGAACGTATCAATACGGAGGTTGGGGGACATCAACACTGAGGTTGTGCAAGGAAAGGCATCGACACTGAGGTCGAGGACATCAACACTGAGGTTGGACGAGAAAAGATAAACATCAACACTGAGGTTGTGAATGACGATTGGCATCGACACGGAGGTCGGTGAAGGAGTGATAGGCATCAACACTGAGGTTGGACAAGAAAAGGATAGACATCAACACTGAGGTTGGAAAAGAAAGGTATCGACACTGAGGTCAAAGGAAGAAAGAATTAATATCAACACTGAGGTTGGGGATTGGGAATTAGTTTTGAAATGGTTTGCCAGGACGGAAGGCAAAGGATACACAACACGGGGGTTGGATCTAAAAAGTTTTCCCGTACGAGGGAAGAGATCACGGAGACTAGTGACGACTAGACTCGATCAAAAGACATCGTTAAACATTGGAGATTCACAGAGATGCTGATGCTGGCGGAGCATAAGAATTACATTAATCCCTCAGGCCAAAGGCGGGGTGTAACTCTTCAAGAGCGGCAATCGTTCGAATTGCCACACACCAAGTATAGTTATTCAAATGATTGAAAAATGAGATGGGTTGAATGCCCACCCTCATTCACACTCTAATCTTCACGCAGCACACGGGAAATAACCTCGGAGACAACGATTCCGACGAAGAAAGACATTGTATCCGATCCACATTGGGGAGAGAACATGAGACTTCTTTTGGGGATTGAGGATACCAGGTATTGGCACCATGGTTTGAGGAGATTTGTGATGTAGTAGCAGATATCAATCGGAGTTTGTAAGGATAACATTTTCTGTGGGGATGTATCATTGTCTTGATTGAGCGTTGGTTCTGATGATCTGGCTTATGCTTTGTATGTATGTTTGAATTTTTCTATGGCGTAATGTTCCGCTTTGACGGATATGCTACGCTTTTGAGGATGCAATGCTATATGCAATGGAAACTATATGCAGAGTGCCAAATAAAGGCATCAGTGTGATAGAGAAGCATGGTTATTGGGGTCCGTTGCTTGTTGTCTTGAGCTACCAACATGAATCGGTGTCGGAAACCCTGCAGTACCAAAGATCATTGGCAACTACACTGAGAGTTGAGATGTAGCTTTATCGGGGAGGAAGTGACTTCATCTGACTTTCCCTACATCTTGAACTGCTTGGGGATGGTGAGTTTGAGGAGATTCCCTCGATTCACCATGTTGAGGATAAGAAATTCAGACAAGGAGACTAGGTTGGGGGAGTGGAACAACTTCCATGAGAAATAAACTCATGTGTTTGAGGAGAGACCAAAGTTCCAGGAGAATTAAACTCCTATGATTGGGGAGAGACAGTACGACTCAGAAGATTGTGCCCCAAGCTTCATGAACTACGAGGGAATTTGCCCCAAAGGATCCTTGGAGAGATTTGTCGAATCTCGACGTAACTGCCCCAGATTGGTCGAACTCAAGAGAGATTCCTCGACTTGATTGCCCCAGATTGATGGAACCTTGAATGGATGCCTCAGTTGACAGAGTCTTCACATAACTTGCCCCTTGGAGTAATCAGCCTTTGAAGTGAATGGCTCATGGAATCAATCAACTTTTTCTGCAGTTGTTCATTGTTTGGTCTTCCTTGATGTCAAGTATTTATTCACAAGTAAAAGATATTTGTTTTGAAGATGATAATCCTGATGCAATGCTTATGCTAGCTTCGAGATCAAAGTTATTAAAACAAAGTTGTGACATTCAGTGTTTGAATTATTTGTCATATCGATATCAACATAAATGGTAAGCAAACATATGGGAGTCAGTTTTACGCAACTTGATGTGGTGTGCTTTCGAAATAAACCCAACTTCAATTAGGTCTTTTACGGGTTGTAACGTGGCCTGGTTCACGGTTTTAGAAAGAAAGGATTTAAGGCTCAAAGTCTAACCTAACCCACCCATTCTTCGTGATGTTCTCCAGTCCTAAGTTCAACTTAACCTGATACGAGCGTTCATCCTTCAAGAGGAGTTTGAGATGATTGAGGAATCAATGAAGTCTTCTCGGACATGGCAGTCACTCACTTTCTTTTTTGGGGAGAGTTGTTAGAATCCAATTTGTACCTATTTTGTTGATAGTTTTTGTCGTATTTCTCAATGTTTTTCCTAAGTTTTGATTCATTTAGGGTTGATACTTTGGTAAATAAATAAAACTATGTTTTTATTATCAATAGTAAGATTGTATGACTTTTCTTTACCTTTTGTAGGTATTTAAGCTTTTGGCAAGAGTATAATGGAAGGTGTGAAAGGATAGCCCTTAGAAGGAGGCTTGGAAGCAAAAGAAGGAAGTTTTGTATCAGCAAGTCCGCTAAGCGGAGCACCAGCGCGCTTATTGATCATTTCTAATTCACTAGCTAGCTTCAAGCGCGCTTCTTACAACGCAAAATAGAAGCAAACCAAAATTTTCTGTCCGCTTAGCGGACCAATCTCCCTAAGCGGACGCTGATCACTTTTTAGATATTTTGTGTAGTCCGCTTAGCGGACCTAGCCCGCTTAGTGGAGCTACTTTTTGACCACTTGTAATTTTAGCCACTTGGGGTAGATATTTTGTGGATCTTATCACTTTTTCATAACATACTTTTGGAATACAAGTGAGGGCAAGAGAGAAAAAGAAGAAAAACCATATTTTCAAGAGAACTTCAAGATATTCAAGCATCCATCTTCATCTTCTTTGAGTTTGATGCTAGTAAATCTTGTTTTGTTGTTTGTTATTGAAGCTTCCATGAGTATGGAGAGCTAAACATCTTCTTGTGTCAAGATTAGAGGTAGTTAGTTTGTAAATATGTATTTCTTTTAATCTTTTGTGTATGAACTTGATTGATGATTAATATATGGTGAATATCTTGTTATTCATGTTCTATTTGTTGTTTTTAAACCCTATTTTACTATCTTTGTTTACTTTGTATGCAACCTACATTTCATGTCACCGAACTCTTACCAAATCTTAGCTCAAAACACACTAAACTGTAGAACGGCGGTAGTATCGCATCAATTCCTGTGGAAACGATAAAGGAAATACTTACCCTTTTAACACTTATAAATAGAGAAGTTATTTGTCATTTCGAAACATCCAAAAACGTGAAAAACCTTAAAATCTTTCATACTTTTGTCACATATTTTAGCCATAATATTTTGAGAGTGTTCTTGAGTCTCAGTGGAGATATTGTTCTCGTTGAAAATATCATTGTAAATTTATCAAGATCATATTTTTTATTGAATTTGAATATGGAAAAGGTTATCATTAATTTGAATGTGGAAAAGGGTATCATTGAATTTTTCTACACTAGTTGGCTCATGCCCGATTTTAATGGTGCAGGTTAAGTTGACCATTATATGCCAATAGCTATGGAAAAAATTTCAAATTCAAAATCATTTTCAAGATTTTGGCTAACAGGCTTGTATAACTCATGCCTATGCTTATTTCTAAGGAGCAAATGGGATTCATGCAAGGCAGGAACACCCGAGACTGGATATATTTGCCATTTGAGACTACTAATCTTTTGATATCAAAGGCTTTTGGAGGAAGTTTAGCTTTGAGATTGACATACCAAAGGATTTTGACACATGGTGCGCTTTTATTATCAAAGTGTTAAGTACTTTTGGCTTTAATGACATATTTTTCAATTGGATATAGATCAGTTTATATAGTCTACACACATTAGCATTTCCATCAATGACATCACATAGTTATTTTACTAGTTAAGGGGGAGTGAGGCAAGGTGATTCTCTATCTCCGTTTCTTTTTTGCATTCTTGAAGATGTGTTAAGTAGAAGCTTGTCCAAACTGGTTTAGGGAGGTCATTTGATGCTTATTAAAGGAACCAGATAAATTTCACTTCCTTGTCATTGTTTTTATGCATATGACATTATGGACTATTATAATAATGGTATACAATCTAATTTGGTTACCTTGAAAAATGTTTTTACTAGATATATACTCTTGCTTCAGACTAGATTGTTAATGCAAGCAAGTCAACCATTTACTCTAGATCAATCTCTTATGCAAGGCTAACTCAAATTGCTCAATTTGTTGGTTTCAACATTGGAGAGTTTCCCTTCAATTACTTAGGAGTTTTAATCTTCAAGTGAAAGCCAAAGGTGGCTCACTTGCAACATTTTGCAGATAAAGAAGTCAGTCACGTTTTTTTTGAAAAAGTCACGTTATTAGTGCTATTAGAAGCATCCTGAAATTCATTTTTGAATTATTTTGTAACCCTCTCTAAAACCACTTCATTTTAAAGTAACTTATTTATTTATTTTTTCAATGGTGTAACTCTAACTAAATTTTTATTGGGTTCTATAATTTTACTTTATTATAATATTTTATTCATATTTCATAACTTTTACTTAACAAATTAAATATATGCTACCATAACTAATATATTATTTTTCAATCAAAGAATCCAAATTTATGGATACCTTGGTGAAGAAAACGTACCGGGCATATCTCAAAATAAAAAATAAAAAAACCATGTTTTTTTCTCCTATTTAAAGTGCTCTTACAAATCAAAATGTGTCTCCCTTTTTAAACTGCTCACTGTGAGGGGAAATCTTCTTAACACCCCCTTTCAATTATATAATTATAAACATTCTACGAATTTTTATAAAACTAAAAAATATCTTCTTTATTTCTTTATTAATTATATGTTGTAAAATTTTCTTTCAGTCTCAAAAAAATTTGGCAATGCATACAAAAAAAACTTCAATATAAATTTTTACTGAATTATATGAAATACTAGGTGCATATAACTTCTTATTGGACTTTTCCAAAATTTGAATATACCTAATATTTTTTAACATTCTTTAAAAACCAATAATATTATTTTTGAATTGTCACACAGCTTGAATACAAAAAAATTGGGTATGCATGTATCAAAAAATTAAAAATCATTAAAAAAATTGACCTATCAAATTTTTAAAAATATTCAATCACACCTTTGCATATTCCGACAATTCTTAAAAGTTGGGTATGCATGTATTTAGTATAAACCATGTTTTTTTACTAAACCTTACTGAAAATCTAAAAATATTTGATAAATTCAAAAATAAAATATTTACATTTTGATCTGCAATTTCGAAATTACCTTTAAAAACTTACATATGCATACAAACACTTTTAAAATGACCCATAAAACTGCAAAGAAATTTTGAAATTTATCGGATATTTCTAAATTATTTGTTTGATATTGAAGATATCAAAACTGTCCGTATAAATTTAAGCTTTTCAAATAATTTAGAAAAATAATATTATTAGCAGTGAAAATTATATTGTTTAAATTATTAGAGTATTATGTCAAATTATGGATTTATGGGGTGCTAAGTACAATAAAGGGGGTACCGGGTAAAATTCTCTATTGTGAAATGTCAAATGGACATATAGGTCTGTGTGTGATTTTCATGAACAATGAAGGTAGGATCAAAAAACTCTATTGAAGCTTAAGCGATGGCGTTGCAGAACATGATTTATCCATAAATGTTGTTGAAGGAGTGTGTAAGGGGGTGAAGAGAAAGTGTTAAGGGTTCGGAGAAACAAGGTTTCTTCACATTTGGAGAATGAAAAATGCAGTGGCCTATCAATTAGCTAGGTTTATGCACTAACAGACAATAATTTTGGGCTGAGTATCAATATGTATAAGTCAAGAGAATTTCTTAATCCACCCCAAGTCCAAAATAAAAACCCTACGTGATTCCTAAAATGTCCTTCTGAAATCGGAAGCATAATTTTGGTGCACATCTTTTTTGTGTAAAAATTGGTTGTGAACCAGAAGTATATTTTTTCGGTTGTCATTTTTTTCTCGTTGTTTCGCGTTAAATACAAAAACCTGTACAATTCATACAAACAAAATAATTGGAACAAATATATATATATATATATATATATATATATATATATATATATATATATATATATATATATATATATATATATATATATATATATATATATATATAGGTAGTACACATCACAAAAATTGTTTGTGGTCGATAAAGGGATAACCAAAAAATGTAATCCAAATACAATAACAAAAAACTAGAACTAAAATACAAACATATCATCAAATACTACTGGATATGGCAGATGATGAGTCGACCTGTCACCCTCGAGGCGTCCCTCCGCTGCCTCCTGTAAAACAGAGCCTCCCGAGCCTCCGCCATGATGACATCCAGAACACCTCTAACATCGAATCCGTCAGGAAACATACCTCTATCAATACCATCTCGCATAATCTCCATGATATGACGACACCTAGGTAACACGTCAGTGGCATGATTGGCCCTAGTCTGCTCATCCTCTAAGATCTCCTGATGAACTGGCCTCAGTAGGTTCCCTAGAGCTTCTTGTACCATGTAAGGATAGGACACCCGGAAGAACCATATCATGTAACCGTACTCGTAGCTCTAGTGTTTTGGTGCTACGGTACTCTTGGCCTCATCAGGAACAAGATGATTCTCAAAATCATCAAACAAAGCATCCATATCCCTCAATTTCATCGCCGGAGGAGCAGATACAATAGGATCGCAGGGAATTGTCTAGGTGAACCCAAAGTGACGTATTACCCGCTCAGGCATATAAGTAGTTGTCTTACGAATCTCGCAGGACAACCAACCCGTAAATAGCGCAACCACGTCAAATGGTATCGTCACATGGTGGTCGATGTATGAACAAAAGTGTATGTCCTCATGCACCAGTCAGTCAATGCATAAAAGTTCTATTGCCTAGTTTCCTCGGAGCGGGTCGTATGCACAGGCACGCGACTTGTCTTTAGTATAACCCATAGCAAGTGACCACGAGATAGAACTTATCAGTGCATTGAGAAGCCACAAGATAGAACTTGATGAAAATGAGCCTCAAAAGAAAGGTAAGTTTGTTGCCCTTAAATCTATTAGAAAATTTGAAACTAACACTTTTCAGGCTGAAGAGGAAAGCTCTAGTGACTGTGCATCAGAAGAAGAAGATGAGTTATCTCTTCTCTCCAGAAGAGTCAATCAATTATGGAAGCATAAACAAAGGAAGCTCAGAAACTACAGGAGACTAGAAAATAAAGCAGAATCTTCTGGACATAAGAAGCCTAGCAGAAAAAGCATTGTCTGTTATGAATGTAAAGAACCAGGACACTTTAAGAATGATTGCCCCAAGCTGCAAAGAGAAAGGCCAAAGAAAAAATTTGAAAAGAAGAAAAGTCTGATGGCCACATGGGATGATTCAGAATCTTCTGAAGCTGAATCTGACTTAGAAGATGAACATGCCAACTTAACTCGAATGGCTACTATAATACGGTGGGGGGAACTGACTTTTAAAATGTTGCAGATAGCAAGAGTCGCCACCGACTTTTATTTTATCCAATTGGAAAGGCAAAAAGAACAGGAAAGACCTTTTAGAAAGACTTGAGTTCGGGGGGTTGGTTATACAAAGGGAAGGTGTAAGCACCCTTTGTATCCATGGTTATCCATGGGCTCTTAATTGCTTAGCTCACTTTGAATTGTTTGAAACGTTTAAAAAGTGTCGCGTGTGTTTAGAAAATATTTGGATAAGAACTATAGCTTGTAAAGAAGCGTAGTCTTTTTGAAAATATTATTTGAAAAAAATTGGAAAAAAGTATTTGAAATTGAATGATAAGTAAGCGTTTAAGAGCACCTACTCTAAGTGACGAGATCATTTATCGTAGGCAACATCGAAGTGACGAGATCTTTTATGATGATTTTTATTCGTAGGTGATAACGCGAAAATGTATCATATATTTGGCTTGATTAACATAATTTTTGTCCCCATTTTATTTGAATTTAATTACTTTATGTTCGTATTACGTCAGTATTTTCTATGTTTTCAGGTTTTTACTATTTATAAGGCATGTATGATGAAAGTCGCAAAAATGGAGAAGAATTGAGCTTAAAACCACAACACAAAAGAGGAAGAAATGGAAAAAAGTATATATATATATATATATATATATATATATATATATAAAAATAAAAAGAATATATATATATATATATATATATATATAAATGTAAATAAATAAAAATAAAATCATAAAAGGATGAGGATGGATTTATAGGCCCTTATTTATGTCATGATCTTGTTTACAATCAAAGTCTTAGGCCCATTTGTCAAGGAACTCAAAATTGTTCAATTAGGGCTTTATGTCTTTTCTCAATTTTCCCAACTTCTGACAATCATAACTCATTCAATATTTGTCCTATGAAGGTGTTCTAGAACTTTTTAGAAAGATCAAGATGTCCTCTACAAGCCACTTTAGAAGCTTTTTTTAATTTGGATATTTGATCTTGATGATATGGCCCTTGACAAAAAACAGCTTTTTGCGAGCTTTAGAAGGACCTGTAATGTTTTGACTTATATCTCTTAGGCGGAAGCATTTCTTGACCTTGGGCCCAACATCAAAGTTGTAGAGAACTGAATTTCATTGAGAATGAGCTTTGCTTGGGGAATTTCTGATAAATCATGAGAGAGATATGATCAGTCAAAGTTGGGTCGACTTTCTCCTAGGAACCCTAATTTAGTAACTTCAAGATTTGATGATTTTTGATCTTTCCTTGATGAATCATGGTCAACCCTTGATCAAATGATGAATGTGACATAATATTCTTGATGTTGACCAAAAATCCCGACTTTTGACTATATGTTGACCATAGTTGACTTTTAGATCAAAACAGTCGACTATTGATCAATCGAGCAATCTTGTGAATCAAAGCTTGAAATATAGTGGGCAAATTTTAGGGTATGACAGCTACCACAGGAGATGACTCTGGATCTGAATTAGAAACTAATGAGGTATTCTCTGAACTTACTAGAGATGATCTTGTACAAAGCTTATCAGAACTTCAAAAAACCATAGTAAACTCATAATCAAATACAAGAAACTTAAAAACAGTTTAGTAGTTGAAACTGAGAAACTTAAAGCAGAAAATTATGAACTTAAAGAAAGTAATTTTAAACTCATAGAGGAATTAAAAATTCAAAAAATCTCTAATTCAGATACTGCTTCAAGTTCGAAAGATATTCTAAAAGAATATGACTCTGGTTTTCAAAAATTTCTTGCTAGAAGCATAGACAAAAGCAAAATGGCTTCAATGATACATGGTGTTAGCAGAAACAACAGAAAAGGAATTGGTTATGAAACACCCAAAGGAAAAGAACAATATCAAACTAAACCTGTTGATGATATGGTTATTACATAAAAACCGTTACACACCCAATTTGAATTTGGTCACACACATGACATTAAATACACTTCTTATTCTGAAAACTTTCATGCTAGACCTAAGTTCAAACAAAACTTTAGGCACACTAACACCAAAGGATCCAAAAAGATGTGGGTACCTAAGGAGAAAATAATATATGTTGCAGATGTCCTTAGCAGCACAATTGAAACACTAGTCATGGTACTTGGACTCTGGATGCTCGCGACACATGACGGGAAGAAAGTCTATTATCCGAAGCCTGGAGCTTAAATCTGGTGGAGACGTTAGATTTGGAGGAAATCAAAAAGGAAAGATTATCAGTTCTGGAACTATTGGAAACATTAATTCTCTCTCCATAACTAATGTTCTATTAGTAGAAGGATTTGCACATGATTTGTTGTCCATAAGTCAATTAAGTGACAACGGCTATGACATAATCTTTAATCAAAAGTCCTGTAAAGCTTTAAGTCAAAAAGATGGGTCAATCCTTTTCATTGGAAAGAGAAAGAACAAAATTTATAAAATTGATCTTTCTGATCTTAAAACTCAGAAACTAACTTGTCTTCTATCTATTAATGATGAGCAATGGGTCTGGCACTGAAGATTGGGACATGTTAGCATGAGAAGAATATCTCAGATTAACAAACTCAATCTGGTCAGAGGACTTCCCAATCCGAAGTTCAACTCAAAAGCTCTGTGTGCAGCATGTCAGAAGGGAAAGTTTTCAAAACCCTCTTTTAAATAAAAAATGTTGTCTCTTCCTCTAGGCCATTAGAACTTCTGCATATTGATATATTTAGACCAGTGAAAACTGCATCAACCAGAGGCAAGAAGTATGGATTGGTAATTGTTGATGACTATAACAGATGGACATGGGTTAAGTTCCTAAAACACAAGGATGAGTCACATTCCGTGTTCTTTAATTTTTGTAACCAAGTTCAAAATGAAAAAGAGTTTAGAATCATAAAGCTTAGAAGTGATCATTGAGGAGAATTCAAGAATAATCTCTTTGAAAAGTTCTTTAAAAAAATGGCATTTCTCATGATTTCTCTTGTCCTATAATTCCCAAACAAAATGGAGTTGTATAACGAAAGAATAGAACATTGCAAGAAATGCTCATAACCATGATTAACGAACCCAATATGGCTAAACATTTATGGGCAGAAGCAGTGAACACAACGTGTTATATTTAGAATAGAATTTCTATAAGACCTATTCTTAAAAAGACTCCTTATGAATTGTGGATGAACAGAAAACCCAACATTTCATATTTCCATCCTTTTGGATGTACTTGTTATATATCAAACACTAAAGAACATTTGAACAAGTTTGATTCTAAGGCACGTAAGTGATATCTGCTTGGATAATCTGAACGTTCAAAAGGTTATAGAGTATACAATATAGAAACTCTGATTGTTGAAGAATCAATCAGTGTCAGATTCGATGATAAGCTTGGCCATCAAAAGCCAAAGCAAGCTGAAAATTTTGCAAATATGGAAGTTTAACTTACAAACTCTGAAGACTCGGAAGCAAAAGACAATTCAAAAGATCCTCAAATTACATCATCTATGGAGAACTTAAGAATTTCTGAGGAAACCTCACAGAAAAGATCTTCTAGACTCACCTCAGCACATCCAGAAGATGTTATAATCGGAAAGAAAGATGATCTCATTAGATTAGTTTCTATGGTTGAGCCAAATTCTGTTGATGAAGTTCTTCAAGATATTGACTGGATTATTGCTATGCAAGAAGAACTTAATCAGTTTACCAGAAATGATGTATGGGATCTAGTTCTAAGACCCGATGGATTCAATATCATTGGAACAAAGTGGGTATTCAGAAACAAATTGAATAAGCAAGGAGAAGTTGTCCGAAACAAAGCACGACTGGTTGCACAAGGATATAATCATTAAGAAGGTATTGACTATAGTGAAACCTTTGCCACAGTCGTCAGGTTAGAATCTATTAGATTATTAATTTCCTTTGCTACTCAATATGACATCACTTTGTATCAAATGGATGTTAAGAGTGAATTTTTAAATGGTTACATATAAGAAGAAGTTTATGTCGATCAACCTCCTGGTTTTGAAGATTCAAAATATCTACAACATGTTTTTAAACTTAAGAAATCTTTATATAGTCTGAAACAAGCTCCCAGAGCTTGGTATGAACGATAAAGTTCATTTCTTCTAGATAAAGATTTTACCAGAGGAAAAGTGGACATAACTTTATTTCGTAAGACATTTAAAAATGATATTTTAATTTTTCAAATATATGTAGATGATATTATATTTGGAACTTCTAATTTTTCTCTTGGAAAAGAATTTTCTAAGTCCATGCAAGAAGAATTTGAAATGAGTATGATGGGAGAACTTAAATTTTTTTCTGGGAATTCAAATTAATCAAACTTTTGAAGGAACTTACATACATCAAGCAAAGTATGTCAAAGAACTTCTGAAGAAATTCCATCTATCAGAAAGTAAAGAAGCTAAAACTCCAATGCATCCTACATGCATTCTGGGAAAAGATGAGGTAAGTAAGAAAGTAGATCAGAAACTCTACAGAGGTATGATTGGATCTCTACTTTATCTAACTACATCTAGACCAGATATTCTGTTTAGTGTATGTTTATGTGCAAGATTCCAATCAGATCCTAGAGAATCTCACTTGACTACTGTCAAGCGAATTCTGAGGTATCTGAAAGGTACTACTAATGTTGGATTGCTTTATAGAAGATCCAAAAATTTCAACTAAGTAGGATATTGTGATGCTGATTTTGCTGGAGACAGAGTAGAACGTAAAAGCACTTCCGAAAGCTGTCAGTTTCTGGGAAAGAATATGATCTCCTGGTACAGCAAGAAGCAAGCTACAATTGCACTATCAACTACAGAAGCAGAATATGTAGCTGCTGCATGTTGTAGTACTCAGATGCTATGGATGAAAAGTCAATAAGAAGATTATCACATCTATGAGCGTAAGATTCCCATTTCCTGTGATAATACTTCAGCTATTTGTCTTTCAAAAAACTCCTATTTTTCAATCTAAATCTAAGCATATAGAAATTATGTATCACTTCATTAGGGACTATATTCAGAAAGGGATACTCAGTTTAAATTTCGTTGATACAGACCATCAATGGGCTGATATCTACACCAAACCTCTTTCTGAAGATAGATTCAAATTCATAATGAAAAATATTAGTATGGAATCTTGTCTAGAATGAAGTTATGTTATATATCTGAAATGGGAATCCAGAAAACTTCATGTAAGATGCCACCAATAACAATACGAGTCAGAAAGTCATAAGCAACAAGAATCAGTGTAAAGCGAATCATGAATTGGAATGTGCGCTCTTACACATCTGATACACCTGCAAGAAAATCGTAGTCCAGAAAAAAATGGATAGAATATAATCCCGATCAAAAAGATGTCGTGTCCCACAAATAAAGTGGAAGACGACCCGCACGCGCCCATCTGGAATTTCCTTCGAAGCCTTGAACAAGCTCAACAAACATGTTAAAAACAACAAGGAAATGCAACCGGAGGTTGCACAAGTCATCACATTTTTAAGTATCGACATAGAAAAGCACAATCCTAATAAGCATAGGGACAAAAACATAGAAATCTGGGCAGCGGTGACATCAACATGCAAATTATAATTCAAAAGATCCTCAAGAATGGCAACATCAAACAATATAGTTCTCAATAATTTTAATCATCAACACTCACAATTAAATCATTAGAACATGTAACACCAGCTAAGATACATCAATGGAGGAATTAGGCTCAATTAGAAATTATAAGGAGACCAAGAATACATGCAAAAGATGAAAAAAAACTGAAAAAATCGGGGCTGTAATCGGTTACGATAACCGGTTACACCTTCACATATTCGCTACTATTTCTGTATAAAAAGCTGGTAACCCATTATGGTAACCGATTATGTAACATCCCAATTTTATTACATATTTACTTAATTAGCATTATTTGGTGTTTTAGTAATTGTTTGTTTTTAATTAATTGTCATTTGGTATGATAATTATTTAAATGTGTGTTTTTATGTTAATTGAGCTATTTGAGTAAGTTGTAGAATAATAAGATAATAGATAATGGGCCTAATTTAGTTAGAAAGAATAGTTGAATGGGTTAATCCAAATTATGTGGGAAAGATAGTAATGGAGAAATTAGGTTAGTTCTCATAACATTCATTTTGGAGAAAGAGTAGAAGAGAGAAGAGAAGAGGATTGTGAGGTTCTTTAAGATTGGAGGAGTTTGAATAGAGGTAAGGGTTAGAATCCAAATTCTTATAGGATTGCATGATTGGGTAATGTTATGTATGTTTTGTATGAAACCTCTTCATCTTTCAATTTCATGAAATGTAAATGTTAGGGTTCATGTGAAATCAATAGGAGTTTGTGAATTTTTCATGTTTGATTTGTTATATCGATGATCCATGACTAGAAATATGAATAGGAACCCATAACATGTGATAAAATGATGTTTGAATTAAGTTTTGTTGGTTAGAATCAGATTTGGTATGGTGTTAGGATGCTGAAAAATGCATCAGTGTTTTCAGGTTCTGGTGTAGAGCGTCGGGTGAGCGTTTTACTTCACCGGGCGAGCCAACGTCCACAGGTTTCCGCCAGGCAAGTCGAGTGGGCGAGAAGGCTGAAACAATGTTGACATTTGGGAGAAATGAGCTCATACGACCTTCTGTCATGCCCCAAAATTTGCCCTCCTCTTTTCATCTTCAATGACTCAAGGTTCAAGGGATTTGTATACGTGACCATCAGGACACTGGTTCGAGACCCAGCGTCTCTCTTTATTTTACATAATTTTCTGCGTAAACAAACTTCCGGATCCGGTGTTGCTCATCTAGAGGAACTCATCATGCACTCTCACGCAAAGACCACGGGATCACACCAATTCAGATCTAACGCCCAGGAAGATTAAGGTGCATACCATGGACACTCAACCCAACCATATGCAATCCAAGCCAGGTTTTTTATATATCTTTGTATTTATTTATTTATTTTAGTTATTTACTTAGATTAAAAATAAGTTAATTTTGTTTAATTTAATCAAGTTATTTAATTAGGGTTAGGAAATTAAATTAGGATTAGGCTCTTAACTAGGATTTAGGGTCATCTCCCGATTATGTCGATTATGTCGATTTAATTAATTGAATCAGTTTTAAATGTTAAATCACAAACAAAACCTAGAAAGGTTATCAATGCATTAGGGTTTGCCCAATCCTACTGACCATTTGGCAAAAACGTTAATTCTTATTCAATTAATCCTTAATTAATTTTTTCTTCGATCCGATTATATCTAATAGTCGCATTGGTAAGAAATAAAATAATGAAATACATTTATTTTGCTAAATGGTTTTAACCAAATCTATTGGTTACGATGATTAGCATATTCAATTTGTTATCTTGTAATAATCAAACCTATTGATTATGAGGGATAACGACAAATAATTTAAATTATTTAAAACACACTCATTTGCTATTCGTGATAATCGAATCTATCGATTAGAATGGTTAGCAATCCTTCATTCAATCATTTAACTATGGTGATCAAATTGAATCTATCACATATTAAACCAGGGTTGTACGCCACTTAAAACACTCAAAACTTATCTCTTCAATACTGCGATTTTCAAAACTACGATAAGGTAATTCAAAATACCTTGCGAACTTCGCATTTCAAAACTTCGATAAGGTAACTCAGAATACCTTCAAACCACTTCATATCAAATTCTAAGGCGTACAACCTTGCCCCGAACTACATGGACTATGATTCTCCCTAAGGAGATACGTAGGCACTTGGCAACAAGGCGAGTCCCCTTCCCTAAAACCTCAATACGTTCAAATCTCATTTTTGCCCTTTTCATTTCTTTAGCTATTAAACTTAATTATTTTAGCCGTAAACCTTCGCCTTTAAATTCAAAACCTTAGGAAAGGGTTAAGGGTGCCTAACACCTTCCCTTGACCTGAATATAATATCTTACCCAAATTTCTTAACTGCGTAGGGTTTCCTATTCGCCCTGGTAGAATAGGTGGCGACTCTAAAATCTTAATTTTTAGGGCAGGTTGCTACACCTTCTTGTTGGGAGTTACGGATTTTTGCAAATATGCCACAAAACAGACTTTTCCTTGGAACTATCTCGGAATAGCGGAAACTCTTGGTGCAAAGCACACCTGAATGCTAGGCATTTGTCATGACAGAGATTTGATTGGTCCCTGATTAGAGAGCTTGAGAAAATTGAAACTTGATCACGTGATCAATAGAGCCGACGCTATGAATAATATGCATATGTCTTAATGCGAAGCATGAGCCAATTAAAAGAAATAGGAGGGCAAATTTTGGGGTGTAACATTAAGTTCTTGTGCTCTTATGTTATCCCAACAAATTAGTTTTTGAACTACTCATCAAATACATCATCAGAAGAACAAATAAAAGAAAGTGATCTCTTCCAAGCTTACTACTTCAGAATCAGAAGTACATTATTTGAAGATAAGATCAAGAAACTTTCTCACGAAGATTCACTACAACGGTATGTCCAACAAATCAAAAATATCAAGACGTCCGTATTATTCAAAAGATGTCTTTCATGCCATCAGATCAAAGCTGCAAGCTACAAGGCTAAGGAAGTAACATGTTCCTACATCCAACATCTACACTTATATCTGTTGGAAAGTAACCGTTGGCTTATGAAGAAAAGACTCTTCTATCCTCTCAACGTATCTTTACCTGAATATTTTAAATGAATATTAAGACTTCAGGAGAAAAGCTGCTGGTAGCCACTGCAATAGCCAATGTTGCAAACTGTAAGTGCAAGAGCCAAGCCAAAGCCCAAGTACTCAATGCAAGCGAAAGCTAATACAAAAAGCTGAAGCTAGAAAGAAAACAAGCAAAAGAATGAAGCACAAGAAGAAGAAGAAGAGAACAAGATTACTACAAGATGCTATTCAACTTTTATCATTAACATCTTTGTAGAATCTTGTAAAAGCAAGGAGTTGTTGCTCATATTTTGCTAAACACTTTTGTGTAGTATTTGTGCTTAAACTTTTGTGTAATTTGATTTTTAGAAGCACTCTTGTAAACACAAAGTTAATCAATTTTTATTGATTTCTCTTTAAGTGACTAGTCTTAGTTTGTATACTCAAGAAGATGGTGATTGATGGTCATCATGGGAAATCTTCTTTAAGGGAACAATTGAGTGAGAATTCTTAAAGGAGTTGTTGATTGTTATATCTTTTAAGGGACTAGTTAGGTCATAATTCTTAAGGGATAACTAACACGTTGATCAACGTATTTGGGAAAATCTTCTTTAGGGGACCAGTTGGATCATAACTCTTAAAGAAGTCATTGATCGTTATATCTATTAAGGGACCAGTTGGGTTAAAATTCTTAAGGGATCACTAATAGGTTGATCAATGTATTTGAGAAAATCTTCTTTAGGGGACCAGTTGGGTCAGAATTCTTAAAGAAGTCATTGATTGTTATATCTCTTAGGTGACCAGTTGGGTCAGAATTCATAAGAGATCACTAACAGTGTTGGTCAATGTTTTATTCTTATCATCGAAAGTTGGCCTGTGCAATTGTAATCATTTATATGATTAGTGGATTATATCTTTTTGTAACGCAAAATCACCTTGACGAGTTGACATGACTAACCTTTTTTAAGGGGAACCTGGATAATTGAATGTGTCATCTTTCTATTTCTTGCATGCGCTAATGTTTACTTAAACGAATATTCTTCTAAAAAGGGCAAATTTTTAAAAATCCAATTCAAACCCTTCTTTCTTGTGTTTTTCTCTACCTTCAATAAGTCTTGTCACAACAATTACCAACAACTACATATTGATCTCTTTTCCATTCTCATTATTTTCTATTAACACATTTGACTCCATGGGGTTTCAGATACTCTTTGAATTTCACATATTGAACTTCTTTAAAAGCTCTAAGAAATATTTAGGTTGGCTAATGAACATTCCATCTGTCGCTTGCTTGATTTGCAATCCAAGGATGTAGTTAATTTCTCCCATCAAAGACATAAAAAATTCACCTTGCATCAAACTAGCAAAATCCTTGCAAAGGGATTCATCAGTAGAACCAAATATAATATAATCGATCTAAATTTGAACACAAATAATATGCTTTTCTTTAAGTCTTATAAAAAAAGTTGTATCCATATTATCATGATTGTAGCAGTGAAATTGGTGAGACTAAAGACATGGGAAAAACTTAACTCACTTGTTTAAAAAAGAGTCGCCACCATGCTTTATTGTTTCCCAATAGAATGGGAGAAAGAGCGAATAAAACCCACATAAGTTCTTAAAATTAAAACTAATAAACTTATCAGAGATTTGGGTATGGAGGGTTTGTTATACAAGGGGAAAGTTTTAAGCACCCCTCATATCTATGGTATCCCATAGGAATCTTCTTTGAAAATATTATGGTTTTTGTGTACATCTATCTGAAAAAGCATATGTGAACTTTTTTTAAAAAGAGTATGGGGATGGGAGAAGAAGTTTTTTGAAAGTGAGCTCGATAAGACATCGTATCTTAGGCCTACATACCCCTTTTAAGAAAAGGGAAGTCAGGTCTTTTGTAGTTCCCCTTAAAAGGAAAATAAAAGGGCCAAAGTGGCCAAAATCTTTTTGGGTGTTAAGCTTTAACAATACTTAACAAGTTTTTAAAAGGGTTAAGCTTTAACAATACTTAACTAGTTTAAAATGAAAAATGGACCAAGCTTTAACATTACAAGGTCAATGGACTAAGAGTAGTTTCACCGGGAATAATTCTTCTCTTAGTACCAAGGTTTCAAAACAAAAGGTTGGTTGAGCTTTAACAATACAAAACCAATAAAAAGGGACCAAGCTTTAACAATAAAAGGTCAATGAACTAAGACTAGTTTCACCAGGAATAATTCTCCTCTTAGTGCCAAGGTTTCAAAACAAAAGGTTGAGCTTTAACAATACAAAATAAAAGATATTTGGAAAAGAGTTTGAGTACCTTGACAATTTTAGTCAATACCACTCCCATTCCTTTGGATTTTCAACAAACAACTTAAGCAATCAATCAATGGATACCCCAAGTGTGTGTGTGTGTGTGTGTGTGTGTGCGCGTGTGTGTGTGTGTGTGATAACATGTGTCACAAAAGATAAACAAGTAAGTATGATAATCATCAATGATAATGAACAAGGATGTTTATACCTTTGGATTAATTCATGTATGAATGATGGATGATGAATATGAAACTCATGCATATGGTTAGATAAACAAGATATATACAAAGATAATATAATGGATACAAGTACAAAAACAATAGGATGGAAATCAACAAGTATATGTACAAATACAAAAGACAATGATCAAGAATAAACAAGTTCATTTAATATGGATAACAAGGATCAACATATTTTTTGAATTAGGGTTTTGAAATTAGGATTTTGAAATCACACCTAAACCTAATTAATTTTTTAATGATTAAATACCAAATTCTAAAAGAGAATTGGTCTAAGGGTACATGAGAAAGTCAAGGATACATTATCCTAACCCTGAAAAATATATTAACAAAAATACACAAGATTGATTTGAAGAAAATATTCAAAAAGAAATGATTTTTGTTGATTATTTTTAACACTTAAAAAAATATAAGACATATTTTGATTTAATTTTTTAATGATGAAATAATAAATATTTTTGGATTTTTAATTCATAATATGAAAATAGGTAATATAAACAAGCCACACAAAAAAATGGAGTTAAAAAAAAATTAATTTTACTATTTTTTAATGATTTTTTTAAGTTGGAGAAAAGTTAAAGTGAACAAGTGATAAAAAAGAGGTTTTGTGGCTACTAAGACTTGAACCCACACACCCTAACTCAATTCTCAAAACAAATACCACGGGGTCATGCACTTGGCCTAGTCTGGAAGCAGTTTCAGTTCAATACAATACTAATCAAATGGAGAATATATGGAAAAAAATAAAAGCAAAAAGTCTGGGGCGAGGGGGATTCAAACCTCAGACTTAGAGGACGCGCGTAATACACACACAAACACTTAAGCAATAGAGCTAGAACGATGTAGTCGTTCATAACATGACTTGCAATAATTTTAAAATAAACTAAGTTCGAAAAAATGAATTTTCAAACTTCATCTTCTTCGTTCACCAGCAACAACAGCGTCAATGTCACAAATTTGAACTTCATCCAAACTCAATCAATTTTAACAAAATAAGACATTAACATGATAAGCATGAAACCAAAAACCTAACCATATAATTAACTAACATTTATTCAAACTAACATCCACAAATTTCTGGAAAACTGGTAAGAACCCTAAAACTGAGTTTTCAAATTAAATCCTTAAAGCACACAATTGAGCCCTAAAACCTTAGGGCTTTTTTCCCCACATTGTTCTGAGTAGATTGACAACAAGTTTTGTTTAGAATGATGCCTAAATAAGTAAGCTCAAGTTCAGGTTCCTTACCTCTTAAAATGGAGGTCGTGACCTTGCTTGGAGGTGTTACGAAAGTGTTGTAGTGATTTGGAAAGCTTCAGTGACCTCCAGGGATGGTGTTTGAGTGTTTAGAATGCCTTGAGAACCTCTACAACTTCAAACTCAATGGTACCTATAAAGTGAAAAATTCAAAGTGCAACAATGGCTTTCAAGTGTTTCAGATGTTAATGAATGATCTGGACAACTTCTATATGATATATAGAAGGTGTTTGAATGATAAACTTGGCTAGTGAGCTTATGGGAGGAGGTTTGGAAGGTTAAGGCTCTTTATGAAGCTTTAATGGAGGTTTGAGGGTGTCATACCCCAAATTTGTCCTACCCTTGTTCATCTGGCTTATAATTCATATACATGCATCATTTAGGTCACAGACCGATTCATGCATTCATATCATGGATACTGTTCCAAAAAAAAGAAGCTCTTGGCACATGGAACTTCTGATTAAATATAAAGATCTGAGGTCCGGTCTTGTGGCATCATCCTTCTGAGGGCTTTCCTGAATCAGGGTTTTCTCACCTTCGAGCCAGGACATTGGTTAGAAAATACAAGCTCGTTGCTCATCTGATTATCCCAAATTTGGGTTCCTTGACCAGAGCCAGCACAGTTGACTTTTTGGTCAAAACACCGATCAATAGTTGATCTTATGAGGAGTGATGGTATAGTGACTGTGTGGAGGCGTTCAGTCGATTTCCATGGTTTAGAAATTGATTAATCGGGAACTTCATTGAGATCGGAGGAAAATCAGAACAGTTGACTTTTGGGCCAAAATCGGGTCAATCACTCAAATATTGACTTTTGGTGGAAAATCGGTCAAGAAAAGTCAAAGAACGAATGAAATCAGGAGTTTGACAAAAAGTTGCCAAAAATAGAAAAATGACAAAAATAGAAAGTTTTGACACTTAGAAATCTTTTGGCTCTTTAAACCTTGATGAACAATCCACTTCAGCCCTGGTTTACACGTGTCAAAAGGCTTTATTCCAGAAATATTTCAACATCGAAGTTGTTCAAATCATGGCCCTCTACAAGTTTTAGTTGGAAGTTTTTGCATTTGAGGCTTGTATGAAGAGATAAAGTGGTTTGAAGTTTCTGAAAACTCATTTGATTTAGGCCACAGCTCAAGTCACAAACCAAGTCATGACCAAGCATTTTACCAAACACTTGGCATGCCAAATGTCAAGCTGGTCCTTGAGCTCTACAAAAATGCTCTAAGCTCAAACTTGATGTGGAATTGTTCTATGCCATACCCTCTATACATTGATCCAAGAATCATGTCAATTGGGTGAGTATTGAACCATATATGAAGCTCCAAAGTCTCACTTTCACAAAGTCAAAGTTGCGCGTCTGGATGGGAAGAACCGCAAGTCACGCGCAAGGCATTTCACCGAACACATGTTGGGCCATTTTCAAGTCAATTTTTAAGGAGCTACGAACGTTTCCAGGGTCATAATGCAATATCACACTACTCTTCTCAATGTCCTTTACACAATGAGCTAAAGTCCTTTGACTTTAGTCATTTATTCACTGAGATATGGAATCTCAAACTCACTCCCTAACAATAGTGTTGCTGGCCGGAATATAGCAAGGCAAGCCCAGGCTACGCGTGAGCCTTATGCCACAAGGAGGTCACCAGTTTACTATGGGTTTTGAATATGTTACAAGCCTTATCTCATGGAGTGTCCAACACCAATGTTGTAGTGCTCCATGCCTACTTCGACTTTGGTGAAGGAATCCCCCCTTGATCATGTCTATACATTGAGATGAATGGACGTGAAGATGGTGCCATAGAAAATTTGCACCTAAAGTGTTGAAGTGTGAGCAAAAGATGGCAACACATTACCTATATAGGCTGTGCACGAAAGTTGAGTGAAAAGCATGCAGAGATCTTACCACTAATGGTTTAACTTGTCCATTAAGTTTGGAAGAAATGATACACTACGCTCATCCACACCATACATACTCATGCATACACATTATATAAGCTAAATCTTTCACAAATCACAACACACACATTCATTTTCACCACACTCTCATTTTTTTCGGAACTCTCTCATCACTCTCCCTTTTCTCTCTTCACTCTCTCCTTCATGAGAGAAAGTTTGTTACATTGTGTAACAAACTCTAACTAACTTTTTTATCTCCTTCACACAACCACCATTAGCAACCTCCATCAAACTTCACAAAGCTCCACCATCAAGCTTCGGATTCACAAGATCCTCACCATCATCTCCACCATCATCTTCATCAAGCTTCAACAACCATAACATTCATAGTCCTCTCATCACCTGCAGCGAACTCTTCACGGATTAGTTACCATTTTTCGAGCTTCTCAACCAACTTTCGGTAGTTCGCATCATCATCGAGGTTCGGAAGAGTTGAAGGTAGCAAACAGAATCCTCTCGTTGCCTCCGTTCAAGAACTTTTCAGGTAAACGCATCAAACCTCTCATTGCATCCAAATAGCTCTATCTACGTTTGAAATGTATGACACATATGGAGTTGTAATTGCATGTTATTGGCTCAGATCTCCATGAATAACAGTTTTGTTCTTGGTATTACTGTATGCGTTTGGCTGTGTTGTTGTTGGTGTGCGTTTTAATGGAAACTTGACATGTTAGGGCTTTACGTTTGCTCTCGGTTTGGATAATAGAGGTAGATAATGTAAAAACTAAGTTCAGATTCATGTTCTATGCGAAAATCCGAGCGAGGTAGTGTATGCATCTTGAATTTCTAGAAATTTTGATTGAACCTCCGCCGTGAGTTGACCGGAGATGGCGACCGGAGGTAGAGCTCCGGCGTCTGGTTTCTATTTGTGTTGTTCTTCGTTTTGGCTGACGTGGCAATACTCTATTGGCCCCTGCATTATATTCTTCCCACTTTTGTCCTTTTTCATATCATTTTCTATGTGACGTGGCGCGTGGTAATTGGTTCAGGTTATATTTTGGCATTTAGTCACTTAAAATCAAGAGTGTCCAATTGATACATGTATGTGTATTGTATGTCACGTTACATTTAAATTCATATGTTGAAATAATAAAAACAAATGAAATGCATGCTGAATAATAAAAACAACAAATGGAATAAAAGAGGATTTATGAACTGTTGGGCCATGCGCGTGTGGGCCTTGCCCTGGCTTCTGGAATTGCACCCCTCACTTTGCTAACACACCTTGCGTATGATGACCTTGGGCCAGAACGCCCTAGCTATTCCCACCCCCTGTAATTAGGCCCAGTTTGCTTCTTAACATAGTTTTAGCTCATTTTGAATTCTGCTAACTCACCCCCTGCAATGTTGATTAGAATTTCACTTTATTTTTGTTTTGCTTTTATTTTTTAGCTCATAACTTCAATTTTAAATCACATAAAATGCATAAAATCAATATTAGATCTTAGTTCATTTCATAATAGTTTTGTTACTTCTAATTGATAAAAACATGATAAAACCTTTAATATTTTGTTAGATTTTTAGGTAATCTTTGACATAGAAAACTCATAAAAAAATAGTAGATTTTTAGGTTAATTTTGGCATTTAATTTCCTTCATAATAAGGGTCATAAAAAATAGTTTTTAGTTTAATTTTGCACCAATGTTTGAATTGCTTTTGTATCATTTACATGTTGGTTTCTATATGATTTTTTGTGTGACTTTGTTGCTTGTAATTTTGGCCTTATTTTTGGCCTACCTTGTTAATACCACTTGTATGCTTCTTTTAGGATCTAGTCACCATGTTAACATTAGGATTTAGACTTGTATAGACAACTTAGATTAGAATTTAGATATAGTTCCCTTTCTCATTTCTTTTTCTTTTCAACCTTAAAAGACTTAATAAATACTGATAAGGATCATACCGTTTTCTATGTTTTTATTTAGAGAATCGATTGTGGCGTAGGCCTCGATGTGCATTCTCTAAAATTTTCAAAAGGTGTTTTTATTTAGAGAATCGATTGTGGTGTAGGCCTCGCTCGATGAGCATTCTCTAAATATTCAAAAAGATGTTTTTATTTAGAGAATCGATTGTGGCGTAGGCCTCGATGTGCATTCTCTAAATTTTCAAAAGATGTTTTTATTTAGAGAAACGATTGTGGCGTAGGCCTCGATGTGCGTTCTCTAATAATCAAAAAAGCTCCTTTTTGGTATGATCTAAGTCACAGACAAAATTCCCTTAAAAAACACCAACCAAAAAACACTTAAAACACCTAATAAATGATCAGATTTAAAACAAAGTAAGGAAGTGGTGCGAAGCCTTGTAGTAGGTTCTTGTCACCATGGAATTACCCTAAAAGACACAAACCAATCATTTCTTTTTCTTTTGCCTCGATGGCACCTAAGGGCACTGTTATTTCCGCTCGAACGCATCGTAGGCGATCCCTTATGCAAGAGCGCGAACGTTAACTCCGCCTAACTAAAAAACACAAAAACAAACAGAAAATCTTGAGCCGAGCTACGGTAAATCTGATTCCTGAAAAGGATACGTAGGCAGCGGGGTAGGGCCCGTGCGAGTACAATTCTTCTTTTCCCTACATTTTGCATTCATTTCGCATTTAGACATAGACATAGTTATACACCCTTTAGATAGAAACAGACGTAGGTGGATACCATCGAGTACGATGGGCGTGAGGGGTGCTAGCACCTTCTCCTCACGTAACTGGCTCCCGTACCTAGATTCTCTGGTCGCAAGACCTTGTTCCTTCCTTTTTCAGGTTTTCTGATATTCCTTTCCCTTATGGGATAAATATATTGGTGGAGACTCTGTTCATTTTTCGCGAGCGTGCGACAGCTGGCGACTCTGCTGGGGATGTTGCTAGACCTATTGCGGGTCCATCCTTAGCGAGTCGATCCTAGCCTATCCGTTTGTTTGCTTATTTATTGGGTGTGCTATATTTTGTCTATATGTCGCATTTATTTATTTCATGTTTTGCATACCATGTTTATTTTCCTGCTTGCACATTTACTTTCCCGCATTCTGGATTATATTATGGGTCTCCGTGGAGGCCACATATTTTCACTGTTTGCAGGTTGGGTGGGATTGTTTCTATGAGGTAAAAGGCCCAATACCCAGGCCAGAGTTGACACATAGGACACCTAGGATAGAGTGGATAGTCATGACGCCGATGAGATGTCAGGTCTTGTCTAGTGCGAGCATGAGACCCACGCCCAGTCGAGGTCCAAATGGGGTATCACTGTTGGCATGTAGATGCAACAATGGTGGTGCCTCAGGAGGACTGATAACGCTGGTTGCCATGTTGACCTACCCTGACCTAGACTACACCTGTGAGTGGGGAGGGATATACATGACAGGTACCGTTGGTGACTATTTGGTTCCGTTGGTGACTATTTGGTTCCGTTGGTGACTATTTGGTTCCGTTGGTGACTATTTGGTTACGTCAATGACTGTTTGGTTCTATTGGCGACTATGGTTCTTCTGGTTCTATGATCTATGCCGGACCTTTGATCCTATGACATCTTCCTTCTCAGAATTATTACCTTGGTCTCCCCATGTCGTGGGGACCTAATTTGCATCATTCTCATCATAGCATGTTTAAATTTCCAAAAAAAAAAGGAAAAAGAAAAAGAAAAAGAAAAAGAAAGAAAAGAAAAGAAAAAGTTAACTCTCATATGCATGTCATTTTTCAGGGTATCCAGAAAATATCAATCTCCGTCAAGAATGGATAACAACGTGACCGTCAACCAAGGAGCTACAAGGCGCACACACACTTATACTTTCCATCGTGAGGGCATGGTTCAGTTGGGACAATTGGGTGAATTGGTTACTGGTCATAATGAAATAGTGTTCAGTGACAACTATGGCAACATCTTATCTCTTCTGTACTCGCGTGTCGACGAATGGGCTTTATCTACCCTTCTTCAGTTCTACGACCCAGATATCTGTTGTTTCACATTCTCAGATTATCAGCTAGCTCCCACTCTCGAAGAGTACTCTTGCCTCCTCAACATCAAGATTCAACACAGAGTGCCTTTTGTTTGTGTCCCGGAGAAACCTAGGTTGGATTACATTGCCAACGCTCTTTATTTGAGCCTGGGAGATGTTCATAATAACTAGAAGAAGAATGGTGACACTCATGGTTTCTATATGAGTTTCTTGGTTGAAAAGGCTCAGGAATTTGCTGACAAAGGGATATGGGAGGCTTTCAATGCTATTTTGGCCGTTCTGATTTATGGAATTGTGATGTTCCCCAACATTCACAAGTTCGTTGATTTGGCTGCTATATGTCTCTTTATGGATAAGAATCCAATTCCTACCCTATTGGCTGATACATATTATTCCATTCACTCTCGGCATGGTAAAAGGGGAGCTATTCGAGGTTGCTTGCCGTTGTTGTATAACTGGTTCAAATCTCACTTGCCTGCTAGTGGTCCGTTTGTTACCTCTACTCAGAAATGGTCTCAAAGAATCATGGGACTTACTGCAAATGACATTGTGTGGTATCAAATCCGAACGGGTATATCTGAAGTCATTGTCAGGTGTGGAAACTTTGGTAACGTCCCACTCATTGGAACGAGAGGATGTATTAACTATAATCCAGTTCTTGCCCTTCGCCAGTTGGGTTATGCCATGAAGAATGCCCCTTTGGATAAAGAAATTCACCAATCCGTATACTTTGAAAGAGGAACTAACCCCGTAGCGCATGAGGAAGTCAGAAAAGCTTGGAACAATATCCATATAGGTGAGAGATCCACCTTAGGAGCCAAGAATGCTATTTCCATGGATCCTTATACCGATTGGGTTAAAGAGAGAATCAAGACACTTTTTCTACCGTTCCCGGAGGTTCCTCTCTTGTATGCACAACCTCCGAAGATATCGGAAGCCATGGTACCGAGAGAGCGTTTTGACCAAGTCCGTGTCGCCAATTTGAGGTTAAAAGAGAAAGATAGGGACGTGAATTTAAAGCACTACCTTGTTAAGCAAACAAAGAATGAGCTAGCCCGTGAACTTAAAACTCTCAAAGGAGAGTCTTCTCAAGTCAGGAAGAGGACTAGAACTGAAAAGGGCGGAAAAGCTGCTGTTGTTCCTACTGAAGACCCTCAAAAGGTTATGGAAAAGGCTATAAAGGAAGAAAAAGAGAAGCTCAGACGAGAGTACCAAGAAGACTTGAAAGCCCACAAGCTCCGACTGGAGAAAGAAACCAAATATGCGTTGAGAACTATGAAGAAGAAACTGGAAGAGGAGACTACCCAAAGAATAGCAGTTGAGAATCAATTGAAAGGAAGTCACCTCCGCACCGCCCGGCTAACAGAAGAGAATGCCAAGCTCAGAGACCAAATGATGAGTACGGAGAATGCACCTGAGAAAGCTTATCTCCCAGAATGAAAAGGATGTGACGAACTTAGGGAGTGCTGCAAGAAGCTAGATGGGCAGTTATTCCGAAAGGACGTGGTAATCCAAAGCTTTGTCAAAGGAAGAGATCGAGAGGCGACTAAGAAGCTGTTTAATGAAACCAAAAAGTGGAGCGACGACCATTTCAGACAAGGAGGGCCTTTGTTCTACACCGAGATGAAGTAGTAGTTGAATTTGTTTGTAGATCACCACCAGAATTGTTGGATGGGGTCTCTATTTTCTTTATGTTGAAACAATGATGTTTGTGTATAAACCTACTTGCCTTAAAGAGCTATTATGAATGCAATGAATTGCTTTCTGTTTCCACTTGATGTCTCCCTCATCGCGTTGTTATTTATTCTTGACCATCAATTCAATTTTGGATACCCTGAAAATGACATAACACATCATATGCACACATGCAAACATACATTCACATTATCACATTGCATTTTCAGTTTTTTTTATCAGATTCTAATTGGGGTCCCTTCCAACAACAGATTTTTTTTCCGACGACGAAGCTGACTTTCTTACATCCTTACCGCACCAGAAATAACGAGAAGAGAATCATGGACCAATTTGAACAGAATCAAGCTTCCCTCCGTAGGGATATGGATGTTATGGGGGAAAGAATGACCCAACTTATGGAGACTCTCCATGTCGTTGTCCAAGGACAAGAGGAGCTCAGAAAGAGCGTCGCTGGATTGGTCAAGGATGCTCCTACCAATTCTGCTGATGGAGGAGTGAAAACTAAAGAGACTCCTGTTAACGAGACACTTAAAGTAGTGGACGACCACCACGAGGTCATTGATCTCGACCATGATCTTACTGCTGAGTTAACCGAGACTGCTAAGATGTACCAAGCTCTTGAAGAACGCCTTAAGGCCATTGAGGTTGCTAAAACTTCGAGTTTCAACACTGCTGCTTTGTGCTTGGTACCTGGGATTGTTATTCCCCCAAAGTTTAAAGTGCTAGACTTTGATAATTACAAGGGAGTCACCTGCCCAGAGACTCACATTCGTTCCTACTACCGCAAGATGGCCGCTCATGCTGAAAATGAACCATTGCTCATGCATTTCTTTCAGGACAGTCTCACCGGAGCTCCGTTGGAGTGGTATATGAAACTTGTGAGGTCCAATGTTAGTACTTGGGGAGAACTTGTTGATGCCTTCTTGAAACAATACCACTATAATACTGCTATGGCTCCTAGCCGTGCTCAACTTCAAAATATGTCACAAAAGTCTGAAGAGTCTTTTAAGGAGTACGCCCAGAGGTGGCGTGAACTTGCTGCTCGAGTCCAACCTCCTCTCTTGGACCGTGAATTGATTGATCTGTTTATGGGAACTCTGAAAGGGCCGTATCTTTAGCACATGGTTAGTAATACTTCTCCTTCCTTCTCAGATGTGGTCATCATTGGTGAACGAGTTGAGAACTATGTTAAAGCTGGCATCATTCAAGGTGTTACTAATCCTAGCACTTCTAATGGTAATAGTAAGAAGCCCTACTCCGGATTCGTGAAGAAGAAAGAAGGTGAGACTAGCACCGCCTCTGTTGACCAAGGTCGAGCTCCGGTATACTCTGCTATTCCACCTCCTTATTAATCAATGCTGTCATACCCCAATTTTTGACCTAAGATACCACCTCATATCATAGCATATGCATCATTTGCATCTCTAACAAAATTGCATAGCTTGTGTTTGTTACTTGTGACTCAGCAGGATTTAATCAGGAAATCACTCATTAGTACAAGTAACAATCAATTAGGGTTTTGTTCTCCCTTCATCTCAAAAGAACTATCTTCATCAACAATCAACATTTGGTCCTCAGAGATTCATTTCAACAAGCTCAAAGGCTCTGAATCAACCAAGTTAAGGTTTTGACTGAAGATAGCATACCCCTGACTTTTGCTCAGAATTTGACCTAATGACTTGGGACATGACCTCAAGACCTCAAGTGCATCATTTTGACCTAATCCATTGGCTCAGAACATCTCCTATACAAAGATTGATCAGACAAATCCTCAAATCAGGATTTTTGAACTATCAGGGACTGAAATCAGGGATCACATTTGAGAAACCCTAAAAATCCCCAGGAAGTCAATCAAAGGTTTCAATCATCCTCAAATGATCCCTATGACAATATACAATGGAAATTGTATCTCAATTCAAGACCTACAGTCATCAATTTCATCAGGTCGACAATTAGGGTTTTTGACCTAATTCACTAAACAACTGACTTTTTAATCAGGACATGGTGCCACAACTCAAATCATGGCTCAATATCCTCTAATGCTTCAATATGATCCATTCATACCATTCATTTGATGAGGATAGCCTGTTTCATTTGAAATCTCCAGAAACGCGATTCGTCTGAAATAAGTCAACTGTACAGGATCACCATTGACTTTTGGGGAATTTTGGTCAACCATGACTTTTGAAGTTTTAAATCATCAATATATGATATGAGAAGTCATTTGATCAAGAAAAATCAAGAAAATCAATCAAGAATCAAAAGTCAAAAGTTTGACTTTTCATACTTAGAAAAATTTCTAAGTGTTTTTCATGGTTTTTTCCAAACTTTGGAAGGGAATTTCTCAAAATTTCACCTACAAACTGAAAAAAACTTCCAACATGAAAGTTGTAGATTTTGATCCAATAAACAACTTTGACACATATAAATTTTTTTCAAAAGATCAACCATTTAAGAGATATGGTGCTTCAAAGTTGGTACTTTTTGAAAACTTCACTTGAAATCTCATTTTCTTCAAAGTTCATGGATCTTTTTCACCCACTTCCTTAAAGATCTTGAAGAAACTTTCAACTAGGGTTTTGAAGTGTGTAATATGAGCTTTCCAAAATGTCCAAGAGCATGAAAAAATATGGAGTGTAGCTATGGTTTTGAATTTTGCCATTAGTGAACTTTTCACTTGAAATTTCATGCCATTTTCACTAAGTTATGAGCCAAATTGCCAAATGGACCAAGTAATGATACATAGAGGCAATAATTGGAAGATATTTTCTGATTTGAGACAGATGGGAAAGAGATAAGAAGCATAGCCAATTTTAACCATGGTTTAGTAACTTTAACCATATGCATTTAATGTAAAAGATTCCTTTCTATCCCTTAAGCCAAATCACCAAAGAAGAAGCAAGTTGCAAGGGCTTGGTATTTAGAAAGCTTGGCCTATAAATAGAGGTGCAAATCACTCTTCAATTCACACCAAAACCTCACAATTATAGGTTTTCTCTCTTCTTTCTTGAATTGCAAGTTTCATAGTTTTCAAAGAGGTAGAAAACTCAACCTCCAAACCCTTTGAGTTATGGCCAAAGTGATGGTTCTAACAACTCATAAACATCATATGGGATGTGTTTGAACCACTCACACACCCCAAATCACCCCAAAACTCAGAATCATCATCTCACCTCCATATGAACATGAAATGAACCTTATCATGCCAATTTTCATTCAGGCTCAATTCTGTCCAAACTATCACTTCTAACATCATCCATATATCACATATGAACTATCCAATCCATCACATATAGCCAATAACCTCAGAATCATCAAATTCGATTCACTCTTGAAGCTTATGCAGGTCGGGTACCATGACCATGCCCAGATGAATTCAGATGGTTCCAAGCATCCAGACACCTTCCATAAGGTCCATTGAAGCTATCCAGATCATCAAACAACTTCTGTAACACCTCCAAGCAAGAATTCGATTCTCAGTTGTGCCGTTTTTAAGGTAAGTTCTCATGAGCTTCAAATTCATACTTGCACGCATCATAAATGAAATGTGAGCATACCATCTTGTTTCTGCACCTATGAGGATCATTAACCCTCAATCAATTGTATCATAACTTGCACATACACAATTTCACATTGAATTTCAGTTTTAGGGTTCTTCATGTTCATGCGAAAATTGACCCCCTTAGAGTGAAAATAAATGAAATTAAAGGTCATCATCATGTTCCTCGTCCAAAACCAAGTGGAATAGACCCTTTACCTGATCAAAACAACACAGATTTGAAGAAATTCAAAATTCAGTTAGGGTTGTGTTCTTGGCGCGTTTTTTGGTTTGGAAATTTCAAATATTTGTTTTAAAATATAATGCATTGGAAGCGTATGAATAACAAGCTGCACGCGCAGCTCGCTTGGTTCATGTTTTGAGTGGTAAACACAAGGGCGTGGGTTCAAGCCCTTTGGAAGACAAAACCAATTTTTTGACACTATTTTTCTTTCATTTTTTTACAAACTTCATCAATTAATTTAACCAATCAAATCAACTTATTTTTTCTTCATTTTTTAAACACTTCTTATTTAATATACCTATTTTGACAATATTAAAAAAAATCACAAAAAAAGATTTATTTAATATGTTTTTAATTAGGTTTAAAATGATGCATTTTTAAGTGTTTTTAAATACTTTAAATATTGTTTTTCATTTAATTTTCAAACCTAATCACTTGTAAATATTTTTGTGATCAAACCCTAGTCACTTAGGTCTTAATTAAGCATTAAAACTTGTTTTAAACTAAATTAAGTTGATTTCTTTCAAATTCGAATCGTTTTAAAACTAGCGATCGCGATTCTTTTCAAAATGATAAACCATTTCTTTTTGAACTATTGATTAAACCTTTTTAATTGATCAATTGATTTTCAAAATGAAGTGGGGCCTCTCGAATATTAGAGAGTGTAAGTCCCATTTCTTTTCTTTTTGTACGGTTTTAAACAGAAAACTTCTTTCAAAACAAATCTTCAAACAGTTTTTCAAAAGCGAAACCACGCGTCTGTAAATAAAACAGTCAACCATGTTTTGTAAATAAAACACGGGCCTCCACGTAGGTATAAGTCCCAAGCCCCTTTTGTACATACACCTTTTTTGTACATATCTCGATCAATTTGATTTTTAACTTTGAATAACAAACCAAAAATGAAGGTTTTTCTTTAAATCTTCCCAAAAATATACCACGGGCCTCCATGTAGGTATAAGTCCCAAGCCCTTGTAAAAACCTGTTTACATAGCTTTGAATAAACTCAAGCGGACCTCTCCCCGAGTGTGAGTCCCGAGCCCCCGTGTATACAAATGGATCATGCTTACAGGTATATTTCCTTCATAAACTCCATTATATACACACACTTTGTCATATATATAATTGTTCATGTTTGTTCATATTTGTTCATACTTGTTCATGTTTGTTCATATGTGTGATATGTGTGCTTGTTCAACTTAGTACAACACTAGGTTCCCCATAGCCTCCTATTGGGCTTCGTGCAAAGAATCTCCACTAGTTTAGGTTAGGACATAGAGTATGGTTTCCCGGTGAAATCGCTCTAAGAGCTCAGACCAACTATACCATGCCTCCCCTTGGGCTTTGTACAAACGAGTGACCCTCCCATAGCCTCCTATTGGGCTTACAATGCAAGGACCCTCGATTGTCCCTCCCATAGTCTCCTCTTGGGCTTACAATGCAAGGACCCTCGGATAGCCTCCTCTTGGGCTTCGTACAAGGACCCACGGGCTTCTTATAAGCATCCCCAATATCCAAATCAAATACCCTAGGAGATTAGACATTTATCATCTCTATGATAGGAGTATCTCTTCTATATCATCACAAACAATTAATTTATCAAACTTTTTTTTGCCACAAGGCTGGCTAATCAATCAAACTTTTTTGCCACAAGGCTGGCTAATCAATCAAACCGTTTTGCCACCATACTGGCTGATTAATCAAAGTTTTTGTCACAAGGCTGACTTCATTGAAACTTTTGCCACGAGGCTGGCTGATTAATCAAAACTTTTTGTCACAAGGCTGACTTCATTGAGAGTTTTTGCCACAAGGCTGGTTAAACACAAAAACATCTTTATCATTCTAAGCACCATAAGTGGCATGGCCCCGGGCTTATAATGAAAAGATTTTCAAACAAAAATCAAACAGATGTATGTGATGATATAGATTAGATACATCGAACATTTAGATGACATTTGTCTCTTATCCTTTGCTTCCACTAGCATAAGTGGGAACTACGATTGCTCTGACTTTCTCAACATCCCTTTGAGAATACGTAGGCACAAGGTCGATCCTTGGCGAGCAAAACAAAACAAAAAAAAACCATTCAAACCTTAGCACCCGTAGACCCCGAGCTACAGATGCTCTGATTCCCTCTAGGGGATATGTATGCAGAGGATTGCGATGATCTTTGCGAGCATAATCAAACAAATACCTTAGGTCCCACCTATTTCACAAGAACCTCTCAATAACATGGAATGAAAAACAAAGCAAAGAAACCTATAGAGTACTATAGATACGTTGGGTGCTAATACCTTCCCTTCGTATAACCAACCCTCTTACCCAAGATCTCTCCCCCACTTTTTAGGTTATTGCAGCTTTTTTCCTTTTCCTCTTTTGGAAACAATAAAAAGTTTGGTCGAAACAAAAGAAAAATCATTTTTTGAGCACTCGAGCCCAAAGAAGGCATCAGGTGTCTCATCCCAAAAAAGACAAACGATTTTTCCCCGCGACAGAAAAAATGGCGACTTCACTGGGGACCATCTTTTTATTGTTTCCAAAGGAAGGGTTAATTCTATTTGCTTTATTTTTCATTTCATTTTTTGTTACATGTGTGATTCTCTGGTTCTATTACTTGCGTGGTTCTGTTACAAGTGATACATTATGGACAAATCCTAACCCGGATTAAGTACACATAAGAAATTAGGTGGAGGGTATAGTCATGTGCAGGCGCACTTGAGAATCCTTCCGCTCAGTGGAGGTTCCTTGTTGGTAATATATGTTTAGCATGTTTCGTAGCGAAGACATTATTACTTTCATTGAACTGTAGAAGCTGAGTTGGCCGTAGAACCCCAACCCATCCTGGCCTTATTAGGTTGTGGTGCAGAAACTATTCAGGTGAAGACTTGGATTAGTTGTCATGCGGAGAACCACACTCAGACGAGTTTTTCTTGAGAATATTACTGGCTCATGAGTTTAATTGTGGAAGGCCGGTAATATCCGAAAGAAAAATGTAGACTCTGACGTATCAGTAGAACATGTTGTGCAGGTGATTAACTAGAACTTTCCCATTTTTGGTTCTCTGACCTCATGCTCGTGACTTTGGACCTGTGGACCTATGCGTTACCATGTTTGCGTTACCATGTTTGTGTACCATGTTTGTAGTATCATGTTAGTGTTACCATGTTTGAACTACCATGTTTGCTTTACCATGTTTGAATATGTGGCATCCATGCATCCATGCATTCATACATTCATTAGAAAACCCATCTTTTTCCATAAAAAACATGATTTTTCCAAAAAAATTTAGAGAATTTTCTTTGCAAACATTATAGGATTAAGTTATGGAAAAAAGGTATACCAAAAAGTACGGTTTCAAAGCGCCTGATGTAGAAAGACTGATAGAGTTAGCATCTTTTGTACAAGATCCTTGTAATTTTAGGAAAAGTTATGGAAAGCTTTTGCCTATTCTGAACACTCATGTTGATGAAGGACTTCTCAAAACTCTGGTTCAGTTCTATGATCCCGTCTACCGGTGTTTCACCTTTCCAGACTACCAGTTGGTACCGACCTTGGAAGAATATGCCAATCTTTTAGGTATTCCTGTGTCTGACAAGATACCCTTCAATGGCTTGGAAGCCATTCCTAAGTCACACGTCATTGCAGCAAGTGTCCACATGAAGAAGTATGAAGTAGAGAGTAATTGGACTACCAAAGGAAACCTTCTGGGATTAACTTCACACTTCCTGGTAAAGAAAGCCTTTGATTTCATCGAGACTGGTAGCATGATAGCTTTTGAAGCTACACTAGCCTTGCTCATCTATGGGTTGGTTCTGTTTCCCAATGTCGACAACTTTGTTGATATCAATGCCATAAAGATCTTTCTGATTGGAAATCCCGTTCCGACTTTACTGGGTGACATGTATTTCTCTGTCCATCATAGGAATCGCCAAGGCGGTGGAATCATTGTATGTTGTGCACCTCTGTTGTTCAAATGGATTGTTTCACACTTACCTCAGTCTCCTATTTTCACAGAAAACCGAGAAGGTTTGCGTTGGCCTCGAAGACTTATGTCTCTTACTAATAATGATATCCGTTGGTATACCTTGGCTCGTTGTGGTACAGAAACCATTGATAGTTGTGGAGAGTTCGCCAACGTACCCCTCATTGGTACGCAAGGAGGAATTAACTACAATCCAGTCCTAGCCCGACGACAACTCGGGTATGCAAATTCAGTTAAACCCATTGGTCCTACAGTGGAAGGTTACTTCTACCGAGAAGGGGATAATCCTAAAAGTTTGAAAGCGAGAATGGTGAAAGCTTGGTACGACGTCCGATGGAAAGAAAAAGGCGAGGAAAGAAATTGCATTGCCATGGACGCCTACACCTGCTGGGTAAAGAAAAGAGCAAAGGAGTTTCAAATGCCTTATGCTTACGAAAAACCCATGTTTCCTGCAGTATCTCAACGACCCAACATTCCCGCTATGGAGGAATACCAAGACACTTTGACCAAGATGAGGACAGAAAAAGATGCTTGGGAAGAAAAGTATCGTAGCACTGAGGTGGAAAATAGAAAGTTGAAGAAAAGAGTGAAAGATCACGAAGAAACTCTCTACTGTCAAGATGGATGGCTCATGAGTAAAGATGAGAAGATTCGTCAGAAAGATGCTGCAATCAAGAGATACATCAAAGAAAGCAAGAAGAATCTTGAAGGCTCAACAAGCAACGCTCCGACTCCTGATGATTGGAAGAATATTGTTGACAAGCTGAGGACTGAAAAGGCCGAATTGAAAGCTCACTATGGGAAAGAAATCATGAAGCTCAAGCTGCACAATGCATTTGGTTCTTCGTCTGATGAAGATGCTTAGGATTGTTTAGCTTTTTTATTTATCATTTGCTTTTGTAAGGAGCTACGCTCCAATGTTGTAACATTTCCCATTATTGCAATAAAAAAAAATGAATAATAGATTTGTTTGTGTTCAAATGTTTGCAAGGAAATAATCTTTAAAATGTTTGGAAAAATCATAAACTTCTTTTTGCATACATCATTCTGCATATCGAGTCTGTTGTATAGAATCTTATCTTTTGGATCTTTCTCCAATAGATCGTCAAGCTGTCGCGTCTCAAAGTTTCTCGACCGCGCTCGCAATCAGATCACAGATACAATACTCGTTCGAACAGAAGAAGAGTAATGGAACACTCTGAACAAGAGAATATTGAGCTCCGTGGTACAGTGACCACTCTTCAGGAAAAGTTGGAAAGTCTCACTACTCTGGTTGACTCCTTGATGGCCGCACAGAATCAGCCGTCGCCACCCAACAGCCAAGCGACGGTAACATCTGAAGTCACTACTCTGGTTGACTCCTTGGGGCACGCCTTTCAGTTTTGGTACAGGTTTCCGCCATAATGTTTCTGGGGTTCAAACATCCACAACTGAAGCGCCCGCTGCACAAAGTTCACAGTTTACTCCAAATCAGGGGATAACTTTTTCTCAAGTCACTATGGCACTTTCTCAACCCACTATGACAGTTCCGACTCCTATGGTTCACACTATTCCTTACGGAGACAATGAGATTTATCATGATCAGGGTGATAGCACAAATCAGCGTAATCTTGTAGGAGATCTCCAAGAACAAGTTAACAAGATGCAGCTGGAAGTTAAAGCTATCCGTGGAAAAGATTTGTTTGGAAAGAATGCCCAGGAGCTATGTTTGGTTCCCAGTGTTCAGATACCAGCTAAATTCAAGGTCCCTGACTTTGAGAAATACAAAGGAAGTTCTTGTCCACAAAGCCATCTTGTGATGTATGCCAGGAAGATGTCTACTTATGCAGATAATCATCAGTTGCTTATCCATTACTTTCAAGACAGTTTGACTGGCGCCGCACTGAAGTGGTACACAGGCTTGGATAGCACTAATATTCGAACATTCAATGACCTAGGTGAGGCCTTTGTCCGACAATACAAGTATAACTCGGATATGGCTCCGGACAGAGATCAGCTTCGATCCATGGCTCAGAAAGACCATGAAGCTTTCAAAGAGTATGCCCAACGATGGAGAGAAACTGCTGCTCAGATTAATCCACCGTTAAAAGAGAAAGAGATGACAAAGATCTTCTTGAATACTCTCAGTCCGTTTTACTATGAACGCATGATTGCTAGTGCTCCAAGTGATTTCACTGAAATGGTAAACATGGGGATGCGTCTAGAAGAAGGAGTCCGAACCGGACGTCTAACTAAAGAAGGTGGATCTTCAAGCGGAACCAAAAAGTTCGGAAGTGGTTTCCCAAAGAAGAAAGAACAAAGTGTTGACATGGTATCCCAAGGAAAGCCAAGAGGAAATGTCAATCGTCAACGACAGGTAGCTGCTATTGCACCAGTCGTTAATACCGCACCGAATCCGGGATTTACCCCGCAGTTTCAACAGCAACAGCCTCGACCACAGGTTCAACAGTTTAACAATAATCAGAATCGTGTACAAAGAGCTCCACAGTTTGATCCGATTCCAATGACCTACACAGAATTGTACCCTGCTTTGATTGAAAGAGGTCTTGTTCAAACTAAAGCACCACCACCAGTACCTGAGAAACTCCCATGGTGGTACAAAGCTGAGGTCTCATGCCCTTATCATCAAGGAGCACCTGGCCATGATCTTGAGCATTGCATAGCTTTGAAACATGAAGTTCAGAGGTTGGTAAGATCTAATCTCCTCTCTTTCAGAAATTTGAATCCAAATGTGCAAGCAAATCCGCTGCCCAATCATGGAGGGCATGTTGTAAACATGGTGTATGGATGTCCTGGTCCGTACCGAGTCTATAATATCATTTTCTCAAGAGCAGATTTGGTACAAATGCACGCCACACTCTGTCGAGGGCAGAATTTTCGCCAGCATCACTATGGTTCCTGTAGCATATGTTGTGTAGATCCTCACGGATGTTCGATTGTGAGAAGAGATCTCCAAGTGCTGTTGGATAATGGTACTATTCAGATCTACAGAAATAGGGATGAAAATGAAGTTAACATGATAGGATGCTATCCGCATGAGCTTTTAGTCTCAGATATCAACTCGGAAATGCCTACAGTTAACGTCATCGTTCCTCATTTCAACATGCCTGAGCGCATGGAAGTTACTTACAACAAGCCGAAGGTTCCTATTGCTCCTTTGATCATTTGTCTACCTGGACCTGTTCCTTATGACTCTGACAAGGCAGTTCCATACAACTACAATGCTACCATGATAAAGAATGGACAAGAAGTTCCTTTACCTACTCTTTCATCTGTCGTAAACATCGCTGATGTAAGTCGAGTAACAAGAAGTGGACGTGTGTATACTCCACTACCTCCAAAGCAGCCTGTTGCTCCTGTTACCGGACAAAATCCTGTCAATGTCCCAGTGGGAAATCCTGTGGAAAATCCTGTCAGTAACACAAACACTGATGTTGGTCAGTCCAGTGGAACCAATGTGAATCCTGATTTTGATGAAATTTTGAAGCTTATCAAAAGAAGTGAATATAAGATTGTGGATCAGCTTATGCAGACTCCTTCAAAAATCTCAATACTTTCATTGCTGTTGAATTCAGAAGCCCACAGGGAAGCCCTGATGAGAGTTTTGGATCAAGCTTTTGTAGACCATGATGTGACTGTTGACCACTTTGATGGGATAATAGCTAACATAACAGCTTGTAACAATTTAAGCTTCTGTGATGAAGAACTCCCTGAGGAGGGTAGAAATCACAACCTTGCTCTACACATTTCTATGAACTGTCAGTCAGATTCTTTGTCCAATGTGTTGGTAGACACCGGATCTTCCTTAAATGTGATGCCGAAGACGACTCTTGCTCGTTTGTCTTACCAAGGAATGCCTATGAAGTTCAGTGGTGTAGTTGTCAAAGCATTTGATGGATCGCGAAAATCTGTTATCGGCGAAGTCAACCTTCCCATGACAATTGGTCCACATACATTTCAAATCACCTTCCAGGTCATGGACATTCAAGCTGCTTATAGCTGTCTGTTAGGACGACCATGGATCCATGAAGCAGGGGCAGTAACTTCTACGCTCCACCAAAAGTTAAAATTTGTAACAAATGGAAAATTGGTAACAATAAGTGGAGAACAAGCCTTGATGGTGAGTCATTTGTCCAATTTCTCTTTCATTGGTGCCGATGATGTGGAAGGAACACAGTTCCAAGGTCTCTCTTTAGAAGACGAATCTTCCAAAAAGAAAGCGTCAATCTCTTCTTACAAAGAGGCGGTAAAAGTAGTGAAAGATGGAACTACCACTGGCTGGGGGCAAGTTGTGATCCCGACCAAGAATGAAACTAGAGCAGGTCTCGGATGTTCACCAACATTCTCAAACTGCACTAAGAAGGATGAAACCCTTCGTCCGATCAAAGAAACATTCATTAGTGGAGGGTTCCTTAATCCAATCCCTCAAGAGGTTAACGTCCTTATCGAAGAATGTATCGAAGAAGGTCTACCTGATCCTGAAGAAGAATGGAAATGTTATCTCAATGACTCGGGATACATATCTCCGGAAGAACCATATCCTCCTTCAGAAGAATCCAAAGGCAATGAAACTGAACCTGTTCCTGCAGAGATCTGGGACACCTTGGGACAACCAAGTGGAAAATTTGATTATATGGTGAAATATACTGCACCTGAAAGTTCAAAGATTGCGATTGAGGATATCCAACCAACTGGATGGGGAGATTCCTTTGACTATAATAGTCAACCAGGAGAGGTTTATCAGCCCTGTCAATTTTCTCAGCAACCTGAAATTACTAAAGATTTCGGATTCAACGCATCTGCCAAGGTTGATAACCCTGAAGATGGTTATTATCACATAAATGCCATTTTTGAAGATGAAGGGGAAGATGATCCCGCAGCTGACTCAGAAAGTGTCGCTGACAATGAGTCTCTTCATCCTGAAGACTGGGAAATACATCCTGAAAATTCTGGAGATTGTGACTCATCTTATGCTCTTCAAGAAGTAGAAGAAGACCGTTTCAACTCTACAAAGAACAAGGTTGACAAACCAGGACCTTCAAATCCTGCTCGACCAGCAGACGATGTCAATACTGAAGATAATTCTGGGGAGAATTTTCCTGAATACATAATACACAGAGGAGTTCGTTGCTACTGGAAAGCTGTCGACGTTCCGAATGTTGTTCGCCGCTCAAAGTAATCACCTCGCTGTTATTTTGAACTCCTGCCTTGCCCAAAGCAGAGAGATGTTTTATAGGGCTTTGCTTTCAAATGTTCCGCCCAAATAACTTTGTGTATAGGGCTTTGTTTTAAAAGTTTCCCTCTTTGTCCTGCCCAAGACAAATGAGTTTGTGTTTAGGGCTTTGTTTCAAAAATGAATCATAAATAAAGTATCATTTTGAATTCCCTACATTATATGTTTTATTTTTGCTTTTTCTGGAAATGGTAATCCTAAAAAACCAAAATGAAAAAACTTTTCAAAAAAATCTGCATACACTCTTGCATTCATAAATTTTCTGAAATAAATATAAATCACATGTGCAGATTTACTATTGATAAACCCATTGAATGCAATAACCCTATGCCCTCTCCCAACTTTGAGTTTCCTGTGTTCGAAGCCGAAGAAGAGGAAGAAGAGGAGATCCCGGACGAGATCTCTCGATTACTTAAGCACGAGGAAAGAGCCATTCTGCCTCACAAAGAGCCTTTAGAAAAGATCAACTTGGGGTCGGAAGAAGACAAAAAAGAAGTGACCATTGGATCGCTGCTTGATGCTGATGTCAAGAGTAAGTTGACAGACCTTCTCAAAGAATATGTTGACGTGTTTGCCTGGTCCTACCAAGACATGCCTGGGTTGGATACCAATATTGTTCAGCATTACTTGCCATTGAAGCCAGAATGTCCGCCAGTTAAGCAGAAATTGCGAAGGACTCACCCTGATATGGCTAATAAGATCAAAGTGGAAGTTCAAAAACAGCTCGACGCAGGTTTTCTTGTAACCTCCGAGTATCCTCAATGGTTGGCCAACATAGTGCCAGTTCCAAAGAAAGATGGCAAAGTCAGAATGTGTGTTGACTACCGTGACTTGAACAAGGCCAGTCCAAAAGATGACTTTCCATTACCACATATCGACATGCTGGTTGATAACACCGCTAAATTCAGCGTCTTTTCCTTCATGGACGGGTTCTCCGGTTATAATCAGATCAAGATGGCTCCCGAAGACATGGAAAAGACATCTTTCATCACCTCATGGGGTACCTTTTACTACAAAGTGATGTCGTTTGGATTAAAGAATGCAGGCGCAACTTACCAAAGGGCAATGACTACTCTCTTTCATGACATGATGCATAAAGAAATCGAAGTTTATGTGGACGACATGATAGCCAAGTCCAGCACAGAAGAAGAACATATTGAATACCTTTTGAAGTTGTTTCAACGACTAAGGAAATATCAGCTTCGCTTGAATCCTAACAAATGTACTTTTGGGGTTAGATCTGGAAAACTCTTAGGTTTCATTGTCAGCCAAAGAGGTATTGAAGTAGATCCCGACAAAGTCAGAGCTATTCAAGAGATGCCTGTACCAAAAACTGAAAAGCAAGTAAGAGGATTTCTTGGACGGTTGAACTATATCTCCAGGTTTATCTCTCAAATGACTGCTACTTGTGGGCCAATTTTCAAGCTTCTCCGCAAAGATCAAGGGGTTGTATGGACTGAAGATTGCCAGAAAGCGTTCGACAGTATCAAAGAATACCTGTTAGAACCACCAATATTGATTCCTCCGGTTGAAGGAAGACCACTAATCATGTACCTTACCGTGTTGGAAGAATCCATGGGTTGTATGCTTGGACAGCAAGATGAAACTGGTAAGAAGGAGCATGCCATCTATTACCTGAGTAAGAAATTCACAGATTGTGAGTCTCGTTACTCCATGCTCGAAAAAACATGTTGTGCTTTGGCTTGGGCTTCAAAACGTCTCCGCCAATACATGATCAACAATACTACTTGGTTAATCTCCAAAATGGATCCGATCAAGTACGTCTTTGAAAAGCCTGCCTTAACAGGAAGGATTGCCCGATGGCAAATGCTGTTATCTGAGTATGACATTGAATACCGTGCTCAAAAAGCGGTCAAAGGAAGCATTCTTGCCGATCACTTGGCGCATCAACCAATTAATGAATATCAATCTCTCAAGTTTGACTTTCCTGATGAAGATGTCTTGTACTTGAAGATGAAAGATTGTGATGAACCGTTACCAGAAGAAGGTCCTGAGCCCGGATCAAGATGGGGCCTAATTTTTGATGGAGCAGTAAACGCTTTTGGCAATGGAATTGGGGCAATCATCATCACTCCCAAGGGTACTCATATCCCGTTCTCCGCCAGATTGCTATTTGAGTGCACCAACAACATCGCAGAATATGAAGCTTGTATCATGGGTCTCGAAGAAGCCATTGACTTAAGGATCAAGATCCTAGACATATATGGAGATTCAGCTCTCGTGATCAACCAAATCAAAGACAAGTGGGAAACATACCACCCTGGCTTGATTCCTTACAGAGATTATGCAAGACGTCTGTTGACTTTCTTCAACAAGGTTGAATTGCATCATATACCTCGAGATCAGAATCGAATGGCAGACGCCTTGGCTACTCTATCTTCCATGTTCAAAGTCAATCATTGGAATGATATGCCTACAGTCAGAATCACGCGCCTTGAAAGGCCCGCCTATGTGTTTGCAACTGAAGCAGTCATCGATGATAAACCGTGGTTCCACGACATCAAACGCTTCCTTCAAACTCAAGAGTACCCACTTGGGGCATCAAACAAAGATAAGAAAACTCTAAGGAGGCTTTCTGGCAGTTTCTTCCTGAACGGAGATGTGCTATACAAAAGAAACTTCGACATGGTTTTGCTCAGATGCGTGGATAGACACGAAGCAGACATGTTAATGCATGAAGTGCATGAAGGGTCCTTTGGAACTCATTCAAATGGGCATGCAATGTCCAAAAAGATCTTAAGAGCAGGATACTATTGGTTGACAATGGAATCTGATTGTTACAAACACGTGAAGAGATGTCACAAGTGCCAGATCTACGCAGATAAGATCCATGTGCCACCGACTCTACTCAACGTTCTCTCATCTCCATGGCCTTTTTCCATGTGGGGTATTGACATGATTGGAATGATCGAACCGAAAGCTTCAAACGGTCATCGTTTCATCTTGGTAGCAATTGATTACTTCACTAAATGGGTCGAAGCAGCGTCTTACGCCAATGTTACAAGACAAGTGGTTGTGAGGTTTATCAAGAATAACATCATTTGCCGATATGGTATTCCCGGCAAGATCATTACTGACAATGGTTCAAACTTGAACAACAAAATGATGAAAGAATTGTGTGAGGAATTCAAGATTGAGCATCATAACTCTTCTCCTTACAGACCAAAAATGAACGGCGCCGTCGAAGCTGCTAACAAGAACATTAAGAAGATCGTCTAGAAAATGGTCGTCACTTACAAAGACTGGCATGAAATGCTGCCATTTGCTTTACATGGGTACCGTACCTCAGTACGTACTTCAACAGGGGCAACTCCCTTTTATCTAGTATACGGCATGGAAGCTGTGCTCCCCGTAGAAGTTGAAATACCATCAATGAGAGTCCTCATGGAGACTAAGTTATCAGAGGCTGAATGGTGTCAAAGCAGATACGATCAGTTGAACTTAATCGAAGAAAAACGTATGACTGCTCTATGCCATGGACAGTTATACCAAGCAAGAATGAAACAAGCTTTCAACAAAAAGGTTCGACCTCGTGAATTTCGAGAAGGTGACCTCGTGCTTAAAAAGATCTTGACTTTTCAACCAGATTCCAGGGGCAAATGGTCTCCTAATTACGAAGGCCCGTATGTTGTCAAAAGAACATTTTCTGGCGGCGCCATGACTCTTGCAACCATGGATGGTGATGAACTCCCGCATCCTGTGAATGCTGATGCAGTCAAGAAATACTTTGTCTAATAAATACAAAAGAACAGCTCGGTAAGTTGAAAACCCGCAAAGGGCGACTTAGGCAAAAATGAGCGTCTCGGTGGACTGAAAACCCGAAAGGGCGGTCCAGGCAAAAATTAGAGACAATAAACAGAAAAAATTATCCTGGTAGATTGAAAACCTGAAAGGGCAATCTAGGCAAAAATTAGGGATTTATGACAAAGTAACTGCATCAGTCCATACTTCGTCACCTGAATCGTCTTTTCCATCAAAGGATCTACGATCAAATCATCGCCGATCTGAAGCAACAAGCACAATTGGAACTCAAAGTTATTAGAGGGAATAGTGGTTATTGCTTTCTATGTAGCCGTTTCTGCATAATTACCATTTCCAACTTTTGTAAATACTCCGTGGAATCATGCCTTTAGCTGATTACCATCCTATTAAATAAATTTGAGCCTTGTGCCCATTTGTTTGCAATCTTTAATTTCTTTCAGCTTGCAAAATGACGCTTTAATTGTGTTATTCGCTTTTGAAAAAAAAAAGAAAAAAAAAGGTTTTAAATGAATTTACTTCACTTTTCTTTTTCAAAATAAAAGCGAAACTTTCCTTTGAGTTGTGAACAACGGAAGGAACATCAGCAGTCGTCTCCATAGGATGAACAAAAGGATTCTCCCTGAAAAATTGTTGAGACAACGGTATTCTTGTCCCATAAAAGAATTCTTGAAGCAATTACCCCTCGAGGTAAAGAAGCTCTTCTATCCCCAGTGAAGAAGGTCTTTTATCCCTAGTGACGAAGATTTTCCAATCTCCAGTGAAGAAGCTATTCCATCCCAGTAAAGATGCTCATCTTCCCCAGAGAAGTTTAAAACATGCAACACCATTCATCACCTGTGTTATCTACACCGTGTTGAAGAACATTTGCCAAGTATCTGGTTGTATTGCGACGTCGGTCCCTCTCCAGTATACTTCTTTGTCTGTATTGTTAGCATGCATGCGACATTCATGACATTCATCATATTTGCATCATTTATGCATTCTTGCATTTTTCAATGTCTGCTTTAAAAAATCACTTGTTTAGGATATATCTATCCTCAAAAAAAAAAAAAAGAAAGAAAGAAAAAAGAAAGAAAGAAAGAAAAAAAAAGAAGAAAAAGAAAAAGAAACAAGTATGGGCGTGTCATCTCTCCAAGTAGGTTGTCACCCATAAGCAGAAATAAAATCTTCCTTCTCCAGTTCCCCACTGAGATCATCCCTCGTGGAAGAAGGTTGCTTTAGTTTCTCCTCTCAAAACAAAGGAGAAAATCCCCATTTGAGTTCATTCCTTATGGGAACAAAGTCTTGTTTGACTGTTTCTTTCCAATTCATTCATGGTTAGAACTTTGTCTTTACCAAAAATTCAAATTCCGATTCTCCAAATAGAGTCGTGAAAAACAGACAATAAGCAATAACCTCATCATCTGAGCAGCTTATTTCTCTTTCAAAAGCTTTTTCCTCTCAAGGAAATCAATCATGAAGGCCACTTGACAATCAGGGTCTTATTACTGTTCACAAGGCTGAATAACCAGTAATTTCCCTAGCAAAGTCTCCAGGATCATTTTATCACTCGGCTGATAATTGATCATGTCTTCAGAACCACTATCACAAGGCTGGTAGTCGGTAATCTTTTGTTCTGGTTATATTATTAAACATGTCTATCACCAGGCTGATAGTCGGTAATATTAACCGAACCTTTGAAACTCTTTTTACCTTGTCAAGTCTATCACCATGCTGATAGTCGGTAACACAGTTTCATACCTTTCACCTTCGCATTATTAAACAAGTCTATCCCTGTGTTGATAGTCGGTAATGTCGATAGGTAAGCTTTTCTTACAAAGCTATCATTCCCTGGTGAAGCATACACTTGCTTTCCCGAAAAATGGATTCTCTTCCTAAAACGGATTGAGGCATCCTTCCCAATCTCTTTTCCCCAGCGGAGTCAGTTTTTGATATCCCCTCGGTAAAGATATCCTTGCATCATTCGCAATTTTGGTATCTTAGGTCCAAAATTTGCGTCTTCTGATATTTAAGTCTCTTCCACCCTATCAAAACGAAGATTTTCAATCTTCATGTCTTAGGTTGAAGAAAATTAAATAGGGGCATCTGTCATACCCCAATTTTTGACCTAAGATACCACCTCATATCATAGCATATGCATCATTTGCATCTCTAACAAAATTGCATAGCTTGTGTTTGTTACTTGTGACTCAGCAGGATTTAATCAGGAAATCACTCATCAGTACAAGTAACAATCAATTAGGGTTTTGTTCTCCCTTCATCTCAAAAGAACTATCTTCATCAACAATCAACATTTGGTCCTCAGAGATTCATTTCAACAAGCTCAAAGGCTCTGAATCAACCAAGTTAAGGTTTTGATTGAAGATAGCATACCCCTGACTTTTGCTCAGAATTTGACCTAATGACTTGGGACATGACCTCAAGACCTCAAGTGCATCATTTTGACCTAATCCATTGGCTCAGAACATCTCCTATACAAAAATTGATCAGACAAATCCTCAAATCAGGATTTTTGAACTATCAGGGACTGAAATCAGGGATCACATTTGGGAAACCCTAAAAATCCCCAGGAAGTCAATCAAAGGTTTCAATCATCCTCAAATGATCCCTATGACAATATACAATGGAAATTGTATCTCAATTCAAGACCTACAGTCATCAATTTCATCAGGTCGACAATTAGGGTTTTTGACCTAATTCACTAAACAACTGACTTTTTAATCAGGACATGGTGCCACAACTCAAATCATGGCTCAATATCCTCTAATGCTTCAATATGATCCATTCATACCATTCATTTGATGAGGATAGCCTGTTTCATTTGAAATCTCCAGAAACGCGATTCGTTTGAAATAAGTCAACTGTACAGGATCACCATTGACTTTTGGGGAATTTTGGTCAACCATGACTTTTGAAGTTTTAAATCATCAATATATGATATGAGAAGTCATTTGATCAAGAAAAATCAAGAAAATCAATCAAGAATCAAAAGTCAAAAGTTTGACTTTTCATACTTAGAAAAATTTCTAAGTGTTTTTCATGGTTTTTTCCAAACTTTGGAAGGGAATTTCTCAAAATTTCACCTACAAACTGAAAAAAACTTCCAACATGAAAGTTGTAGATTTTGATCCAATAAACAACTTTGACACATAAATTTTTTTCAAAAGATCAACCATTTAAGAGATATGGTGCTTCAAAGTTGGTACTTTTTGAAAACTTCACTTGAAATCTCATTTTCTTCAAAGTTCATGGATCTTTTTCACCCACTTCCTTAAAGATCTTGAAGAAACTTTCAACTAGGGTTTTGAAGTGTGTAATATGAGCTTTCCAAAATGTCCAAGAGCATGAAAAAATATGGAGTGTAGCTATGGTTTTGAATTTTGCCATTAGTGAACTTTTCACTTGAAATTTCATGCCATTTTCACTAAGTTATGAGCCAAATTGCCAAATGGACCAAGTAATGATACATAGAGGCAATAATTGGAAGATATTTTCTGATTTGAGACAGATGGGAAAGAGATAAGAAGCATAGCCAATTTTAACCATGGTTTAGTAACTTTAACCATATGCATTTAATGTAAAAGATTCCTTTCTATCCCTTAAGCCAAATCACCAAAGAAGAAGCAAGTTGCAAGGGCTTGGTATTCAGAAAGCTTGGCCTATAAATAGAGGTGCAAATCACTCTTCAATTCACACCAAAACCTCACAATTATAGGTTTTCTCTCTTCTTTCTTGAATTGCAAGTTTCATAGTTTTCAAAGAGGTAGAAAACTCAACCTCCAAACCCTTTGAGTTATGGCCAAAGTGATGGTTCTAACAACTCATAAACATCATATGGGATGTGTTTGAACCACTCACACACCCCATATCACCCCAAAACTCAGAATCATCATCTCACCTCCATATGAACATGAAATGAACCTTATCATGCCAATTTTCATTCAGGCTCAATTCTGTCCAAACTATCACTTCTAACATCATCCATATATCACATATGAACTATCCAATCCATCACATATAGCCAATAACCTCAGAATCATCAAATTCGATTCACTCTTGAAGCTTATGCAGGTCGGGTACCATGACCATGCCCAGATGAATTCAGATTGTTCCAAGCATCCAGACACCTTCCATAAGGTCCATTGAAGCTATCCAGATCATCAAACAACTTCTGTAACACCTCCAAGCAAGAATTCGATTCTCAGTTGTGCCGTTTTTAAGGTAAGTTCTCATGAACTTCAAATTCATACTTGCACGCATCATAAATGAAATGTGAGCATACCATCTTGTTTCTGCACCTATGAGGACCATTAACTCTCAATCAATTGTATCATAACTTGCACATACACAATTTCACATTGAATTTCAGTTTTAGGGTTCTTCATGTTCATGCGAAAATTGACCCCCTTAGAGTGAAAATAAATGAAATTAAAGGTCATCATCATGTTCCTCGTCCAAAACCAAGTGGAATAGACCCTTTACCTGATCAAAACAACACAGATTTGAAGAAATTCAAAATTCAGTTAGGGTTGTGTTCTTGGCGCGTTTTTTGGTTTGGAAATTTCAAATATTTGTTTTAAAATATAATGCATTGGAAGCGTATGAATAACAAGCTGCACGCGCAGCTCGCTTGGTTCATGTTTTGAGTGGTAAACACAAGGGCGTGGGTTCAAGCCCTTTGGAAGACAAAACCAATTTTTTGACACTATTTTTCTTTCATTTTTTTACAAACTTCATCAATTAATTTAACCAATCAAATCAACTTATTTTTTCTTCATTTTTTAAACACTTCTTATTTAATATACCTATTTTGACAATATTAAAAAAAATCACAAAAAAAGATTTATTTAATATGTTTTTAATTAGGTTTAAAATGATGCATTTTTAAGTGTTTTTAAATACTTTAAATATTGTTTTTCATTTAATTTTCAAACCTAATCACTTGTAAATATTTTTGTGATCAAACCCTAGTCACTTAGGTCTTAATTAAGCATTAAAACTTGTTTTAAATTAAATTAAGTTGATTTCTTTCAAATTCGAATCGTTTTAAAACTAGCGATCGCGATTCTTTTCAAAATGATAAACCATTTCTTTTTGAACTATTGATTAAACCTTTTTAGTTGATCAATTGATTTTCAAAATGAAGTGGGGCCTCTCGAATATTAGAGAGTGTAAGTCCCATTTCTTTTCTTTTTGTACGGTTTTAAACAGAAAACTTCTTTCAAAACAAATCTTCAAACAGTTTTTCAAAAGCGAAACCACGCGTCTGTAAATAAAACAGTCAACCATGTTTTGTAAATAAAACACGGGCCTCCACGTAGGTATAAGTCCCAAGCCCCTTTTGTACATACACCTTTTTTGTACATATCTCGATCAATTTGATTTTTAACTTTGAATAACAAACCAAAAATGAAGGTTTTTCTTTAAATCTTCCCAAAAATATACCACGGGCCTCCATGTAGGTATAAGTCCCAAGCCCTTGTAAAAACATGTTTACATAGCTTTGAATAAACTCAAGCGGACCTCTCCCCGAGTGTGAGTCCCGAGCCCCCGTGTATACAAATGGATCATGCTTACAGGTATATTTCCTTCATAAACTCCATTATATACACACACTTTGTCATATATATAATTGTTCATGTTTGTTCATATTTGTTCATACTTGTTCATGTTTGTTCATATGTGTGATATGTGTGCTTGTTCAACTTAGTACAACACTAGGTTCCCCATAGCCTCCTATTGGGCTTCGTGCAAAGAATCTCCACTAGTTTAGGTTAGGACATAGAGTATGGTTTCCCGGTGAAATCGCTCTAAGAGCTCAGACCAACTATACCATGCCTCCCCTTGGGCTTTGTACAAACGAGTGACCCTCCCATAGCCTCCTCTTGGGCTTACAATGCAAGGACCCTCGATTGTCCCTCCCATAGTCTCCTCTTGGGCTTACAATGCAAGGACCCTCGGATAGCCTCCTCTTGGGCTTCGTACAAGGACCCACGGGCTTCTTATAAGCATCCCCAATATCCAAATCAAATACCCTAGGAGATTAGACATTTATCATCTCTATGATAGGAGTATCTCTTCTATATCATCACAAACAATTAATTTATCAAACTTTTTTTTGCCACAAGGCTGGCTAATCAATCAAACTTTTTTGCCACAAGGCTGGCTAATCAATCAAACCATTTTGCCACCATACTGGCTGATTAATCAAAGTTTTTGTCACAAGGCTGACTTCATTGAAACTTTTGCCACGAGGCTGGCTGATTAATCAAAACTTTTTGTCACAAGGCTGACTTCATTGAGAGTTTTTGCCACAAGGCTGGTTAAACACAAAAACATCTTTATCATTCTAAGCACCATAAGTGGCATGGCCCCGGGCTTATAATGAAAAGATTTTCAAACAAAAATCAAACAGATGTATGTGATGATATAGATTAGATACATCGAACATTTAGATGACATTTGTCTCTTATCCTTTGCTTCCACTAGCATAAGTGGGAACTACGATTGCTCTGACTTTCTCAACATCCCATTGAGAATACGTAGGCACAAGGTCGATCCTTGGCGAGCAAAACAAAACAAAAAAAACCATTCAAACCTTAGCACCCGTAGACCCCGAGCTACAGATGCTCTGATTCCCTCTAGGGGATATGTATGCAGAGGATCGCGATGATCTTTGCGAGCATAATCAAACAAATACCTTAGGTCCCACCTATTTCACAAGAACCTCTCAATAACATGGAATGAAAAACAAAGCAAAGAAACCTATAGAGTACTATAGATACGTTGGGTGCTAATACCTTCCCTTCGTATAACCAACCCTCTTACCCAAGATCTCTCCCCCACTTTTTAGGTTATTGCAGCTTTTTTCCTTTTCCTCTTTTGGAAACAATAAAAAGTTTGGTCGAAACAAAAGAAAAATCATTTTTTGAGCACTCGAGCCCAAAGAAGGCATCAGGTGTCTCATCCCAAAAAAGACAAACGATTTTTCCCCGCGACAAATGCCTTATGCTGTTCCTAGCCCATATGGCCCTCAAGCATATGCTGCTGCTCTTCCACAACCATGGGTGGCACCTCAACAGCCATTCATCCCAAAACAACAAGTTGCTGCTCCTCAGAATCGTCGGCAAAATCCTAGGCCTCAAGGTCAGAGAGCTCCACAAAGGCCAAGGTATCAAGATAGGCGTATAGATCCGGTTCCGATGTCATATGCCCAACTTTTCCCTCAGTTGCTTGCTGGTCAGTTGGTACAGCTTCGTGAACTTGGTCCTCCACCTAGTCCTCTTCCTCCTGGATATGATGTTAATGCTCGTTGTGAATTTCACTCAGGGGCTCCAGGCCATATAATTGAAAAGTGTAGAGCATTCAAATTAAAGGTTCAGGATCTCCTTGACGATAAGCTTATCTCGTTCACTCCTACTGGTCCTAATGTGCAGAATAACCCTATGCCTCCTCATGCAGGCACGACCAATGCTATTGAGTTATGTGACGACCAAATCCTGGTAACTGATGTTAATAAGGTTAAGATGCCGCTTGCAATTTTCAGAGAACATCTTGTGCAACAAGAGGCTTTGTGTGAACTACATGACTTCTGTTTACAATGTTCTCCTAATCCGGAGGAATGTGCTAAATTGAAAGAAGAGATTCAAAAGCTGATGGATGAAGGTATTCTTAGAGTGGAAAGGGTTGTTTATGATAAAGATGTGGCTACTCTAGAAATCCCTTACTATCCTGCTGACGGTGTCAAAGACTCAAAGCACTCCTTTAGTCATTCATGCCCCGAGTGCTCCATTGGCTATTCAGGCTCCGAGAACTCTGTTGGTTATTCAGGCTCCAAACGCTTCTCTGACTCCTTCAACTTCATCTCCCGCTCCCTCTTCTGTGAGTGACTCTAAGGCTGTTCCTTGGAGTTATAACGCTGTGTATATTCGAGGGAAGAAGTATGACTGTCCTCCAGTGGGTAATTCGAGTGTCACTAAAATTGCTGGGACTAGTGGCATCACTCGTAGTGGTCAAATCTTCGCTGCCCCTCCTCCACTTCCTAAAGAGACCAACAAAGATGCCAATGCACAAGCGAAGGGGAAGCAAGTTGTTGTTGATCCTCCTGAGACCTGTTCTGCACAAGATGCTGAACAACTTCTGAGAATCATTAAGAAAAGTGACTACAAGGTGATTGATCAACTTGACCAAACTCAAGCTAAGATTTCTATCCTGTCTCTTTTGGTGCACTCAGAAACTCACCGTGATGCTCTGATGAAGATTCTAGCTTCAGCCCATGTAACTCAAGACATTACTGTGCCTCAGTTTGAAGGGGTTGTAACCAATATTGTCGCTGGTAATTGTTTGGGTTTTTATGATGATGAACTTCCACCTGAGGGTAGAGCGCACAACAAAGCGTTGCATATCTCCATAAGGTGTTTGGATGCTGTGCTATCTCGAGTTCTGATTGATACCGGATCTTCCCTCAATGTGATGCCCAAAACTACTTTGTTCAAGCTGAGTATGGATGGAGTTATGATGAGACCATGCACTATGAGCGTCAGAGCGTTTGATGGATCTAAAAGGTCCGTAGAAGGGGAGATTGACTTGCCTGTTAAGATTGGTCCTCACACATTCTACATTGCTTTCTATGTCTTGGATATTCGCCCTTCGTACACTTGCCTCTTGGGTCGTCCTTGGATTCACGCTGCTGGGGCTGTGACATCTACCCTCCATCAGTGTTTGAAATTTGTGGTGGGCGACAAGATTGTTGTAATCACTGGTGAAGAAGATCTGGTAGTCAATAATCTGGCAATGTACCGTTATGTGGAAGTGGAGGGAGAAATACAAGAGACGCCCTTTCAAGCCCTGGAGATTGTGTCGGTTGATAAACTCCCTGTGGTCAAAAATAAGAGGGGACCTGGAGCACCCCTCTCATCCTTGAATGACGCCAAGGCTTTCCTAGAAGTTGGTGTTCCCCATGGTGCCTGGGGCAAGCTGATTGATGTCTATGATAAAAGAGACAAGTATGGGCTCGGGTACCAACCATCCTCTTCTGTTCAATTCAGTCCAACCCAGGGAAAGAAGGCGATCCCCCCGATCTCTCAAGTGTTCGTCAGCGCCAGTACTAGTTCTGAAAGTCAGGTTCTCGCCGTGGATGATGATGACGAAGAAGATCTCTCCAAATTCATTTGTCAAGCTGCGCCTGGACAAGAACTCAACAACTGGACCACATTTGACATCCCTAGAGTCACTTTTATGGAGATGTAATTTTCTTGTTCCAATAAATCATGTGCTTCGCCCCGAGCATTTTGATCGCTTGTATAAAGAGGGCCCCCCCGTGTGCTTCAATATGTTTAATGATGAATAAAAATTGCATTTTCGCATACAATTTCTGCTCCATGTCTTTCATTTTTTTGTTTTAAAACTTTTTCAAAAAAATAAAATGGCAAATTTTCTTTCTTTTTTCATTTCCTCTATGTGCTGCATTCTAAAGCATAAATCATCCATCGTGCAGATCCGGCTCGGATTCCGTCAAAAATGATAATGTTACAGTTCCACGTCTTGATATCCTTGAGAATCCAATTGACCAAGCTGATGAAGATAGTGGGGAAGATTTTGAATTCCCTGAGGAATTGGCAAGATTATTGAGACAAGAAGAGAAATCTATTCAGCCACATCAAGAAGCCATAGAAATCCTCAACCTCGGTACAGAAGAAGCAAAGAGAGAAGTCAAGATAGGGGCCGCTTTGCAAAGTGATGTAAAGAGAAGGTTGATTGAGTTGCTCCGAGAGTATGTGGATATCTTCACTTGGTCGTATGAAGACATGCCTGGCTTAGACACGGATATAGTTATGCACAGGTTACCGCTCAAACCAGAATGTCCACCTGTGAAGCAGAAACCACGAAGAACTCGACCTGATATGGCTTTGAAAATCAAAGAGGAAGTTTAAAAACAGTTGAAGGCTGGTTTCTTATCTGTGTGTGAATATCCTCCTTGGATTGCAAACATAGTACCTGTTCCTAAGAAGGACGGAAAGGTACGCATGTGTGTCGACTACCGAGATTTGAATAGGGCAAGTCCGAAGGATGATTTCCCTCTGCCTCATATTGATGTGCTAGTCGACAACACTGCTCAATATTCGGTGTTCTCTTTTATGGATGGTTTTTCTGGCTATAATCAAATAAAGATGGCTCCTGAAGATATGACCAAGACTACTTTTACTACTCCGTGGGGTACGTATTGTTATAAGGTGATGCCTTTTGGTCTTAAGAATGCTGGTGCAACGTATCAACGAGCAATGGTGACCCTTTTTCCACGATATGATCCATAAGGAGATTGAAGTATACGTTGATGATATGATTGCAAAATCCCAAACTGAGGAGGAACACTTGGTATATCTTGAGAAATTGTTTGCTCGTCTGCGAAAATTCAAGTTGAGGCTTAATCCAAACAAGTGCACTTTTGGAGTGCGATCTGGAAAGTTACTTGGATTCATCGTGAGCCAACGAGGGATTGAGGTTGACCCTGATAAAGTAAGAGAAATATAGAATATGCCAGCACCAAAGAATGAAAAAGAAGTTCGAGGGTTCCTTGGGAGATTGAATTATATAGCCAGGTTCATTTCTCATCTCACTGACACTTGTGAACCCATCTTTAAACTGCTGCGCAAGAATCAAGATATACGTTGGGATGATCATTGTCAAGAAGCCTTTGAAAGGATCAAGCAATACCTCTAAGAGCCGCCAATTCTCATGCCTCCGGTTCCTGGGAGACCGCTTCTTATGTACTTAACTGTGCTTGAAGGATCTATGGGGTGTGTGCTGGGCCAGCATGACGTGTCTTGTCGAAAAGAGTGCGCCATTTATTACCTGAGCAAAAAGTTTACCAATTGTGAATCCCGTTACTCACTACTCGAGAAAACTTGATGTGCTTTGGTATGGGCCGCTCGCCGACTGAGGCAGTATATGTTGACTCACACCACTCTATTGATCTCCAAAATGGACCCGATAAAGTACATCTTTGAAAAACCGGCCATTACAGGAAGACTAGCCCGATCGCAAATGCTCTTATCAGAATACGACATCCAGTATGTCACACAGAAGGCCATCAAAGGAAGTGTCCTTGCAGATCATCTTGCTCATCAGCCATTAGAAGAATATCAGTCAATGAAGTTTGACTTTCCTGATGAAGATATCATGAAACTAGATGATAATGAAGGACCCGAACCAGGGGAGCGATGGACTCTCACGTTCGATGGTGCATCAAATGCTATGGGCCATGGTATTGGGGCAGTTTTGACTTCTCCTCGTCAAACTCACATCCCTTTCACAACTAGAATATGCTTTGATTGCACGAATAATGTGGTAGAACACGAAGCTTGTGTAATGGGCCTCGAGGCGGCCATTGATATGAGAATCAAGATCCTTGAAGTTTATGATTTAGTCCCTTATAGGGACTATATCTTGGAGTTGTTGCCCGCTTTCGAGGAAATAACTTTCGATCACATCCCACGAGAGGAGAATCAATTGGCAGATGCTTCGGCTACTTTGGCAGCTATGTTCAGAGTTAGCTCCCCTAAAGAAGTGGCAGACATAAGGATCCTCCGTTACAAAGAGCCTGCACATGTATTCCCTGCTCATTGTCTCACTACTGAAGATGTGTATGACGAAAAGCCATGGTATTATGACATCAAAAGGTATGTTGAGAAGCAAGAGTATCCCGAAGATGCTACAATTGGTGATAAGCGAACACTCCGAAGGTTAGCATCCAAATTCTTCTTGTCAGGAGACGTCCTGTACAAAAGAAACTATGATTCAGTTTTGCTCAGATGCGTGGATAGACACGAAGTAGAATTGATCATGCGAGAAATTCATGAGGGATCTTTTGGAACTCATTCCAGTGGACATTATATGGCTAAAACGATTTTGCGAGTAGGATATTATTGGATGACAATAGAAAGTGACTGTTATGTGTATGTGTGTCGCCCTCGGTTTTTTACCATACCACTCGCGGAGAGATACGCGAACTGACTCTTTTCTTTCTGCTTTTGTGTTTTTGAAAATCAGAGAGTCGCCACCGACTTTTATTTTATCCAATTAAGGAAAGGTTTATAAAAGAAACAGAAAAAGACCTTTAAGAAATTCTGGGTAAGGGGGTAGGTTATACAAAGGGAAGGTGTTAGCACCCTTTGTATCCATGGTTATCCATGGGCTCTTTAATTTGCTTAGCTCACTTGTTTTCAATCACTTTTCTATTGCCTTGAAATGCTTGTATGTGGTTTCAAATACCTTTGTAAATTGACTTTGTAATGATCCTTGTGCGGATGTATACAAAGTGTTTTATCTTTCGAAAGATGTTTTAGAAAAAGGACGTTAACTTTGTAATGATCCTCGTTTGGATATATACAAAGTATTGTCTTTTTTGAAAGTTTTATTTTGAAAAAACAATGATATATGAGAGATTTGTTTGTTTTGATCTGAGCAAGCAAATTAGGAGGTCTACCCTAAGTTATAAGGTCTTATCCTATTTCCTTTAAAAAACTATCCTTTTACTGGATGTAAACGAAAGTTCGATTTTGCATTTGAATTTGATCTTGATTTTTGAAGAGAGTAAAAGAGGGATTACCTTAAGAGGTGCAAGTGTGATTGTGTTTTGATTCAGATATTTTATCTTTGAAGTTAGTGATCTAACGATTCAATTTTATCTTTGACATACACGCAATTTTATATGTGCTGGAATTTAAATGCGGAAATGTAAAATGCGGAAAGTAAATCTACGCTATTACATGGATTTTGAGGGAAATGTAAACTACGCTTATTTACATGAATTTGACAACTATACACTTGATCTAGGAATTTAAATTACAAGAAAATAAAAGAAATATTTTTGGATTTTTTGATGATTGATTTTAATTAGAATTAATGCATGATTAATTTAATTAAAATAAGAAAAAGATGGAAATAAAATTTAAACCTAAAAATTAAGCTTAAAATATGTTCAAAATGCTTATCAATTAATTTTAAGATAAAACTAATTTTTTTTGGAATTTTTGAAATAGGTTTTGAAATTATTAAGTTAAATAATCATATAATTATACAAATAATTACACAAATAATTAAAACTTAAAGAGAAAATTATTCTAAATATGTACAAAATTAGCCTATAATATACAAACTATATTTAATATAAAGAACAAATTTTTTATGACTTTTTTGATTGGTTGAAATAATTAAAAAGCAAATATATAAATATATACTAAATAATTATGCAAAATATTTAAATTATGAAGAAAAATAAAATATTTTTATTTCAGAAAATAAAGTATTATTTTATCAACTTAAAAATATTTTTTGTGTATTTTTTGGATTTTTAGAACTATTTTAAAATAATTTTATAAAGAAAATTAAATAAAAATAGAAAATATATAAACAATGATCAGGTGTGGTAATTAAATGAGGTCCATGATGTGGGGGATGTTCTGATGCGTTGGATGTGCTGAGATCATGATCCAATGGCTTAGATTGTGGGGAACATGATATAATGGTGGGTGACATGCGCTGAATTCAAGGGAATATATTATCCAGACTGGGACCCACAAGTGCATGCGTGGATGGGAAGACCATTTGACTGGCTAATGGTAAGCAGCCACGTGAGCGGAGGGAAGAGTCAGTTTTGACTGACGAACCACGGTTGGACGCGTGGTCGTCTTCAACCTCCGTCTTCTTCATTTTTTAACATGAATAGCGGCGGTTTTAAACCCCCTCTATTTTTACGATAAAAACGCCATTTCTTGGTAGCTTCACAAACTCTATGCCACTTCAGGAGATGATTGAAAGTGATTGTTTGTATTGATAATGGTTGGAATATAGAAAACGAAAATTACAAAGTTATGATATTTTTGTGAGAATTTTGTGAAGTTTCTTGCTATCTCCTTTGCTATTTTCGTGTGTCTCTTATTGTGGAGGTATGCTGCCTAATTTATAAGCTAAGAGGTGCTTAAAATCTAAGCTAGAAGCATTGATGAGCTTTGTTGAAACTTTGATTTTTAAATATTAAAAATCTTTGAAACTTTGACTAAGTCTTGCTCTCCTTTACTTCTCTTGCTTTGTACTACCTTTTGCTGCAGAAAATTGAAGATTCTTTGATGACTCATGCTTAGAAACAAAGCTATGCATTATCCTTCCATTTTCCTTTTTTAATTTAATCTTATATGTGATAACATTAAATCAAAAAAGGAACAAAAATGATGTGGGCTTTGTCTTGGTCGTGGGAGGCCCTTTACATCATGGTAAACATGTTTGGATCATGGAAATTGGGTTTCATTTGGAAGAAAAACATTTTTGATCAATGTTGATTTCATGCATTTTCCCAAAATTTAGCCAACTTCAACAAGGTGTAAATCCCTCAATTTTTATCATATAAAGGAGTTCTTGCACTTCTTGGAAACCTCAGAGAGTCCTCTAACCAATGCCTTTGGTCTCATGTCAAAATGATTTTCCATGCTCCTTGTGTGTCCTTTTGAAAAAAGTGACTTTTTGTTGACTTTGAAAATAACCTGTAATGTCTTGATTCATATTTTTCAAATGGTGAATCTAATGACCATGGGACCAATTGCATTTGAAAGATAATTGAATTTCCTTCAAAATAAGCTTTGGTTTGAATTTTTTGGATGAAGTATGAGAGAGTTATGACCAGTCAAAGTTCAGTTGACTTTTTAGGAGAAAACCCTAATTTTGAAACTTAGGGTTTTGTTGATTTTTGATCTTTCCTTTATGAATCATGATCATCCAATGATCAAATGATGAATCCTTTGACAAAATATGGACTTTGACAAAAAAATTCATTTTTGACTGTCTGTTGACTTTTTTGGTCAAACGGGTCGTCTGTTGACTGTTTGAGCTGCTGACTGTGCGTCTGAGCGAGTTGAAGTTTGAAAATTTGTATGATGGTACTTTGAGATATATGGAGGTCTATGAAATCCATTTGAAGTCTCAAAAACTTGTTCTCCTGAAAAAAACAAGAAACCCTAGTTAGGGACTGTTTGTGTAGGAGACAGTTAAGCGTACCTGATTTTTGTGCAGTGCTTAGTCTCTGCTAATCATGTGATATTCAGAAGACTTCTAGGATAAAAATCTTGGAATTTTGAAATGCAAAAGTTTGATTTGATTGATGGTACAAAACACGGAGAATTGCACTGTCAGCGGTTTGACTGTCAACTGACTGTTTAGAGTGAAAATTCAACAGTCAAAGTTAATATTTTTTTTGTTTTTTTTGTTTTTGTGTTAATGGTGAAAATTTATTTACATGAGTGGTTAGTAAAACACAGACGTAGTAAATAAATAATAAATACTGTATGCGAGCAAAATTACCGATAATGACCCCTGAAATCATTTAATGCACAGAAAAATAAATATTTAACTGGCAGAAAACACACAAAATATTATCTGGATAATTAAGCAAAAGTACGACAAATAGTACAACATTTAATACTGACAGTATAAATATTACATACTACAACGAACAGTACAACGAGTAAACGGTACATTAAGAAATAAGAGATACGGCAAACTTTAAGAATGACGATTAATAACCCATGCTACAAACAGTAACATGTAGATGATTGGGAGTGTCAACATCCCAGGTCCACATTTTTCAGGGCTATGCAGATAGAAGAAAGACATGATTACCACCACGACGGTGATGATCATAAGAAAACACGTCTCTATCCGCTTTGCCATTTTTTCCGGGGGAAGAAGAGAGAATGAATATGAAGTAGAAATTTGAGAGATGAGTTAGAATTTGATGTGAGATTTTATGGAAAAAATGAGAGGTATTTATAGAATGAAAAGAAGGATAGAGACGTTGGGGAATGAAGTGATTCCGTACAAAAGGAAAATTTGAGTGGAAATGAGATTTGAAAGAAAGTGTATGATAGTGTTGGAAAAAAGAGAGATGTATAGAATAAAGTTAGGATTTGATTTTGAAAGAAGAGATTTGAAAAGAAAGGAAAAGATTTTGAAAATAATGGAATATAGTACAAAAATTAGTGGGAAACAAAAAATTAATAATAATTTACTTGTTACCAGTACAGTCTGAATCCCCGGACTATGCGCCTGCAAAAGATTTAACTCTGTACCAATTGCGTCAGTACTATTTATCTGTAAATAAATATCAAATAAATAGCGTGTGTGAAGTAATAAACAGTAATTGGCGTTTGCGTAAGAATAAATTCAACAGCGAGCCAAAATACCGTATAAGAAAAATTCTAAAAACCAAGTATTCATAAATCAGGATATGAAAATCCAAGATTATATGAAACTCTTAATTTTTAGATTGAAGTTTTCTTGAAAAAAGATGCGGGCAAATTTTGGGGTATAACAGTTGCCCCTATTCAATCTTCTTAAACCTGAAGAAATTGTTTGAAATCTGAAGGTAGAAGCTGATTGAATATTATATATGCCCTGAAAATTTGCCCTTACCTTGCCCGGAAGTGATGTTGGAATTTGTCTTTGAATGTTGTCTGAGAAATGTTATTGGCAGATTGAAACATTACCTGAGATGGGCTTTCAGATGCCATCTGGGAGATGTATTTGATGGTTTGTTCACCAGAATGAATCCATTGATTATATCTTGATGAAGGATTTGAAAACCTCTGCGTTGACTGTTTCGGAACCGTCCAAGGTTACCGCTTTAAGTCTTGGAGGATGATCGTTACGGAATTGTCCAAAGTTATTCCGCTTTAGATTTTGAAAATTGATCGTTGTGGAACCGTCTGAGGTATCAGCTTTAGATCTTTGATGGTAGATCGTTCTGGAACCGTCTGAGGTATCAGCTTTAGATCTTCGATGGTAGATCGTTCTGGAAACGTCTGAGGTATCAGCTTTAGATCTTCGATGGTATATCATTCTGGAACCGTCTGAGGTATCAGCTTTAGATCTTCGATGGTAGATCGTTCTGGAACCGTCTGAGGTATCAGCTTTAGATCTTCTATGGTAGATCGTTCTGGAAAGGTCTGAGGTATCAGCTTTAGATCTTCGATGGTATATCATTCTGGAACCGTCTGAGGTATCAGCTTTAGATCTTCGATGGTAGATCGTTCTGGAACCGTCTGAGGTATCAGCTTTAGATCTTCGATGGTAGATCGTTCTGGAACCGTCTGAGGTATCAGCTTTAGATCTTCGATGGTAGATCGTTCTGGAACCGTCTGAGGCATCAGCTTAGATCCGTGTTGGTATGTTTTGAGTTGATAGGTGATTTGTAAAGAGAGATCTCTTCAGAATGAATCTTCGGCTTGATTATATCTGAGAGGACTGCTTATCTGAATAGAGTTCAAGGGGAACATTGCATGTGATTGAGAACATCTTTGCTGAAGACATCCGTCTGTCTGAAAAAATCAAGTTAGTGATATGCAATGTTTATGATGTATGTAATGTATGAGATTCTCGAACTAAAGGAGAAATATGCATGTTATGTTGTGTATGAATATGTATGATGTATGATGTATGATGTATGATGTGTGATGTATTGAGCGTATCAAGCTTCTGATTGGGAAAATAAATCCCTGCTAGCCATCTGGAAATGAAGGCATTGTGATTGTTGATGATTTTTGTCGTCTTGTTTGAGTACCCTCGGCTGGGAACCTTTTTTGAGAACCATGGTGCTCTGTTGAAGAATTTTTGATTACCGCCCGGGGATGAAAAGTAATTTGAAAGTTCTGACTTTGATGCCCTTTTAAAATGGGAATGAGGAAGATGCATAATCCTCCGATGCACTATTTGACCAAGTCCTGGTGTGGAGATCACACCTTCTGGGGATAGTAATCTGGACAGCCCTGCTGGGGAATAAGATTTCTCGAATCACTTTGTTGGAGAGAAAAATCTCATTGAGGAATTTGCTGAGAAATGCATCTCTGTTGGGGATTTTTCTTCTGATGCTGGTTTCGGGATGATGTCCAAGTGATTGGGACATTACCTGAATGCTATTCCTGTTTTTCCTGGTAAACATCAATCATATTCATATGCACATGTTCATTCAAAATTATCATTGGGACTGTAATACGGTGAACTGACTTTTTATCGATCGGAATGTCGTGGTTAAGCAAGAGTCGCCACCGACTTTTATTTTATCCAAACAAATTCGGAAAGGCAAAAAGAAACAGAAAAAAAACCTTTTTAAAGAAATCTAAGTTCGGGGGGTAATTTATGCAAAGGGAAGGTATAAGGCACCCTTTGCATCCATGGTTTTCCATGGGCTCTTAATTGCTTTGCTTGCTCGTTTTCAGAAAAAGTAGATGAAAGAGATAGGGACTTTAGCTTGTGAATAAGCGTTGCCCTTTTGAGAAATTATGAGAAAGAATATAATAAAAAGGTTTGAGCATTGCAAGGCAATTAGGGGCAATTACCTTAAACTCAGATGATAGGTCTCTTTTTGCCTTTCAGAATGAGAGGGTCTATCCTTGCCATAGGAGGGCAGGAAGCCTTTCGTTTGGAGGTTGAAGGGTCATCGAAGCATCCTTTGCCATAAGACTGTCCCATGCCATAGAAGGGCAGGTAGTCTAAGGCAAGGATCAGAATAAGCCATTTCGTAGGAAGCCAGAAGATACCTCAGCCTTTTTCCGTAGGCAATTTCCGAGGGTCAAGGTCATATTTGTGTATCGAAGGCAGCATCATTTAGGGTCGTATGACCTTTGGTTATCGAGGCAGCATGGCTGAGGTATCCTCATATTCGAGGGACATGGCTTATTCTGCAAAAAAAACACAAAGGCAACAGGCAACAGGCAACAAGGCAACAGAGAGGTTACCCCAAAAGCGTGCGTGTGTGCAACAATCACGTGATTATATTCAGAAAATTATCTTATAATTAATTATCTATATTGATTTAAGGCTTGCACTCCCTAAGATTACTAACCACACAATAATATAACAATAATAATGGGGAAGGGAAATTGTAACCAGCGGAGGAGAGGGGAATTGAAACCAGCGGGATATAATTAAAAATTAAAACAGAAAATATTAGAGTTAGGGTTTAGGGTTACCAATACGCGTAGCTTTGGCATTCGATAAACCCTGAAAATTGGAAAAAATGGCAAACAAAAATAGGATGAGTGCATTATCGGTTCCAATGCAGGTATGGTTAACCCTCATCAATAAAAATAACAATAAAAGGAAAAAAGGTAAAAGAAACTTAGCTTCGATGGATGAAGGTTGATAGTCGGAGGTTGCCTTGAGCATTGACTCTGACCATCTGAGAATTGACAGAAGAAATAATAGGAAATAGTGAGGGTACTTAGCTCCGATTTGATCTGATATGGTTAATAGGGCGCCTTTAAGGGTTGACCCTGAAAGGCAAGGCAGAAAAGAGAGTGAATGCAAGGCAAACCCTAATATCAAAATAATTTAGATATAATTTAAATTAAATGAAATTAAATTACTTAACTTTGAGGTTTGTTGAAGGTGCGCGCTCGGGACGAATCATGTGGCTAACCCTGATAATGCACAGAAAAGAAAACAAAATCAGTGTATGGCATGATCTTTGTAAACCCTGATTAGGGTACGAATTAAAATAAAAATGAAAACGATTTAATTAATTACTGGTCTTGCGACCTAATTAATTAAATCGGGATCAGAAAAATTAATCGGAAGCACAAAAAAAAAATTTTTTTTTTATGAATTTTTGGAGTTTAAATAAAATAATTATGAATTTTTAAAATTTAAAATGAATAATTTTAAAATTATTAAACAAGTATGGGTGAATTTACTAATAAATAAATTAAGTTAAATAATAAAATAAACATAACATAAAAAAAACAATTTTTATGATTCTTATATAATTTTTATATATATAAAAATAAATTGAATGAAACAATATATATATATATATATATATATATATATATATATATATATATATATATATATTAAAATAAAAGAGGTTGTATAATGAAAAATAAAAAAAATTATAAAAAACTTAACTTATGATCAAGTGTGGCGCGCGTGTGCAGTCCCTGGTGCGCCCTCAATTTTCCTGCGTTGGATCTGACAGCGTGATGAGATGAATGGCCTGGATGGTGAGGGTGCATGCTAGGGCGTGTTTCATGTCGCACTGGATCCCATGGCACCAAAACTTCTTGCGCGCGCTTTTTCATTCGAATCCAGCCAATGGCGTTGCGCCACGCCATCGTCTTCTCCAAGAAGACAACCTGCAAATACTTTTTACAGCGCTTTTTTGTTCGAAGCGCTATAAAAGACCCTGCATCTCAAAAACGAAAATAGCGAATAGGACCAAACGATCCTATAAATAGGGCGCACCTACACCATTCGATTCGTCTGGTCATCACGAACACGATTATGGCATCAATTAGGTTTAATTGTACCTGTAGAAAAAAGCCCCAATTCGAACCAAGAACCCTAAACATGGCATCTTGCCCAAAACAGTACCATAACATATCAAACCATCCAGAAACCATAAAATCATTAAACTAAACACAGATATGCCATTAGATTATGATATGAATGCGTGAATCAATGTAATCGATGCAAATTAGAATCGGACCAAGTGTGACTTACAGTGCGTAATTCTTGAGGTTTAGTGACTCGAAAACGATTGGGAATCGTTTAATGGTGCTTTAGGAACAATTCTGGATCAATTGCAATGCTTGAATCGACCTAGATCTCCAAATTGACACTTGAGTTTCTTTGTGAATTTTTGGCTCGGGATTAGGGTTCTTTAGCTGCAGAGTCTCCTCTTTTCGGTCTGAATTGCTTCTATATATATATGTGATGGATTTAGGGCAACAGAACTGAACCAAATCCTTATGAATCTTTTATTTGCAAAGTTGGAAAATTTGATTGAAAATTATGGAGAAATCTTTCTAAATATGTCCAAAATCAATCTTTTCTTCATCAATTAGCCTTGCACGAAATTTTTAGTGATTATTGGATATTTATGTGATTGATGATGATTGGAAAATAAACACAAATCATATCTTTTATATTTTATACTTTTAATTCATGATTTTAAATGATTAAAATCACAAAATAATTAATAAAAAATATAAAGTATAAGGATATGATTTTTTTGGAATGTTCATGGGCTTGTAATGAAGATTGGGTGAAGAAATCATAGGCCCATTTGGAGATTTTTGGATTTTGAACCTTTTCTTTTCATATTTTTTTTTCAAAAATAGTCCAACTTTGACAAGGTGTATTTCTCTCAATTCTTGAGGTATGGAAGTGTTCTTGGACTTTTTAGAAACCTTGAAGAGTCCTCTAACCAATGTCTTTGGTCTCACATCAAAATCTTTTTCCATTCTTATTTTATGTCCTTTTGAAAAACATGTCTTTTTGTTGACTTTTGAAAAGGACCTATAATGTATGAAGCCATATCTCTTAAACCATTGACCTATGGGCTTTGATTCTTAGACAATTAGATAGAGGAATGAATTCCCTTCAAAATGAGCTTTGGTGGGAATTTTTCTGATGAAGTATGAATATTTGGTGAATTTTCAAAGTTTGGTTGACTTTTTCAGTTCATGCCCAAAATAGTAACTTTTGACTTTTGACTTCTCTGATCCTTTCTTGCATCATCATGATCAACCCTTGATCAAATGATGATTTTAGGGTTATGAGGATGTTGTTGACCAAATATCTTGAACTTTGACTGTATTTTTGGCTTGAAATGACTGTTTTGCCCTTGAGAGTCGACTGTTGACCTAATCATGATTTGAGGGACTAAGTTTTCTCTGTTTGTCTTGAAACTTTATATGGAGATGTTTTGGGGTGTTAGTGACACTATGGAACCATCTTGAGCCATTGATTCAATGATTTTCCATTGAGTTAATCAAACCCTAGTTCAGAGCTTTTGTATAGGAGAGTGTGTTTTGGAGCTTTGTCTTTTGTTTTGACTTTATGTGTGGAAAATAACGTGGGCAAATTTTGGGGTATGACAGCTGCCCCTGTTCAATTATCTTAAACCTGAAGATGTAGAGTGGTTTGTATGCCAGTCGGTATCTGAAGGTGGAAGGTGATTGAACACTAGAATACCAAGAAATTTGCCCTAGTTGAAGTAGGGACTTTTGTCGGAGATGGGCTTTAAAGATGCCATCCGATAGTTGAAGTTTGAGAAATGTCGTTTGCGCGTTGATCGTGTCATTGTTGTTCGTAGTAAATGAATTAGATCTTTTGGAGAGATAATCGTGTCTACATCGTTCGTGATGATAGAATTAGACTCTCTTGTCGTGTCAGCACCGTTCGTAGTAACTGAATTAGACCGTGGACGTCAGTGATCGTGTCTACACCGTTCGTGATGATAGAATTAGACCTCTGAAAATTCATAGCTTCTGCCTTCAGAGAATTCATAGCTTCTGACTTCTGCTTCCATTGGACAGCTTCAGAACTTGAATTTCTTTAGATCTTCAGAACATTCACAGCTTCTGACTTCTGCTTCCATTCAGGACAGCTTCAGAACTTGAATTTCTTTAGATCTTCAGAACATTCACAGCTTCTGACTTCTGCTTCCATTCAGGACAGCTTCAGAACTTGAATTTTCTGGATCTTTTAGAACATTCACATCTTCTGATTTCTGCTTCCCTCGGATAGCTTCAGAACTTTGAATGTCTACCAACATCACTTCATGCTAGATTTGTATCAGAACATTGTTGAATGTACCAGAGCATCATCAGAGCATCTCTACATCCTGAAATGTTACAGAACAAAAACTAAACGACAAAAGTCAGCATGAACGAGTTAGAACATAAAATGTATGTTTGAACACATTATATGTATCAGAGCCATATAGGCTGAAATAATGTATCAGAGCAAATAATGTATCAGAGCCATAACATTATATGTATCATAGCAAATAGAATTTTGTCAGAACATGATAGACAATGATATTCAAATTCTATTATCAGTGCTTCTGATTCATTCTTCTTTCTTGCTTCTGATCTCTGAAGCTTGACAGCACTCAGCTTGCTTCAGTTTCCAAGAGCTTATTCCTTTTACAGAATAACGCTTCTTATGGTTTTGCTCTTAGTGTTTGCTTCTGAAGATTCACTTCACTTCTCTGTACCTGCAAAACACTTAAACCATATAGAACTTGCAGTTCTTGTTAGTGAATGCAACTGATTAAATCAAATCATTTATCACAGTATTTCTCCCCCTTTTTGTCATCATCAAAAAATAGAAAAAAATTCAGATGAATAAAACAGAACACATGGAGGAAGAAGATGATTTCATTAAGGTTCAACCATTGGGTACAGAAGTACAAAATGATAAGATCAGATGCACAGAAACAAAACAGATGCAACGAAAAGAAAGAAACAACACAGACTCAATCTAAGATGGCCCTAGTCTTGACAAGATCTTGGCCAGCATCTTTTTAACATCGTTGTTGTGTCCTTCTTGCCTTTCAATGAAAGCATCATACTTGTCATTGAGTGAGCTTTGCTCATCCTGTCTCCTCTGAATCGCTTCTAGAGTCCTTGCAAGACGAGAAGGTTCATCAGAAGAAGCTTCACCGCTTTCAACTACAGGAATGGCATGTTGATCTGCAGCTTCCATAGAAGTATCATTTGCTGGGATTTCCTCAACAGGGTCTGATTCAGCAACATGATCTTCAGCATCTGCTTCTTGCATAGAAGCATCTCCATACTCTGCAGCAGGAATTTCAGAGTCTCCATTCTCTAGTGCCTGAAGAATGGCAGCTAAATTCCTTGGAGCAGAAGGACCTTCAACTGCTGGTGGGTCAACAACTTCTGGAATGACCAAGTTTGGATCTTTCTCAGACGGGTTTTCCCTCAGATAGTCAAAGAGAGTCTTGAAATCTCCGAGCAGAACAGGATATTGAGGTATCCAAACCACAATCTCCCTGCAAGGATTTGCTTCCAATGCAGCAGCGAGTCTTAATTGTTCCATCTCATCCAAGAAGGGCTTCTCTTCCAAAAGATATCTTCCTTTGAGACGAGCAAACCAGAAGTCTTCATAATTCCTCAGAATTCCACGAGGCCGTGGGGCAGCAGCTACACAGGCTTCCTGAAGTTCTAAAAACAGAGCATCTGATTCTCTGCGAAAGATCCTCCAGAAGTTCCGCATAGCAACATCATTCAATCCAGAACTTTCAGCGAGTCTGAGAGTATCAAAGGTACTTCTGAGATTCCTCTTTATGTTTTCAAAAACTACACCAATAGGATATACGGGGCGGGGTTTTATTTGGGTTTTTGAGAAGGCAGGTTTGGAAGTGAAGTACGGATGAGGTTCTCTATCCAACCTATAAGAAGATTCTGCTTCAGTATCAGAATCTAACACTACCACTTCAGCTTCAGGACGAGGCTTGGGAGTGTAGTTGCAATCACGGAGCAGCTGCTCATGTGATGCAGAGGTTGGAAAAGGAGAATCACAAGGATTGTTTTGAGAGGTGGAGGGAGTATGTTCAAGAGTAGCGTTGAGAGAAGGTTGAGATGGAAGGAGAGTTTGAAGGGGTGGTATATCCAGAACAGGATTTATGGTAGGTGGAGAGGAAGGAATAGTTAAAGGAGAAGATGGAGGTGTAAGCACATGGGCAAAAACAGGTGATTCTGATGTGGCTTTTTCTGGTTCAGGTGTAGGGACAATCTCTATTGGTGCAGCTTCTGAACAAACAACAGGAACAGAATTAGATTCAGAAATGCATATACCTTTGGAACCTCTCAGAAAAGCTTTGGCCACATCCTCCGTCTTTTTCTGCTTCTTACTCTTCGGCTCTTCAATAACCTTTGCTTTGCCGCTAGCGATTTCTTTCCTTCTGACATAAGCCAGAACTTCTGGTTGATTCTCAGCCTCTTGAGCAGCATTTTCTTCATCTGAGCTTTGAATAATCATCTTCCTTTTTCTGATTTTCTTCTTCTCAACAACTTCAACAATCTCAGCATCGTTATTTGACTTCTTTTTCTTTTTCTCAGCTTCCTTCTTTTTCTTCTCAAAATCAGCAGAGACAGCCTTAGCAACTTTTGCAATGACTTCTTCTGGGGTCACTTCTTTATTGGTGGTAGCAGCAGGATGATCAAACTTTCTTTTGGTCCTTTCCTCCTTCTTACGATTCACTTTAATAGGAGCACTTTTGTCTTGATCTTTAAGACTCTTATCCTCTTTTTGTGATATCAGATACTTAGTTCTGACTTGTGGTACCTCACTATTGAAGAAGGTTTTGAATTCAGCTAGAACTGGCTCTCTTCTGATTGTTGTTCCAGCAAGAGGTTGAGGAGTCTTAATGATAGCCTTAATCACGTTCATCCTCTTTAAAGTGAATGCGTTCAGACAAGCCCCAGATGTGACAGCAAGGTCTTTCACAATACCTTCAGATTCCAGACTCTCAACAATCTTGGAATGCACCAGAAGGTTTGTAATGATTCTACCAAAAGGAATGATTGTTCCACCATTTTCTTTTCTGAAAGCGTTTCTGGAATCCTTTACTGCTTTCCACATATGGTTGAAGATAATGTAAACCACATCAACCTTCTTCTGAGTGGCAATGCAATAAAGAATATATTTTTGCTCATTGTTTATGAAGTCAGCGGCATGTGTTGCTTTCCTATGGTAGAAGCACCCAAGAATGATCTTTGTCCAGATTTTGTAGATATCTCTCAACTCCTTGACGTGTTTTGTTTTCTTGACATTTGAATAGAGAGTGGATAGAACCTCTTCCCAATCTTCCCTTTTATCGATTTCAAAAGCTCCTTCCGCGTTCTTCAAATCAAACATCACTCTAAGAATGTTTTCAGTAATAACAACAAACTTTCCATGGACGAAAGAAAGTATTGATTTTGGAGCAACCACAGCATGTGCCCAGAACTCCTTGACAAGATCTGGATACACTGGGCCAACGAACTCAGCAAACAACGAGGTCCATCCTTGAAAGATGATGTCTTCTTTAAGATTAAATCCATGTTCTTCAAGGTTGTCAAAGTCAACAATAAGTTCACATAGAACTTCTAATTTGTTCTTGGGAATAGAGCATGCAACAACAGGAGTAAGTTGCAACGCTTCTTCTTGGAGATGATGAGGAACAGATGACTCAGCATTTTGGGATGAGGATGCAGCCATTGATGCAGAATGACCAAAACAAAACGAGCAAGAGAAGCGAACTGGGTTTTTGATTAGGGTTTTTTAGAAAACGGCTAAGAACTTTTCAAACGAGAGAATGCAAGGAGAGAGAGAGAGACAAAGGAGCGAAAAAGATGTACGATATGATTTGAAAAGAATATATAGAGACGGATTTGAAAAGGAAAATAATAAGAAATATAAATTGAACAGTTCCAGAATCAAAGGAAATCAATTTTATTAAATGATGAGTGACGTGAGGAGAGAGAACGTGGTAAATGAAATGATTTGAAACAGTTACCTAGGTCGGCGTCTTTTCAACTGCACGCTTTGTACAAACCGTACAGACACGTGTTCATCATCAGATAATAGATGACAGCTGTAAATATCAGAGAGATTTTACGCCTTCAGATTCTGATCACTGCTTCTGATCTGATCTACTTTCTCTTCTGGAAACACTTCTTCTGAAGTGTGCTGATATAAATTTGAATGATCTTCTGATCCATTACTTCTGATATACACAGCTTCTGGGGGTTCACTTCTTTGTTCTGCAGCTTCTGATAAGACAAAACTGTATCTGCAGAAATTCTTAAGCTCTTGTTTCATAAGTTTATCATAAAAACAGATGTTTATTGATTTGTCCACAATCAATGTTTCAATGTTGTATATTCTGTAGCATTTAGAGCATTCAGAATAATCAAGAATGAAACATCAAAGCCTTAGAGGCAAACATCAGAGATGGTTCCAAGACTAATAAGCTTCTTTTCTGATCTCCTACAAGCATAGTTTCTTCAACAGATTTAAGAACCAGAACTTGGAAGACAATCTTTCTTCCCTTCAAGTGTTGAGACCAACTTGAGTCCAGGAGACATGTCATGTTGACTTTTATCTTCTTTGTTATCAAGAGAATCTGCAAAAGAAATAATCTTTTTCTTTGGTACCCACATCTTCTTGGGTCCTTTCTTGTTAGATTTTCTCAAGTTCTGATTGAACTTGGTTTTAACATTATAAGCAATAGGAGGAACAGCATGATAATTTTTAATGTGAGTTTCATGATATTTCCTAGGTTGTGTCACATGCTTCTTGGTGTGTGTTATGTGAAAATTTTGAGCATGTGAAGTGTGCCTAATATCATGAGAGTGGCCATACTTGAACTGATCATACAATGGCTTGTATGTGATTTTCATTTCATCAACAGGTTCAAGTTTGTATGGGGTTTCACCCTCAAAACCAATGCCTACTCTTTTGTTTCCAGACACAGCATATATCATAGAAGCTAGCTGACTTCTGCCAATACTTCTCGATAAGAACTTCCTGAAACTTAAATCATATTCTTTCAGAATATGGTTTAGACTAGGAGTGGATTTTTCTGAATTAGAAGGAGATCCAACATCATTGGATAATTTTAAAAGTTTGTCTTTTAATTCAGAATTTTCCAACTCAAGCTTCTTTGTTTCAAATTCAAATTGCTTTTTCAGCTTTTTGTATTTGAGACTAATCTGAGACTTGAGTTCCAGAAGTTCAGTTAGACCGGAAACTAACTCATCTCTAGTAAGTTCAGAAAATACCTCTTCAGAATCTGATTCTGATGTAGATTCTGATCCGTCATCTTCTGTCGCCATCAGCGCACAGTTGGCCCGCTCATCTTCTGAATCATCTTCTGACTCATCCCAGGTTGCCATAAGACCTTTCTTCTTATGAAACTTTTTCTTGGGACTTTCCTTCTGAAGATTTGGACATTCATTCTTGTAGTGTCCAGGCTCATTGCATTCATAGCACATGACCTTCTTCTTGTCAAATCTTCTTTCATCAGAAGATTCTCCACGTTCAAATTTCCTTGAACTTCTGAAGCCTCTGAACTTCCTTTGCTTGGTCTTCCAGAGTTGATTTAGCCTTCTGGAGATCATGGACAGTTCATCTTCTTCTTCAGATTCTGATTCTTCAGGATCTTCTTCTTTGGCCTGAAAAGCGTTAGTGCATTTCTTGATATTAGATTTTAATGCAATAGACTTACCTTTCTTTTGAGGCTCATTTGCATCCAGCTCAATTTCATGGCTTCTCAAGGCACTGATCAGCTCTTCCAGAGAAACTTCATTCAGATTCTTTGCAATCTTGAATGCAGTCACCATAGGACCCCATCTTCTGGGTAAGCTTCTGATGATCTTCTTTACGCGATCAGCCTTGGTGTATCCCTTGTCAAGAACTCTCAATCCAGCAGTAAGAGTTTGAAATCTTGAAAGCATCTTTTCAATGTCTTCATCATCCTCCATCTTGAAGGCTTCATACTTCTGGATTAAGGCAAGAGCTTTTGTCTCCTTGACTTGAGCATTTCCTTCATGAGTCATTTTCAAGGACTCATATATGTCATAGGCCGTTTCCCTGTTAGATATCTTCTCATACTCAGCATGAGAGATAGCATTCAGCAAAACAGTTCTACATTTATGATGATTCCTGAAAAGCTTCTTTTGATCATCATTCATTTCTTGCCTTGACAGCTTCACGCCACTGGAATTTACTGGATGTTTGTAACCATCCATTAGAAGATCCCATAGATCACCATCTAGACCCAGAAAGTAACTTTCCAGTTTATCTTTCCAGTATTCAAAGTTTTCACCATCAAATACCGGCGGTCTAGTATAACCATTGTTACCGTTGTATTGCTCAGCAGAGCCAGATGTAGATGCAGGTGTAGATGTAGACTTTTCACTTTCATCAACCATCTTTTAAATGAAGCGTTTTTCTCTTCCTGAATCTTTTCTAAACACGGTTAAGTGCTTGCACCTTAGAACCGGCGCTCTGATGCCAATTGAAGGATAGAAAAACACTTAGAAAGGGGGGGATTGAATAAGTGTGACTTTAAATCTTGGACGATAAAAATAAATTGCACAATTATTTTTATCCTGGTTCGCTGTTAACGAAGCTACTCCAGTCCACCCCCGCAGAGATGATTTACCTCAACCTGAGGATTTAATCCACTAATCGCACGGATTACAATGGTTTTCCACTTAGTCCGCAACTAAGTCTTCCAGAGTCTTCTGATCACACACTGATCACTCCAGGAACAACTGCTTAGATACCCTCTAAGACTTTTCTAGAGTCTACTGATCAACACGATCACTCTAGGCTTAGTTCACTCCTAAGACTTCCCTAGAGTATTCTGATCAACACGATCACTCTAGTTACAAACTGCTCAGCCAACTGCTAAGACTTCCTAGAGTATACTGATCACACTGATCACTCTAGTTCCTTACAACTTAATGTAATTCTAAGAGTATTACAAATGCTTCTTAAAAGCGATAATCACAACTGTGATATTTCTCTTAACGTTTAAGCTTAATCTCACTAAAATATTACAACAGCAATGTAGTGAGTTGATGAAGATTCTGAGTTTAGATTTGAACAGCGTTTCAGCAAGTTTGATATAAGTTGTTTTGGTGCATAATCGTTAACCTTGCTTCTCATCAGAACTTCATATTTATAGGCGTTGAGAAGATGACCGTTGAATGCATTTAATGCTTTGCGTGTTCCGTACAGCATTGCACTTAATGTTATACGCTTTTGTCAACTACCTCGAGCCTTGTTCACGCTGTGTCTACTGACGTAGCCTTTAGTAGCTTTTAACGTTCCTTTTGTCAGTCAGCGTAGTCTGCCACCTGTACTTCCTTCTGATCTGATGTTTGTGAATACGACGTTTGAATATCATCAGAGTCAAAACAGCTTGGTGCATAGCATCTTCTGATCTTCTGACCTTGAAGTGCTTCTGAGCGTGATACCATCTTCTGATCTTCAGTGCTTCTGATCTCATGTTCTTCTGATGCTTCCATAGACCCATGTTCTGATTCTGCTTCGACCATCTTCTGATGTCTTGCCAGACCATGTTCTGATGTTGCATGCTGAACCATTTGAGATACAACTTCTGAGCGCTAAATTATGCGTACTCTATATATATATTTCCTGAAAGGGAAATTGCATTGGATTAGAGTACCATATTATCTTAAGCAAAATTCATATTATTGTTATCATCAAAACTAAGATAATTGATAAGAACAAATCTTGTTCTAACACCCCTGACTGTTTGGCTTTTTGAGAGTTTCTTGGAATCTTGACTTGATTGCCCTAGATTGATTGGGAAAAACGTGTCATGCCCCTTGTATACGTAGGAGACATTGCTTCTTGGAGTAATATTGTCTGTCGGGATAACTTTCAGTCATTAGTTGTACCCTGTGCAAATTCTTTCTGTTGCTAACATTTGAAATTATGTAGCAGAATTTGTTTAATAATGAATTCATGAGATGCAATGCATACGTTTGTCTTGATTTTTGTTAAAAAACATTAAAACGTTAGATGTAAAAGCGTGATATTTGTAAAAACATGAGGTTTATGAAAATGAAATATCAACTCAGCGTTTGTGGTAAACCTTAAGGAGTCGGGATACCTTTGTTGTGACAGTATGCTTTCGAACTAACCATGCTTCAATTAGGACTTTCAAGGGTTGTAACGTGGCTTGGTTCGCGGTTTAAGAAACAAAGGATAAAGGCTCAAAGTTTATTTGTACCCACCCCTCTTCGTGATGATCTTCGGTCCTAAGCTCAGTTAATTCAACTTATGCCTTCAGGTTCCAAGAGACTTTTGGATTTGCACCTTTGATAATGACGATGGTTCACCAGCAAAGAGGGCTTTTGAGATGGCAGTCACTTCTTCCTTTTGGTAGTCACAACATTGTGTTGTTCAGGAATTTATTGACTTCTCTTTTTTCATCTTTTTGATACCCCTAACTTTTGCCCGAACTGTCTATTTTGAGCTTACAGTCAGCGGGGTGCCTTGATTTTTTTGCCTAAGTCATCTTTTTGATTTTTGACTTAGCAGGCTTTTCTTTGTATATATGTTTTTCATTTTTTCCTTTTTGAAAGATAATGACTGCCTTGTTTGAACCCTTATTGGTTTTTGATTGACATCTCCAACACTTCTTTAATGTGTGCGGATGAGCACTTGTGATTGAAACCTCTGTTGAAAGGTGTACTGAGTGATTCTCTTGAAATAGAATGCACAACCAAATTCACTGAGAACTACCCTGCCCCAGGTTATGATCAAGGGTTTTAATTAGTACAAGAAAAAACTTCTACTTCTTAGGCTCAAAAGGGTTAACGAGGGATTATCATCCTTATATCTCCACTGTTTAGGAGTTGAAATAATGCCTGTACATCGTCAACACAGTCCGTTCAAAAGCATACTGTATGAGGTTGCGGTATCGTTTTCGTCATCCTCCCTCAAAAGGCTTACAGCTTAGCAGGAGTTGAATAAACACAAAACATATGCAAAGTAAATACGTGATTCGAAATGAATGATAACGAAATAATGTATTCAAGACAAACATATGCAATGCACTGATGATAATTATTAAAATAGATAATGTCTATCATAAGTCGAATGTTTAAACAAACAGAATAGAAATTGCAAACAAAAGTAAATCTAATGATCTAAAAAGTTCATCCTTCTAGCCATCCATAGTATTAGCAATCTTGTTGTGATTAGGCATGGGAGCAGTGATCACATTAGGAGTTGCAGGATGGTCGAACTCAATTTCACCAGCGTCGATCATATCTTGGATCTTATTCTTCAACAGCCAACAATTCTCCGTGTCATGTCCAGGACTGTTAGAATGATATGCGCACCTCGCGTTGGGTTTGTAACTAGGAGCAGAGGTGTTAGGATTTTTAGGAGGATCCCTCAGAGTGATCAAATTTGCCTTCTGCAGATGTTGTAAGGCTTGAGCTAGCGACATATTGATCTTTGTGAATTGACGTCTGGGTTTATCTTGTTTGTTTTGACGACCCTGTTGAGGCGCCGGTGTGGAGCTCAGAACTGCCCCAATAGATTGATCATGGCTTATACTTTTCTGCCCATACACAACATTGGAATCTGACCTCCCATTAGAATGCTTCTTTGTAGTACCTAAAGATGTAGCCATTTGAATCTTACCACTTCGAATACCACTCTCGACACGTTCCCCAATCAGTATGAGTTCAGTGAATTCAGATGATGAACTCCCCAATAAATGACTATAGAAAGGACCAGTCAGTGTACTCATAAATATATCGACCAATTCTCTGTCAGCTAAGGAGGGTTTGACTCTTCCAGCTAGATCTCTCCACTTTTGAGCATACTCCTTAAAACTTTCCTCGGGTCCCATGGACATGCTTTGTAGTTGCATGCGAGTTGGCGCAAGATCAGAATTGTATTGATATTGTTTATAGAAAGCAACGACCAAATCTTCCCAAGTATGGATGTTGGTACTTTCCAGTTGATAGTACCATTCGAGTTGAGTTCCAGACAAACTCTCTTGAAAGAAATGGATCCAGAGTTTCTTATCAGCAGTATGAGGTTGAATCTTCCTCACATAAGACCTCAGATGCATCTTAGGACAAGAGATTCCATCATACTTAGCAAAAGCGGGAATCTTGAATTTCTGCGGAATAACGACTCCAGGAACGAGTCCCAATTCTTCAAAATCCAGCCCAGGTACCTTTTGAATTTCCACGCTTCTCAGACGTTCTTCTAACTGCCTATACCTCTCATCAGATTCATCCTCGTCCTCGGGATACTCTTCTTCTTCTTCTTCTTCCCCATCAGAACCTACCTGGCTTCCCTGATTGCTCTTGATACTGATATCATCTCTCTCTTCATCTTCCTCATTCTTGGGAATTTCAGCATCCTCAGCTTTCTTGGGACGACCTTTGAACCTTCTACCCATATTGATCACTCCTTTGGGTTTCTTGGTCTTCTTGTCCTTCTTAGTCAGAAGGGCTTTCAGCTCGTTTTGCCCATTGGCTAGGGTCAGGATCAGAGTTTGAAATTCAGCATTCTGAGCTTGGAGATCCTTGACAGATTGTTCGAGATTCATCTTTCTTACTGAAATAAACAGCAACAAAGATGAGGCATTTGATTTTATGAAACCTGTGATGCGATGTTTATGAATGATATGATTATGCATATGCAATGTTTTCAAGGACCTTAAAATTTAAATTCACTTTAAACAAGAAAGAAAGAAAAAGCTTTGTTAATAATAATAATAATAATAATTAAATTGTACTTTAGTTTATGGTTCTTTGCCATTTTGGCTTACAAAAATAAATATGTAAACAACTAGGAATAATAACAATAAACTAGAATTTCTTCAAGCTTCCCATGGACGCTTCCTCTTTGATCCGATGAAGTTGTTGACGTTCTGTTCTGCTTGAAGTAGCCTCGTGAGTTCTAACACTTGTTTCTCTTTGGCGCGGAATTGAGCCTCAAAAGTATCCCTTTCTTCTTTCAATTGGACCCATGACTTTTGTAGTTCTTCTAGATCAGTGGGCATGTCTGGATGGAGAACAACTAAAGGAACCTTTTCTTCACATTCAGGTTCAACAATCACAGGTCTAACATAAGGATATGGCATGACAAAACGTTGAGCGCGAGTGCGTACCCATCTAAGATAGGGTTCCGAGGGAAGGGAGTTCTTTTGCCCCCAACTTTTGCTATCCACCCTGTACACCTTGTTCCAAGCGCGTATGAACTCTTGGCGTTGATTACGAACATCTTCTTCATAGTTGAAAACAACCCCTTCAATGAGCAAGTGATGAGGACCATCCCTTCGAGCATAACCAAATTGTCGTAGGGCTAATGAAGGATTGTAGGTGATTCCTCCTCTAATGCCAAGGAGAGGCACATTAGGGAATTTCCCACAATGATCGATGATAGTGACGTACTCTTGAGACATAACATGCCAACGGATATCTGAGTGAGAAAGTGACATGATTCTTCGAGACCATTGCATCTTTTGATCGTTTCTGACTACTGAGCGTGGAAGGTGCGAAATAAACCACCTAGCCAGCAAGGGTGTGCAACACATAAGAGTCCCTCGCTTCTTCATGACACGAGAGTGAAGGGAATGTAGAATATCTCCAAGTAGCGTAGGCACGGGGTTGTGAGTCAGAAAAATCTTGATTGCGTGCACATCAATGAATTGATCAGGATTAGGAAACAAAACCAAACTATATATTAATAAAGCCAAAATATCTTCAAAAGCATGGTAGCTCATGGCCTTCAGAAATTGTCGAGCTTTTCCAAATAAGAATTTGGCTGAGAGACCTTCTACTCCATTCTTGGTGTCCCAGTTGGAGGCGATGTCTGATCTCTTTAGGTGAAGTGCAGCAGCAATAGTCTCGAGTTTCGGAGTGCTTTCCAATCCAGTAAAGGGCAGATGCTTAGATATAGGTACACCAAGTAAGTTTGAGAACTCCTCCAAAGTAGGTACCAACTGATAATCCGGAAAAGTGAAGCAATGATGTTCGGGATCAAAGAATTGGCATAAGACTCTCATCATATCTTCTTCAAATTGAGAGGTGACCAGTCGAAGAAGATAACCATGTCTTTCAGCAAACTTAGAGTCTCCAGGGACTTCCAAGGCGAGCTCCTTAAGCTCAGAAGGTATCCCTACAAAGTTGAGTCGTACATAATCTCTGGTAGAAAAAGCCATGTCCTACAAAACAGTGTAAATATAAATTTCTCGGTCCTTGAAATTTGTTAGTGGTTATGATATGTCATGATGTTATGATGTTATGATGTTATGATGCCAAGTAGATAACAAACACAAACAAGTCACACAATTGCCTTAAGGGTAGGCTTGCATGAAGTTCATAGGTATATACCCTTCTTCCTTTCGTTTAGTTGGTTCATCCTGTCCTAAAAAGTAACCAGGTTCTATGGTGCTCATATCCCTGATCTTTCTCGTGGGCATTGTCTCAACATAGCACTCAATCGGCCAGCCAAAAGCATCCATTGAGTCCAATCTCAATGAGTGTAGCATCGAGCATCAACCGGCTTCAGTCAGGAATCCGAAGCCAGCCATCTCGCTACTTCTTATAAGCCAAAGTCAAGTTCGACTAAGGTTCTAAGGGCGAATTAGTGCTCATGACACCACGCGGTAGCCAAATGTCTCCTCGATCAGATTCAAGGGCCATCAGGACAAACCAAAGCGTCGCACTAACGGTGGCCACCAGTTCAACCGTAACGATACATGTCGTACAGCCTCCCTGGTCTCATGCCACATACCTAAGGTACTCAGATCCGGGTTAGGATCTTTCACACAACAGAATACCCAAAACAGCCCTGCAAAAGTAAAGCAAGCAAAACAAGCAATAGAAAACATTTAAAGTGAATCCTAAACTTTTAAGGTAACCCCTCTTTTATCGAAATTTATCCCCAGCAGAGTCGCCAGTTCTGTAATACGGTGAACTGACTTTTTATCGATCGGAATGTCGTGGTTAAGCAAGAGTCGCCACCGACTTTTATTTTATCCAAACAAATTCGGAAAGGCAAAAAGAAACAGAAAAAAAACCTTTTTAAAGAAATCTAAGTTCGGGGGGTAATTTATGCAAAGGGAAGGTGTAAGGCACCCTTTGCATCCATGGTTTTCCATGGGCTCTTAATTGCTTTGCTTGCTCGTTTTCAGAAAAAGTAGATGAAAGAGATAGGGACTTTAGCTTGTGAATAAGCGTTGCCCTTTTGAGAAATTATGAGAAAGAATATAATAAAAAGGTTTGAGCATTGCAAGGCAATTAGGGGCAATTACCTTAAACTCAGATGATAGGTCTCTTTTTGCCTTTCAGAATGAGAGGGTCTATCCTTGCCATAGGAGGGCAGGAAGCCTTTCGTTTGGAGGTTGAAGGGTCATCGAAGCATCCTTTGCCATAAGACTGTCCCATGCCATAGAAGGGCAGGTAGTCTAAGGCAAGGATCAGAATAAGCCATTTCGTAGGCAGCCAGAAGATACCTCAGCCTTTTTCCGTAGGCAATTTCCGAGTGTCAAGGTCATATTTGTGTATCGAAGGCAGCATCATTTAGGGTCGTATGACCTTTGGTTATCGAGGCAGCATGGCTGAGGTATCCTCATATTCGAGGGACATGGCTTATTCTGCAAAAAAAACACAAAGGCAACAGGCAACAGGCAACAAGGCAACAAGGCAACAGAGAGGTTACCCCAAAAGCGTGCGTGTGTGCAACAATCACGTGATTATATTCAGAAAATTATCTTATAATTAATTATCTATATTGATTTAAGGCTTGCACTCCCTAAGATTACTAACCACGCAATAATATAACAATAATAATGGGGAAGGGAAATTGTAACCAGCGGAGGAGAGGGGAATTGAAACCAGCGGGATATAATTAAAAATTAAAACAGAAAATATTAGAGTTAGGGTTTAGGGTTACCAATACGCGTAGCTTTGGCATTCGATAAACCCTGAAAATTGGAAAAAATGGCAAACAAAAATAGGATGAGTGCATTATCGGTTCCAATGCAGGTATGGTTAACCCTCATCAATAAAAATAACAATAAAAGGAAAAAAGGTAAAAGAAACTTAGCTTCGATGGATGAAGGTTGATAGTCGGAGGTTGCCTTGAGCATTGACTCTGACCATCTGAGAATTGACAGAAGAAATAATAGGAAATAGTGAGGGTACTTAGCTCCGATTTGATCTGATATGGTTAATAGGGCGCCTTTAAGGGTTGACCCTGAAAGGCAATGCAGAAAAGAGAGTGAATGCAAGGCAAACCCTAATATCAAAATAATTTAGATATAATTTAAATTAAATTACTTAACTTTGAGGTTTGTTGAAGGTGCGCGCTCGGGACGAATCATGTGGCTAACCCTGATAATGCACAGAAAAGAAAACAAAATCAGTGTATGGCATGATCTTTGTAAACCCTGATTAGGGTACGAATTAAAATAAAAATGAAAACGATTTAATTAATTACTGGTCTTGCGACCTAATTAATTAAATCGGGATCAGAAAAATTAATCGGAAGCACAAAAAAAAAAATTTTTTTTTATGAATTTTTGGAGTTTAAATAAAATAATTATGAATTTTTAAAATTTAAAATGAATAATTTTAAAATTATTAAACAAGTATGGGTGAATTTACTAATAAATAAATTAAGTTAAATAATAAAATAAACATAACATAAAAAAACAATTTTTATGATTCTTATATAATTTTTATATATATAAAAATAAATTGAATGAAACAATATATATATATATATATATATATATTAAAATAAAAGAGGTTGTATAATGAAAAATAAAAAAAATTATAAAAAACTTAACTTGCGATCAGGTGTGGCGCGCGTGTGCAGTCCCTGGTGCGCCCTCAATTTGCTTGCGTTGGATCTGACAGCGTGATGAGATGAATGGCCTGGATGGTGAGGGTGCATGCTAGGGCGTGTTTCATGTCGCACTGGATCCCATGGCACCAAAACTTCTTGCGCGCGCTTTTTCATTCGAATCCAGCCAATGGCGTTGCGCCACGCCATCGTCTTCTCCAAGAAGACAACCTGCAAATACTTTTTACAGCGCTTTTTTGTTCGAAGCGCTATAAAAGACCCTGCATCTCAAAAACGAAAATAGCGAATAGGACCAAACGATCCTATAAATAGGGCGCACCTACACCATTCGATTCGTCTGGTCATCACGAACACGATTATGGCATCAATTAGGTTTAATTGTACCTGTAGAAAAAAGCCCCAATTCGAACCAAGAACCCTAAACATGGCATCTTGCCCAAAACAGTACCATAACATATCAAACCATCCAGAAACCATAAAATCATTAAACTAAACACATATATGCCATTAGATTATGATATGAATGCGTGAATCAATGTAATCGATGCAAATTAGAATCGGACCAAGTGTGACTTACAGTGCGTAATTCTTGAGGTTTAGTGACTCGAAAACGATTGGGAATCGTTTAATGGTGCTTGAGGAACAATTCTGGATCAATTGCAATGCTTGAATCGACCTAGATCTCCAAATTGACACTTGAGTTTCTTTGTGAATTTTTGGCTCGGGATTAGGGTTCTTTAGCTGCAGAGTCTCCTCTTTTCGGTCTGAATTGCTTCTATATATATATGTGATGGATTTAGGGCAACAGAACTGAACCAAATCCTTATGAATCTTTTATTTGCAAAGTTGGAAAATTTGATTGAAAATTATGGAGAAATCTTTCTAAATATGTCCAAAATCAATCTTTTCTTCATCAATTAGCCTTGCACGAAATTTTTAGTGATTATTGGATATTTATGTGATTGATGATGATTGGAAAATAAACACAAATCATATCTTTTATATTTTATACTTTTAATTCATGATTTTAAATGATTAAAATCACAAAATAATTAATAAAAAATATAAAGTATAAGGATATGATTTTTTTGGAATGTTCATGGGCTTGTAATGAAGATTGGGTGAAGAAATCATAGGCCCATTTGGAGATTTTTGGATTTTGAACCTTTTCTTTTCATATTTTTTTTTCAAAAATAGTCCAACTTTGACAAGGTGTATTTCTCTCAATTCTTGAGGTATGGAAGTGTTCTTGGACTTTTTAGAAACCTTGAAGAGTCCTCTAACCAATTTCTTTGGTCTCACATCAAAATCGTTTTCCATTCTTATTTTATGTCCTTTTGAAAAACATGTCTTTTTGTTGACTTTTGAAAAGGACCTATAATGTATGAAGCCATATCTCTTAAACCATTGACCTATGGGCTTTGATTCTTGGACCATTAGATAGAGGAATGAATTCCCTTCAAAATGAGCTTTGGTGGGAATTTTTCTGATGAAGTATGAATATTTGGTGAATTTTCAAAGTTTGGTTGACTTTTTCAGTTCATGCCCAAAATAGTAACTTTTGACTTTTGACTTCTCTGATCCTTTCTTGCATCATCATGATCAACCCTTGATCAAATGATGATTTTAGGGTTATGAGGATGTTGTTGACCAAATATCTTGAACTTTGACTGTATTTTTGGCTTGAAATGACTGTTTTGCCCTTGAGAGTCGACTGTTGACCTAATCATGATTTGAGGGACTAAGTTTTCTCTGTTTGTCTTGAAACTTTATATGGAGATGTTTTGGGGTGTTAGTGACACTATGGAACCATCTTGAGCCATTGATTCAATGATTTTCCATTGAGTTAATCAAACCCTAGTTCAGAGCTTTTGTATAGGAGAGTGTGTTTTGGAGCTTTGTCTTTTGTTTTGACTTTATGTGTGGAAAATAACGTGGGCAAATTTTGGGGTATGACAGGGACGTTTACGTATTCAAAACAGAAAAAGTGAAAATGTTGATTTTGAGCATAAGATGTATTGATATTTGAAAAAGAGCCATGATAGGCTGATTAGTACAAGGAGACAAAAATCCTAGTAGTAGGAATTTGTTATAAAGTTTTGAAAAGTATTTATAAAGAGAAATAGCTATGTGAAAACAATCCAGTCGAGTTTCAATTCTGCTATTGCCAATCTGTCTTCGAGCATCTCATCCCTCACTTGTTGGAAGAAAGTAATTGGACTGATCAGTGTCTTTGATGTGTTGAATCTTGAAGGTGAGTAGGTAAATAAACGGAACATAGTTGTACGCTTTATTCCCTAACTTTTGCCTAGGCTGCCCTTTCAGGTTTTCAGCCTACCGGGATAATTTTATTTAGCCTCTAATTTTTTCCTGGACCGCCCTTTCGGGTTTTCAATCCACCGAGACGCTCATTTTTTGCCTAAGTTGCCCTTTCAGGTTTTCAACTTAGCGAGCATTTCTTTAAGCGAAGTACTTTTTGACTATGTCCGCATTCACAGGGTGTGGGAAATCCTCGCCATCCATGGTGGTAAGCAACATGGCTTCGCCGGAGAATATTTTCTTGATTACAAACGGTCCCTCATAAGTGGGAGTCCACTTGCCCCTGGGGTCACCTTGTGGTAGGATGATGCGTTTGACAACCAAGCCACCAGTTTGGTATGCCTGACTTTTGACTTTCTTGTTGAAGGCTTTGATCATACGCTTTTGGTACAACTGACTATGACAAATAGCTGCGAGTCTCTTCTCATCAATCAAGTTTATCTAGTCCAATCAAGTCTGAATCCAATCGTCTTCGTCTAGATCGGCTTCTTTCATAATCCTTAGGGAAGGAATCTGAACTTCAATTGGAAGAACTACCTCCATACCATAGACTAAGGAGAATGGAGTTGCCCCTGTTGAAGTACGCGCAGATGTGCGATAACCATGAAGAGTAAAAGGTAACATCTCATGCCAGTCTTTGTAGGTTACTATCATCTTTTGTATGATTTTCTTGATGTTCTTATTGGCAGCTTCCACCGCGCCATTCATCTTTGGTCGATATGGAGAGGAATTATGATGTTTGATCTGGAACTGTGTGCAGAGTTCAGTAATCATTCTGTTGTTTAAATTTGTGCCATTGTCTGTGATGATCCTTTCAGGGATGCCATACCGACAAATGAGATTGTGCTTGATAAACCGGGCCACAACATTCTTGGTGACAGAAGCAAATGATGCTGCTTCTACCCACTTTGTGAAGTAATCAATAGCGACCAGGATAAAGCGATGTCCGTTGGAGGCAGTAGGCTTGATTTCTCCAATCATATCAATACCCCACATTGCAAAAGGCCAAGGAGCTGTCAAGATATTTAGCGGGACTGGAGGTACATGTACTTTGTCGGCATATATCTGGCATTTGTGACAGGTTCTGGAATGATGATGGCAGTCTGTCTCCATGGTAGACCAGTAATAACCTGCTCTTAGGATCTTTTTAGCCATTGTATGTCCACTTGAATGAGTGCCAAAGGCACCATCGTGTATGTCTTCCATAATCTGTTCTACTTCCTTCTTGTTTACACAACGAAGTAAAGTCGAGTCATGGTTGCGTTTGTATAGGGTTCCATTACTTAGGAAGAATTTGGCAGCAAATCTTCTTAGAAACTTTCTGTCGTTAATGGATGCCCCTTCAGGGTACTCCTGAGCTTCGAGATACCTTTTTATTTCATGGAACCATGGTTTGTCTTCCGTTCCTTCGGCATCGATCTTATTGCAATAGGCTGGTTCGTCTTGTCTGTAAATGGTGATCATTGGTGCCTCGTTGTCCCACCTGACTTTGAACATGGATGACATGGTAGCTAAGGCATCAGCTAGTTGATTTTCTTGTGCGGGATGTGTTCAAAAGTGATCTCTTTAAAGTAAGGAATCAAACTCTGCACATATTCTTTGTATGGAATTAGGTTCGGGTGCTTCGTGTCCCATTCCTCTTTGACTTGATAAATCACAAGCGCCGAGTCTCCGTAGACCTCCAGGAACTTGATTCTTAGATCAATTGCAGCTTTGAGACCCAGAATACATGCTTCATACTCGGCTATATTGTTCGTGCAGTTGAAACATAATCTGGCAGTGAATGGTGTATAACTTCCTGCAGGGGAAATGATCACAGCTCCGATGCCATTGCCAAGTGCATTAGAAGCTCCATCAAAAACCATAGTCCATCGGGATCCTGGCTCGGGTCCTTCTTTCGGTCCTGGTTGTTTGTAGTCAGTGACTAGCATAATGTCTTCATCTGGGAAGTCAAAGTTTAATGCTTGATAATCATCCACTACTTGATGAGCCAGATGATCAGCTACCACACTTCCTTTGATTGCTTTTTGCGAAGTGTACTGGATGTCATATTCTGTTAAGATCATTTGCCATCGTGCTATTCTTCCAGAGAGAGCAGGTTTTTCGAACACATACTTGATAGGATCCATTTTGGAGATCAGGAAAGTGGTGTGATTTAGCATATATTGTCTTAGTCGGCGAGCCCCCATGCTAAGGCACAGCAAGTTTTTCGAGTTGTGAGTATCTTGTTTCACAATCGGTAAACTTTTTGCTAAGATAGTAGATTGCATGCTCCTTTCGGACGGACTCGTCATGTTGCCCCAATACACACCCCATTGAATCTTCTAGCATGGTTAGGTACATTATCAGAGGTCTTCCATCCACTGGTGGTAACAAGATTGGCGGTTTTTGGAGATATTCTTTGATCTTGTCAAAAGCTAATTGGCATTTGTCATTCCATCTTTCCACTTGATCTTTCTTCAATAGTTTGAAGATCGGCACACAAGTAGTAGTCATATGGGCAATAAATCTGGCTATGTAATTCAGACGTCCCAAGAATCCTCTGACTTGTTTCTCAGTACGGGGTATAGGCATTTCTTGAATGGCTTTGACCTTGGCAGGATCAACCTCAATACCTTTGCTGCTGACGATGAAACCTAAGAGTTTACCGGATCTTACTCCAAAGGTACACTTGTTCGGATTCAGTCGCAACCTGTATTTCTTGAGTCTGTCAAACAGTTTGTGTAGATGACCCAGATGTTCTTCTTCGGTGTTGGACTTTGCAATCATATCATCGACATACACCTCTATCTCCTGATGAATCATATCATGGAACAAAGCTACCATTGCACGCTGATATGTAGCTCCTGCATTCTTTAAACCAAAGGGCATTACTTTGTAACAAAAGGTTCCCCAGGGTGTTGTAAAAGTTGTTTTTTCCATATCTTCGGGTGCCATCTTGATTTGATTGTACCCTGAGAATCCATCCATGAAGGAGAATACCTTGCATTGTGCGGTATTGTCAACCAGTACATCGATGTGAGGTAAAGGGAAATCATCTTTGGGGCTTGCCCGGTTCAGATCTCTGTAGTCTACACACATTCTGACTTTCCCGTCTTTTTTGGGCACAGGTACTATGTTAGCTATCCAAGGAGGATAAGTCACAACTTTCAGAAAGCCGGCATTGAATTGCTTTTCAACCTCGTCTTTGATCTTTTTTGACATATCGGGCCTACTCCTCCGCAATTTCTGCTTGACTGGAGTGCTACCTTCTTTGATTGGCAGGCGATGAACCACAATATCCGTGTCAAGGCCAGGAATATCTTCATAGGACCAGGCGAATATCTCGACGTAGTCTTGCAACATTTGAATCAGTCTTTGCTTGACACTGTTTTATAGATCAGCCCCTATCTTGACTTCTTTCTTTTCTTCGTCGCTGCCCAAGTTGATGCCCTCAATTGGTTCTTCATGCGGCTGTATAGTCTTTTCTTCTTGTTCTAGCAGCCTTGCAAGCTCTCTTGGTACCTCACAATCTTCCTCACTTTCGTCCTCAGTTTGGTAGATCGGATTTTCAAAGTCATGACGGGCAATAGCAGAATCGTTATCAACTGGATCCAAAGTGAATGTGAATCTGCATTTATTTATGTGGGTGTGTGTAAGAAAACATAGCTATTTGAAAAAGCAAAGAAGGAAAAAAGGATCACAAAATTTGAATATGCAAACGTCCCATGATTTTATTGAATGAACATGATCATGATATGACAAACCCTCATAAAAGGACCAGTGTGCTTCGGGCAAGGCACACGGCTTTCAAGTTCATGGTTCGATAGTACAGGAACCATTTTTATCTTTGCACAATATAGACATCGAAAACAAGGAATTGCATTTACTCCTGATCAAAGGAGATCACATCCTTAGCTTCCCAGTTGTTCAATCCATTGTGGTGAGTAGGGAGTATCCAGCTGTTCCAGTTGCAGTTGTCTTCTTCATCTTCCATAGCATTGATTTCATTGGTGGGGAAATGAGTCGGTGATCTTTCAGGATAAGTAGGATGATCTGTTGGATATGAGGATCCAGGTTGAGGTACCTCTATTGGCTGAGCGAGATACTCGATAAGACCGTCCCATCCAGTCGGGATGATGTCTTTGAGGGAGACTTGTGCATTCTGCTGAGTAGTGTACTGTGACAGAAAATAACCCTCGTTATTTTGTGTTTTCCTGGCTTCTTCAAGAGTGAAATTTTCGTCGTAATGTTCATCCCATCCAGTTGGGACAATGTCTTCAATGGCGACTTGTGAGCTCGGAGGAGCGGAATATTTCACCATAAAGTCATATTTTCCACTTGGCTCTCCTAAAGTATCCCAAACTTCTTTAGGTGGATTTTGATATTGCTCATTTATGGAACTTGTGAAACTTTTGCCATTTTCAAATTGATTGCCTCATCTAGTTAGGGTAATGTCTTCTGTAGCAATAAAAGAACTCTGAGGTGCGGTATACTGAAAATTATATCCGCCGCTTGGTTCTCCCAAAGTATCCCAAACTCCCATGGGAAGGGGTGGAACTTCATTTGGGTATGGCTGGATGATATGGTTATAGAACACTCCATCGTCTTCAATAGCATTTACTCCTTGGCTGATGAAGTGTGACATTAATCCTCCAGAACAAGGACTTTGATCGTTCTTTTGATTTTCATTAGCATAGCCCAGGCCTAGCTTGTCGGACTTGTAAGGTATATCGAGGAGCTGTCCCCATACTGTGCAACCACCTTTTTCGATCACAGCTTTGGCATCTTTGAGAGAAGCCATAGTTGTAGTTGGAGTAGCAGAAATATGCTTGGTAGTAGATACATCTGGAGAGACCACCTCAAAAGATTGGCAGGGAGTTTCGATGAATTCGTCATCCAACTCAACATACTTGGAGTTACTCAGGTGACTAACCACATATTCCTCTTCGCCATAAACTGTGACAATCTTTCCTTTTACTAGATACTTCAACTTCTGATGTAGGGTAGAAGTTACAGCATTTGCCCCATGTATCCAAGGGGGAGAATGTGAATACAAGATTACACTCAAAGATGTTTTTGATTCATGGCAAACTTAATAAGCATTCAAACAACAAAGCGGGATCAGAAAACTCAAAGAAAAGCAAGCATTGATCACTCATGACAGAACAGGTTGATCTATTATGCATATAGGTCGACTCAACACAAGCAAAACAAGAAGAATGCAGAAAAGCAGCAGTTAGGTCGACCTACCATCAACCCAGGTCGACCTAAAATGGAGAAAAATCCATATACTTCTGCTAGGTCGACTCACACATCATCTAGGTCGACCTAAATTGATGAAATTTACATATCAGTCTGCTAGGTCAACCTACACATCAACTAGGTCGACCTAATCTGAGAAAATGTCCCCAGAATGCATCTGTAGAGGATTCTGGTCGACCTACTCCTTTAACAGGTCGACCTAACTGGGAGCAAAATTCTGCAAGTTGTGCTAGGTCGACCTAAGCACTAAAAGAGGTCGACCTAACTGATCAAGAAAGTCAAAAATTCTGTTTCTCTCATCTCCAACTGTTAAGCTATCATATATATTGTCCAAGGTTCATTATTACAGGTAACACCAACGACTGAAAGATACACAAAGGATTCTCATCTTCGTTCTTCGTCATCTCCAACACAATTACACATAATCATTCTTGCGTTGAGGGTTAGTGATCGAGTTCGATAACGTCCATGGAACGGAATTGAAGATTCCTAGTGGGTGAAGATTTGTGGGGTTTTTGGTGAATAAAATCTGCGGGTTTTGTCCTCCAAGATAGGTGTTTCTTGGGGGTTTTTATCAAGAGGTTTCATCGAGGATCCGGCTGAGTGTGAAGATTGAAGAACAAGGGTTCGAGGGAATTGAAGACACTGCAGAAAGGGATCAAAGTGAAGCTCTTGGATAACCTTGATCTGACTCAAGATTAAGGGGGAAGAAGATTCAAAGGATCGACATAATTGGTTTATGGTTTATCGCTTTGTTATCTTCTTTGTATATACTACTTTCAACATTAATGAAAGATTACCCAATTTCAGTTTGGAATTGGGGGCAGACGTAGTCGTAGCGAGGACGATCGACGAACTGCCTAAACAAATATCGTGTTCTTGTCGCTTTTACTTTTTTATTTACGTTCTGTTCATATTTGGTTATAATAGCAAATTGATCAACGATTCGAGTGTTAAGATTGTGAATTAAGAACTTATATAAACATCACAATCCATCACATATTGAATCACCGTCAATTTGATCATTATCACCAAGTGTTTGTATATTTGTTTCTATCACTTTTACTGCATTGCAAACATTGTCCATCATACAAGAAGTTAATCTGATTTTCAATAAGAGCAACGCTTTGATTCTGCAACGTATTCTCTTATCACTTACCTCAAGGTTTTGACTGGTTTTAAACACATATACAATCGTTTCGATAGTGGTTCGGAATAGACGCGAGTCGATTCAGAATCACTTCCGCTGAAAAGTCGTTTAACTCCGTAAAACTGTGAACGATCTATTCACCCCCCTCTAGATCCTAAGGCCAGCGCCTACAAGTGGCATCAGAGCTCTGGTTTATTCCGTGCTACGTGAAACACTTATTGGAAAGATGGCTTCCGGACCTAAAGGGGCTCACAATAGAGCTCCAGTTTTCAACGGTGAAAATTATGGCTATTGGAAGGATTGTATGTGTGTCCACATCAATGCAATTGATAGGAACATCTGGACAGCTATTGTCAATGGTCCCTTTCAGATCACCATGACAAATGCAGCTGGTGCAGTTGTTCCAAAACCAGAAAATACTTGGGATGCTGAAGATGAAAAGAGATATGCATACGATTGGAAAGCGAGAAACATTCTAATCTCAGCTCTAGGAGTTGATGAATACTATCGCGTTTCCCATTGTAGATCATCTAAAGCTATGTGGGACACATTGCAAGTTGCCCACGAGGGAACGGATGATGTCAAACTAGCTAGGATCAATACGTTAACTCAAGAGTTCGAACTCTTCCACATGGAAGATGGTGAATCCATCGAAAACATGCAGAAGAGATTCGTTCACCTGAAAAATCGGTTAAATTCTCTTGATAGACCTGTTTCCAATGCAGTTGCTACTAACAAAATCTTAAGATGCTTGAACAGGGAATGGAAACCCAAGGTTACAGCAATAAAGGAAGCAAATGATCTAAACACCTTAGACATTACCACTCTCTTTGGTAAACTAGAGGAACATGAACAACACCTTAAATGCCTTGACATGCATGAGAAAAGGGCAAAGAAAGAAAAGAACATGGAGAAAGAGGTAGAGAAGAAGTCAATAGCTCTAAAAGCTTCAAGCTCCAAGACCTCAAGACAAGAGCCAAAGGATAGTGATACAAGTGATGACGAAGACTCCGATGATGAGGAAATGGGACTGTTTGTGCGAAGATACAACAAATATCTAAAGAAAAATGGAGCAAAACATTCTGACAAAGGTATCTCATAGATAAAAGAAAGCTGTAAGTCATCTTAAACCTGAACTCGTAGATAAGGTATTTCATTCTCAACTAAAACTTGCTTTTGAAGAATTACATAGAGATGCAATTAAAGCTTTCAAACTTTTGGCCTCAAATAAGAAAATCTTTTCATATCTTGAATCAAAAGTTGAGAAAACCGAAAAGGATATGGAAGCTTTAAAACAATCTATGCTAGATATTCAAAAGGATAAAGTTGAAATAGATCCTACATCATGGTTTGGTTGTGAGACATGTCACATTTGGCAAAAAGAAGTAAGAGATCTAAAAGCCAAGTTAGACAAGGCTCTACAACCAAAAGTGACTTTTGCGGTTGATCCAAATAAGTTCAAAAGATCGTATACTCCTTGTCGCTACCGCGAAAAATGGAATCAGAGTCGCCACTAATATATTCATCCCATCGCGGGAAAGGAATATCAGAAACCTAACTCGAAACAAGGACAAGGTCTTTCGACCAGAGAATAAGGCACGGGAGTCGGTTACGCGAGGGGAAGGTGCTAGCACCCCTCACGCCCATCGTACTCGATGGTATCCACCTATGTTTGTTTCTATCTAAAGGGTGTATCTATGTCTAGATCTAAATGCGAATGAATGCAAAAGAAATACGGGGAAAAGAAGGAATTTTTTACAAGTGTGCTCGCTTAGGCCCCGCGACCCAATGCCTACGTATCTTTTTCAGGAATCAGAGCGACCGTAGTTCGGCTCCATATTTTCCATTTGTTTTGTGTTTTTTAGTTGAACAGCGGTTAAGGTCACAATCCACGATGCTCGACCTTTAGAGACTTATACGCCTACTTTTGGAAAGGACTTAACTTGTTCTTAAGTGCCTAACAAGGCAAAAGAAAAGAATCTTGGGTTTGTGTCTTTTATTGTAATTCCACAACGACAAAACCCACAACAAGGCTTCGCATTGCTTCCTTACTTTGTTTTAAGTCTGAGCCTTTTATTAAGCATTTTACATGTTTTTTGGTTGGGTATTTTTTAAGGGAATTTATTTGTGATTTAGATCATACCAAGAAAAAGAGTCTTTTGAATATTTAGAGAATGCACATCGAGGTCTACACCACAATCGTTTCTCTAAACATTAGTTAAGAAATACATTTTTTGAATATTTAGAGAATGCACATCGAGGCCTACGCCACAATCGTTTCTCTAAATGGCGGTTAAGAAATACACCGAGGCCTACGCCTCAATCATTTCTCTTCCGCTAAGTAGGAAAGAACATACATCGGGGCCTACGCCCCAATCATTTCTTTCCTACCACGAAAAGAAAAAGAAAAAAAAACAAAACGGTATGATCCTTATCAATAGTTATTAAGTTTTTTAATGTTGAAAAAGAAAAAGAAATGCGAAAGGGGAACTAACCTATTTTCTAATCTAAGTGTTGTTCTAATTCCTATTTAAGATCTAAACTAATATCTAAAGGGAATATTAAACTAAGAAGAAAATTGTTTAAGTTGACTAAAGTCAAATTTAACAACCAAGGGTATTTTTGGCATTTTACAAAACATTGGAAGTATTCACAAAAATAAAGGAATTATATTCTAAACCTACAAGAAAATATTCACAAGCAATTTGCAATTTTTTATCAAGTCTAAACTATTTTTTAAGAATTAAAACTAAGTATTTACATGGTGGACCAATCAAAAATTAAAGAAATTCAACAATTAAAATTCTAAACGATTAAGCAATTATTCCTAAAAAATCAAGTTGGCAAGAAAAACTATTTTTTATCAATTTTTATTTAGGCAAAAATCAATTAACAAGCAATAAAAGTAAATAAAAAAAACTATCTTCACTTGTTTCTCTTAGTCAACTGGGGGTGTATTAGCAGTAATCTGAACTAAACTGGCTTTGTTAATAGGTGCTTGGGCCAAAACAGGGGAGTGTGAACATGAAAAACGCCAGGCCCAATACCCAAACAGGGCGTTGCATTATCAATGAGGGAGTATGAAACGCAAAAGCGTTCAAAGCCCAGGCTACATGGCCCAAGTCCTCTTTCCCTTTATCTCATTTTATTCCACATTTTATTTGTATTATTACACTGCATGGTGTTTTTTTACATGGAACGTGACATGAAAATACATTGCACCTTCATCAATGGGTCAAGTTTTTAATAAGTGACTACAAGACAAAAACCAGGCTGAGCCAATCATCGGAGGCCACATCATCAGCTAATCATTTAATAATTACAAAAATAACAAAAAAATTGGAACCAGGGCAAATGGCATCGCGCCACGTAAGCAAATAGAGAGGGAGTCCTTGAGAATGCACAGACGCCGGAGATACCAACTCCGGTCGTCTTCTCCGGCCGTCCCGGCGGCGGAGATTCAGAATTTTCCAGAAATCCAAGGAAGCACCACTATTCTACTCAGTTTTTCACGTAGAGTTCAGATCCGTAGTTAGATTTTCCTAGTTCACTCTCTATCATGCAAACCGAACGCATTTAAAAAAGCCCTAACCTAATGAATCTCCATCACAATGCTTGCTAATGGCGTCAAAACGTTCAAAATCATGCATGGAACTCTAATGTCACATTCGAATACTTAAACAAACAATATTCCTCACCAAACAGAACGCAACAGATCAAGAACAAGAATTCCATAGCAATGTGATACATAGCAAAGCATATTTCAGATCTAAATGGCCTAGCACATGCAACTACTATGCTGAGAGAGTCTTAAGAACATACCTATTTGGATCTTGATTCACACAGAAAGCAAAATCCCGCTGCCTCCTCTTTGAATGCGTGAATTTGATGATATGAGTCTTGAGAAGATCTTCACCTTTGCTAAGAAATGAACTCAGGTCTTCTTTTGTATCTTGTGATGAATCATAATAGTGTATTGCTCTCACTTTTGCATCGAACTCCCGGGAGCCACGGACCGCAGAGAATGTGGCGACTCTATGTGGATGAAAGTGATGATGACTCAGTGGTGATGGTGAGAATGAAGATCCATGGGGCTTCAAGATCCAGCTTCGCCATGGTTGTTAAGATGCAAACGGTGATGAATATTGAAGGTTATGGATGATGGTGGAGGTTGGAGCTTTTTGGATGGTTCGTTATGGCTGAAAGAGTTAGTTACGGATCTGTAACTAACCGATGAGAGAGAGAGAGAGAGAGAGATTGGGAGAATGAGAAGAAAACGAGAGTGTGAAGCAAAATCTGGAAAAAATGAATAATGTCCCCGACTTTGTGAAGTGTTTGGTGTTTATATACTTGAGGGCGCACTGAGGTTTATCGTATGGATGAGTGTAGTGTAACTTTCTCCTTCCCTTAATGAGCAAGTTTCTGATTGTAGTAAACATCCTTTATACTTTCTGGGCTTCAGCTTATTGCATGGGCAATTGGAGTAACGCATGCAGTCATGTATGTCACGCGCCCAAAGCTTTTTGGCTTGTACCTTTGGCAAGGACATGACTGGGTCGAGGCATGACTTTAAGGCCTTATAACTTGCTCGTTGCATATTCACTTGGTGTGGTCTCAGGCTTATTAGAAAAAGGATGTGGCAAGGAACACATACACATCACAATGGACTTGATTAGATGCCTATAATTCCCTAATACGGGACGCGAAAATAGCCCACCACGTGCTTGTAGAAATGGCACACGTGACCTAGAATCTAATCCAGCTTGCCATGCAGTGATGACTTGGTGAGGGCATAACTTTTAGGACTTCATAACCGATTCAATACATATTCAATTTGCTTGATTCTTGTGTCAATAGATAGAGGGTATGGCAAAGAACACATTTGTATTGAGTTTGAATTTTCAGGATTCTTGGCATGCCCTATAACGGCCTTTGAAAATGGCACACCATGTGTTTGTCAAAATGCTACCTGCTTGCCCAGAATTTGCCTTGTATACAATGAGATTCTGCCAACTTCTCTCTTCAATAACTTTTGATCCATACTTCATATGAAAAAATTTCCAACTACAAAATTGTAGAGGGCCATGAGATGAACCTTTTTGGTGTCGACCTTGTCTTGATTTAGAACCTCGAAATTTGTGAAAAACGGACCTGAAGTGGGCTGATCAACCAATTCTCAATCTATCCAAAAATTCTCTAAGTATAGAAATTTCCATTTTTAGAAATCCCTATTTCAACTACTTCCCAAATTTGGCAAGTTTTGGCTATCTCTTGATTTTATTTATTTCTTTGACTTGTCTTTGACCGATTTTCCACCAAAAGTCAACATTTGACAGTTGACTTTGACTTTGACCAAAAAGTCAACATTTTCTGATTTTTCTGATTTCAGATGAATTTCCCGATTAATCCGTTTCGGAACCAATGCTTAATCAACTTCCAACCAAATAAACTCCGGTGAATGATATTTCTTCAAGACAGCCATATTTCACGTCCACAAACATCTCCTGATTAAATCCTTGAGCTTTGGTTTGGAGAGAATAGAGCCCTGACTTTAGGAGTATGCTGATGGAAATGATCCTCTATAATCAAACTTCAGATCCTTTCTTCTGAACCAAGAGATTCTCTTAATAAGAGCTCTTTTTTGTCGCTTTTCTTGAACAGTAACTGTGATATGGATGAATGTAATGGATGAATGGCCTATATGAGATATGCGCATGAACGTAATGTGAAGGCCAAATGGGGGATAAATAAGTGGGCAAATTTTGGGGTGCAACAGCTGCCCCTATTCAATCTTCTTGAACCTGAATGTACGAACGACACAAGTCCTGGACATGAGAGGTGTAAGTGGATTGAATACCCGAAAGTACCATCAAAATTTGCATTCTGTGGTAAATAAAAGAGTGTTGAATGTTATCAAAGGATACCAGCTGAAGGTGGATTTTAAATAGATTGCTAACCTTAGTTAGACTTTGAACAAAGAGACGTAGTCGTAGGACGACTCTTAAAGGAAGAAACCAGCCGTAGGGGAATCTTACTGCAATGCTAACCTTAGTTAGACTTGGAGAAGAGACGTAGCCGTGGGACGACTCTTAAAGGAAGAAACCAGCCGTAGGGGAATCTACCAAAATGCTAACCTTAGTTAGACCTTCAAAAGAGACACAGCCGTAGGGTGACTCAACAAGGATGAAACCACCCGTAGGGGAATCCGATCCTGATTGCTAACCTTAGTTAGACTTGGAGAAGAGACGTTGCCGTGGGACGACTCTTAAAGGAAGAAACCAGCCGTAGGGTGACTCAACAAGGATGAAACCAGCCGTAGGGGAATCCGATCCTGATTGCTAACCTTAGTTAGACTTGGAGAAGAGACGTAGCCGTGGGACGACTCTTAAAGGAAGAAACCAGCAGGGGAATCTACCAAAATGCTAACCTTAGTTAGACTTCCAAAAGAGACACAGCCGTAGGGTGACTCTAGATCTGCAAAGGTACGCCAATAATCATTGGACTTTCCTGAGGAGGACTAGTAATGACTAGACTCTATGGGGATGTTTATGAACACTGAATTTTGAAGGCGATGCCAATAAACATTGGGCTAGACAGAAAGAAAGGCTAGTGACAACTAGAATCAATCAGGGGATGCCAGTAAACACTGGGCGTTCAAGAAGATATTGATGCTTGCGAAGCATAAGAATTACATGGATCCCTCAGGCCAAAAGGCGGGGTGTAACCCTTCAAGGGTGGCAATCATTCGAATTACCACACACATAGTATGGATTTCAAATGATTGAAAAATGAGATTGGTTGAATGCCCACCCTCATTCGCACTCTATTATGCACGCGGCATGCGGGAAAATAACCAAAACAAGACTTGCAAGAAGCAAGAGGTATCCCTTATACAAAAGGCAGTAAGGGGACTCACAAAAAGTGAATACAAAGAGAGGACTGGTGACGACCAGACTCTATTAGATGACGCCAGTAAACACTGGACTTTGAAAGAGGTATTTTTGCTTATGGAACAGAAGAACTACATGGTTCCCTCAGGCCAAAAGGCGGGGTGTAATTCTACAAGGGTGACAATCATTCGAATTGCCACACACAAAGTATGGATTATCCAAACGATTGAACTCATCAAACAGGAAATAACCAAAGAGACAATGATCTTAATGAAGACTGACTTTGTATTCAATCCACACTGGAGAGAAAGTGAGACTTCTTCTGGGGATATATATTACCTTGTGCCTTTGGAGCATAAACAAACTTGACTTATGCATTGATGCAGGTTTGAATTTTTCCATGGAGTAATGCTCCATATTCATGGAAATGCCACGCTTTTTGTAGATGTAATGTGAATGCCATAACTACTATATGCAGAAAGGGTGAATGAACATCGGAAAAAGCCTTCTGTCCTAAGCACTCTGTGGGGAACTTTTCTTGAGGCCCTGATTTGCGAGGCCACACCAGATGGTTTCTTGACCGACCCCCAATATGTAACTTCTGCAGGGGGGGAAACTTGCACCATAAGACTTGTGAGGAAGGGAGCGCGATGGCACTTTTGAGAGACATTACCGTCATCATGCCTGGAAACTTTGAAGATTGCGCCTCCCCTTTTGAACTTCTACATCTTTGTCGAAGAATAAGGGAATCTAATCAACACCGGGGAGCATTTGAACCTTGGAAGAGAGTTCCTCAGAGAAATAAACTCTGGTATTTGCGGGAAAGGAGACCTTTGGGTTCCATATCGACAGAGATATTTGGTTGATACTTTCTGAAGCGTAGGTACTGGCATCCGACCGTGCTGAATGATCGGAGATTCCTGCAAAACAAATCAAGCACATATGCCCCAGGTATGATGGTTCTACCTCGTCCACCATCCCAAGTACTCAAAAATCTTTAAGCAATTCTATCTGTTTTAGATCATGTTCTTTTTGTAGGACTTCGATGTTAGAAATGCAATGCTTACCAAAATAATTGGACGTTTTTGTAAACAAAACAGTAAAAGTAAAACGATGTAGGAATTTTTGGAGTGAAAAATCTTTTTATTAATGAAAAGAAATGCCTAACATAGGCGAGTACATCAGGAAGTGGCCACCTTAAAGAGGTGGCCACCAAAAAGGAAAACAAATAGCATTTAAAAACATGGCAACGTAAGAACAGATTCCATTGGGTTCCAATCTTGCTATGCCTTGCAGATCTTCCATGTTCCTTCTGTTTTGCTTTCAGAAATGGATGAATGAATTTGGTCCTTTACCCTTCTGAGTCCTCCAATTGTGGTGACTAACTATGCTCGAGGATCTAATGCACGACGCAGTCATTCGCTTTTTGTCCCTCTTTTGCCTGGACCGCCCTTTCGGGTTTTCAATCCACCAGGACCCCTTTTTTGCCTAAGTCGCCCTTTCGGGTTTTCAACTTAGCGGGTGTACTTTATTTATTTTTTATTCTTTTGCCTGATCTTTTCCTTTTCTTTTATTTTTATTTTTGATCAGGTTTATGCGAAGTATTTTTTAACTGCGTCGGCATTCACGGGAAGTGGGAAGTCTTCGCCATCCATAGTTGAGAGGATCATGGCGCCACCTGAGAAGACTTTCTTTACAACATAAGGCCCTTCGTAATTCGGAGTCCACTTTCCCCTAGGGTCGTTGTGAATAGGCAGGATCTTCTTGAGCACAAGGTCACCAACCTGAAAGTGTCGAGGTCAAATCTTCTTGTCGAAGGCTCTCTTCATCTTCTTTTGATAGGCTTGCCCATGGCATATGGCTGCTAGTCTCTTTTCATCAATGAGGTTCAGTTGATCAAATCTGGTCTGGACCCAATTAGCTTCACTGAGCTTCACATCTGTTAATACCCTTAATGAAGGAATCTCAACCTCAACCGGAAGAATCGCTTCCATGCCATATACTAATGAGAAGGGAGTTGCCCCTGTGGAAGTACGCACCGAGGTACGATAACCATGTAAAGCAAAGGGAAACATCTCATGCCAATCCTTATAAGTGACCACCATCTTTTGCACAATCTTCTTGATATTTTTATTGGCCGCTTCAACTGCGCCATTCATCTTTGGCCGATACGGGGAGGAGTTATGATGCGTAATCTTGAAATTCTCGCATAATTCCTTCATCATCTTATTATTGAGGTTGGATCCATTATCAGTGATAATTCTCTCAGGAACCCCATAACGACAAATTATATGGTGCTTGATGAAGCGAGTCACTACTTGCTTGGAGACATTTGCATAAGAAGCAGCTTCAACCCACTTGGTGAAGTAGTCAATAGCAACGAGGATGAAGCGATGTCCGTTAGAGGCGGTGGGCTTTATTTCCCCAATCATATCGATGCCCCACATAGCAAACGGCCAAGGAGATGTCAACACATTCAGAGGAACTGGAGGTACATGAACCCTATCTGCATACACTTGACATTTGTAACATACCACCACATGGTTGAAACAATCGTGTTCCAGGGTCGACCAATAATAACCTGCTCTCAATATTTTTCTAGCCATGGTGTGCCCACTTGCATGTGTACCAAAGGATCCTTCATGCACCTCTTGCATGATCTTTGCTGCTTCGTGTCTATCCACGCATCTGAGCAACACAGAATCAAAGTTCCTCTTGTACAACACACCTCCAGCAATGAAGAACTTGGCAGACAGTCTCTTCAAAGTTTTCCTATCTGTAAGGGAAGCGCCCTCAGGATACTCTTGGGTTTCCAGAAATTTCTTAATGTCATAAAACCATGGTTTCTCATTAGGCACATTATCAATGACGCCACAGAATGCAGGTTCATCCAACCTTTTGATCACAATTGACGGCGCTTCATTGTCCCATTTGACTTTGAACATGGATGCTAAAGTGGCCAAAGCATCAGCCAAATGATTTTCCTCTCGAGGGATGTGATCAAAGGTAATCTCATCAAAGTATTGAGCCAGTTTCACCACATGTTCTCTATAGGGAATCAAATTGGGGTGGCGTGTTTCCCAATCTCCGTTGATTTGACTAATTACCAAAGCAGAATCTCCATAAACTGCGAGGTTTTTAATCCTTAAATCAATGGCAGCCTCAATACCATATATGCACGCCTCGTATTCAGCCACATTATTAGTACAATCAAAACAAATCCTGGCCGTGAATGGAATATGAAAACCTGTTGGAGAAGTGAGCACAGCCCCAATACCATTACCCAATGCTTTCAAGGCACCATCGAACACGAGCGTCCATCGCGCCCCTGGTTCAGGTCCCTCCTCTTGATCTTGACATTTGGAAGTCTCTGCCACACACATTATATCCTCATCCGGAAACTCAAAGTACATAGACTGGTAATCGTCCACAGGTTGATGCGCGAGATAATCAGCAATCACACTACTCTTAATGGCCTTCTGAGTAGTGTATTGTATGTCATATTCTGTCAAGATCATTTGCCAACGGGCAATCCTCCCTGTCAATGCTGGTTTCTCAAATATATATTTGATCGGATCCATTTTTGAAATCAATAAAGTGGTGTGAGTCAACATATACTGTCTCAGTCGGCGAGCAGCCCATGCCAAAGCACAGCAAGTTTTCTCGAGTAGTGAGTATCTTGATTCACAATCGGTAAACTTTTTGCTAAGGTAATAAATTGCGTGCTCTTTTCGACCGGACTCGTCATGCTGACCCAGCACACACCCCATTGAATTCTCGAGGACCGTCAGGTACATAATCAAAGGTCTACCTTCCACTGGAGGCATGAGGATTGGAGTCTCTTGCAAATACTCTTTAACCTTATCAAATGCCTTTTGACAATCGTCATCCCACTTTATTGCCTGATTCTTTCTCAATAGCTTGAAGATAGGTTCACACGTGGCGGTAAGGTGTGAGATGAACCTTGCAATATAATTCAACCTTCCCAAGAACCCACGAACCTGTTTCTCAGTTCTCGGCTCAGGCATCTCTTGTATAGCTTTTACCTTGGCGGGATCGACCTCAATACCCCTTTCACTTACAATGAAACCAAGCAACTTTCCTGATCTCACTCCGAAAGTGCATTTATTAGGATTCAACCTTAACCTGAACTTTCTTAACCTTTCAAACAACTTCTTCAGGTGGACAAGGTGCTCCTCCTCAGTATGGGACTTTGCAATCATGTCGTCCACATAGACCTCAATCTCTTTATGAATCATGTCGTGAAACAAAGTCACCATAGCTCTTTGATAGGTTGCCCCAGCATTCTTCAACCCAAACGGAATGACCTTGTAACAAAAGGTGCCCCAAGGCGTAATGAATGTTGTCTTTTCCATGTCCTCGGGCGCCATCTTTATCTGATTGTAACCAGAAAAACCGTCCATGAAGGAGAAAACCGAGAACTGAGCAGTATTATCTACCAATACATCAATGTGAGGAAGCGGGAAATCATCCTTCGGGCTTGCTCTATTCAGATCTCGATAGTCGACACACATTCGTACCTTCCCATCTTTCTTAGGTACAGGTACAATGTTGGCGACCCATGGTGGATAAACTGTTACAGCAAGAAAACCTGCATCGAACTGCTTCTGAACCTCTTCCTGGATTTTCTTGGACATATCAGGACGTGTTCTCCTGAGTTTCTGTTTGACGGGCGGAGAATTTTCTTTAAGGGGTAGCCTGTGCACAACAATATCAGTATCTAATCCAGGCATATCTTCGTAAGACCAAGCGAAGATATCAGAATACTCTTTCAACATTCCAATCAACTTTTCTTTCACATTCTCATTCAAAGAGGCCCCTATTTTAACCTCCCTTCTCATCTCTTCGGTGCCAAGATTCACCGTCTCAATAGGCTCTTGATGTGGCTCGATCACTTTCTCTTCTTGTTTCAACAATCTGGCCAACTCATCCGGGAGTTCACAATCTTCTTCATCCCCTTCTTCCGCGGTGTAGATAGGATTGTTGAAGTCATAACGAGGCATAGCAAGATCGTTACCAACAGAATCTGGAGGAGAAGTGGATCTGCATGAATTATGATTTATGCTTTATTTTAGAGTGGAGGGATGATAATGAATAAGAAACGTTGCCATTTTTTATTTTTTTATTTATTTAAAATAAATGTAAAAGTAAAAAAAAAGAAAGACAGGGAGCAAAATATTTGAATGCAAAAACGTCCTTTTATTAATGGTTTTAACATTGAAAAACAACAAATGATGCCCTACATGTGTTCACTGTGTCTTGGGCAGAACACAGGAATTATTGTATGATAAATAAAAACAGACAATATTACTCTTGATCAGAAGCAATTGAGATGATGTCCTCGGACGACCAGTTGAGAAGCTTCTGTCCTGGGATACACGGCTTGATCCATTCTTCAATGTCATAATCACTGTCCATATCATCATCAACAGCGCAAATATGATCCTTGACGATGCCAGCACTAGAGAACTTGATCGGAACGAAGGTTCCGGACTTTTTGGAGGCCTCATTAGATGAACTCTGACCCAACTGATATCCAATCCCACATTTATCCTGCTTGATTGGTAGATCCAAGACTCGGCCCCATCCTTCAGGATGACCGGATTCAACCACAGCTTTAGCTTCCTTTAGTGAAGACATGGGAGCCTCCAACTTCTTATTATCAACATAAGGGATCTTGATAGTCTGGATAGCCTCAAAGGCTTGGCAAGGCGTCTCGTGGACCTCTCCTTCCACATCAATATACCTGAAGGACGCAAGATGGCTTACCACGTGTTCTTCCTCCCCACATATTGTGACTATCTTTCCTTGAGTCGCGAATTTGAGTTTCTGATGCAATGTGGAAGTCACGGCCCCAACGGCATGGATCCATGGACGTCCCAGGAGACAACTGTAAGACGGGTGGATATCCATCACAAAGAAAGTAATAGTGAAAAGCTGAGGGCCTATCATTATTGGCAAGTCTACCTCCCCAAACACTGATCTCTTCGTCCCATCAAAGGCTCTCACTGTCAATTCACTCGGCCTTATCTCAACACCAGAATAATCTAGCCTCATCAAGGACGACTTCGGCAACACATTCAAAGAGGATCCATTATCCACAAGAACACGTGATAACATAGTCCCTTTACACTCCACCGATATATGTAAAGCTCTACTGTGGTTTTTACCTTCGGGAGGCAGATCTGCATCGGTGAATCCTAATCCATTACCCGCATTGATGTTTGACACCACTCCTTCAAGTTGATTCACTAAGATTTCTGGAGGGACAAAGGCAGTACTTAGAAGCCTCAATAAAGCATTTCGATGTGCCTCCGAACACAAGAGCAACTGTAAGATCGAAATCTTTGATTGAGTTTGACTCAGTTGGTCAACCACTTTATATTCACTCTTCTTGATGATCTTTAGGAATTCTTCCATCTCTTTGGCCACAGTGTCCTCAGAGTTAGACCTTTTCCCCTGACCCACTGTATCTTCTACCACTCTTTTCCCTTTTGCTTGAGCTAGAGCTTCTGCATTGTCATCGCGAGTATTCTGGGGAGGATTGAAAATACGACCACTTCTTGTCATCCTTCCAATGCCAACGACATTACCCACTTCTTCTTTCTCAACCGGCATTTTAATCTCATACTTGGCCCCTTGGTAGAAAACTTCTCCGCCATAATTCCATGGGATTGCTTTTTCACTAGTATACGGAACGGGACCAGGCAACTTAATGACCAAGGGCGGCGCTCTGGCAGGAACTGGAATCTTAGCAGGAGTATACGTGATGGATACCACATTAACTACATTTTCAACCCTTTCAGGACGTCGCACATGCTCAAACTGTAGATACCCACTATCCATCAACTGTTGAATCTCACCTTTCACCTTATCACAAACTGTGGAAATGGTCATGCAATCAGTACAGAATTCTCCACAACCAGAGTATAGACCCATCCTCAATAATTCTGTCTTCAATAATGGCAACAATGAACCCAATTCATTCACATCCTTGATCAAGCAAGCGTCTTCAACAACCTCGATGGCATTTGCAGCATGAGTTCCATGGGGAGGCATGGGATTTTGAACAACATTAGGTCCTTGAGTAGGAGTAAACTCAATGGCCTTAGAGTCGAGAAGATTTTGAACCAGATTTTTCAATGCCTTACAATTTTCAATATTGTGCCCAGGTGCCCCAGAGTGGAATTCACATCTCGCATTGGCATCCCAATTAGGAGGCAACTTTGCAGGAGTGGCTAGAGTCCTCAATTGTACTAACTTCAAATCGAGGAGATATGGCAGTACTTGAGCATATGCCATTGGGATCGGATCGAAAACCCTTTCTGGCATTTTCGGTCGTTGTTGATACTGACGTGGCGGATACCCTTGTTGTTGATGTTGGAAGGGAGCATTTGGTATAGTCACAGCGGCTACTTGTTGATGAGCCTGATTTCTGCCCCCGCTATAGTAAGCAGCACTAGTCTCACCTTCCCTCTTCTTGGCAAACCCATTGTATGGCTTCTTTCCACCGGCCCCAGAAGAGGAACTAGCAGCACTTGGATTCTGTATTCTACCAGCCTTAATCCCACTTTCAATTCGTTCACCAATCATAACCAATTCGGCGAAACTCGAGGATGCAGAGCAGGCGGAGTAGTATTGGCCCTCCAGAGTGTTGGTGAATAAGTCCATCATCTCTCTTTCCAACATAGGTGGCTGGACTCTAGCTGCCAACTCGCGCCATTTCTGCGCATATTCTTTGAAAGACTCATTAGCTTTCTGGGCTAGATTCTGTAACTGAGTGCGATTCGGGGCCATGTCAACATTATACTGATACTGCTTCACGAAGGCCTCAACTAGGTCCCTCCAACTTCGGATGTGAGTTCTCTCTAACCTCATATACCATTCCAAGGAGGCCCCAGTCAGGCTATCTTGGAAAAAATGCATCAACAGTCCTTCGTCCTTAGAGTATACATGCATCTTGCGATAGTAAGCTCGGACATGTGTCTTAGGGCAAGTATTCCCCTTGTATTTCTCAAAATCAGGTACTTTGAATTTCGGTGGCACACGGACGCCAGGAACCAAACCCAAATCACTGATATCCATACCAAGTCCTTGGCCTTCCATTGCCCTCATCCTCTCTTCCGGACCTCTAAACATCCTTCCAGCATCATGTGGAAATCCCCATTCACTTTCAGGAAACAAGTCCTCATGTCGGTCCTCTTCCAAAACGGGGATAGCAGCAGCCCTTCTGATTTGTTATGTGGTTTGTCCTTCAGGAGTGGGTTGGGGAGGCCCACGGGGATTACCTTGATTAGCAGCAGGAGGAATTACACCAGGTCCTCCGATCACAGGCTCACCATTGACACGAATATCAGCAGGATTTCTTTGTGGGGGATCCGCGACAACCTGAGCAACTGTGTCCATCCTGATTCTGAGTTCTTCTTGGCGATCAACCATGTTTTGCATGACTTCCATGAACTGAGCCATCTGAGCAGTAACCTGGGTTCTCATCTGGATAAGATCGTCCCTTAACTGATCCATTTGCAGTGAATGATTAGCTCTTGTGTAGTAGCGATGTGTAGGTGGAGGTGCAATTGCTGAAAGAGAAAACCTATTCAGTCAAATAAGAACACCATCTGATGTACCTGTTTGTGCATGATGTGCATGAGGTGCATGTGTGCATATGATGTGAGGTGCCATTTTTAGAGTATCCAAAACAGTTAATATTAATCAAGAATGTTTAACAATGTGATAAAAGATAAGTATCAAGAGAAACTAGTTTTTTATTCATAACAGAAATTTAAACTTGGGCAAGTCATACATCAACAAGATAATTCAACAAGGGAAATAAAAGACCCCATCCAACAAGTCTGGTGGTGGTCGAGACATACAAACTCAAACATCAATTCATCTGAATATAAAATAGAGGCCCTCCTTGTTTGAAGTGCTCATCGCTCCACTTCTTAGTTTCATCGAACAGTTTCTTGGTTGCTTCTCGATCCCTTCCTTTAAGAAGACTTTGAATCACCTCATCTTTGCAAAACAAATGCCCATCCAGCTTTTTACAGCACTCCCTAAGTTCGTCACATCCTTTGCAATCTGGGAGATAAGTCTTCTCGGGTGCATTCTCCATATCTGCCATTTGATCTCTGAGCTTGACATTCTCTTCTGTTAGTCGAGCGGAGCGGAGATGACTACCTTTAAGCTGTGTCTCAACTGCCATCCTTTGGGTAATTTCCTCCTCAAGCTTCTTCTCAACTACCATCCTCCGGGCAGTTTCCTCTTCGAGCTTCTTTTTCATAGTCCTCAGCTTATATTTGGTCTCTTTTTCTAGTTGGAGATTGTGGGCTTTTAAGTCCTCTTGGTATTCGCGTTTGAGTTTTTCCTCTGCTTCCTTTACAGCCTTTTCTATGACTTCTTGAGGGTCTTCAGTAAAAGCAGCAGCAGCTTTCCCACCTCTATCTGTTCTGGTCCTCTTCCTAACTTGGGAAGATTCTCCTTTCAGCATTTTAAGTTCACGGGCCAACTCATTCTTTGTCTGTTTAATGAAGTAGTGTTTCAAATCCGTATCCCTATCTTTCTCTTTCAATCTCAAATTTGCGACGCGGACTTGATCAAATCTTTCCCTCGGCACCACAGCTTCTACTATCTTTGGAGGTTGTGCATACAAGAGAGGAACTTCCGGGAATGGTAACCGAAGTGTCTTGACTCTCTCCTTGACCCAATCAGTGTAAGGATCCATGGCAATAGCATTCTTGGCTCCCAAAGTGGATCTTTCACCTATGCGGATATTATTCCAAGCCTTCCTGATTTCCTCAAGTGCTACGGGGTCAGTCCCCTTTTCAAAATACACGGATTAGTGGATCTCCTTATCCAAAGGGGCATCCTTCAAGGTATAACCCAACTGACGAAGAGCGAGAACTGGGTTATAGTTAATGCATCCTCTTTTCCCAATGAGTGGGACGTTACCAAAGTTTTCGCATCTAACAATGACTTCGGATATACCTGTTCGGAGTTGGTACCACACAATGTCGTTTGCAGTAAGTCCCATGATTCTTTGAGACCACTTTTGAGTAGAAGTAACAAACGGACCACTTGTAGGCAGATGAGACTTGAACCAGGTGTACAGTAATGGAAGGCACCCTCGGATAGCTCCTCTTTTCCCATGTCGAGAGTGAATAGAATAGTACGTATCGGTCAATAAAGTAGGGACTGGATTCTTATCCATAAAGAGACATATAGCCGCCAAATCAACGAACTTGTGAATGTTAGGAAACATCACGATCCCATATATTAGGACGGCCAGAAGGGCATTGAAAGCCTCCCACATATTTTGTCAGCGAATTCCTGGGCTTTTTCAATTAAGAAACTCATGTAGAAACCATGAGTGTCGCCATTTTTCTTCCAGTTGTTATGAACATCTCCTAGGCCCAAATAAAGGGTGTTGGCGATATAATCCAACCTAGGTTTATCCGGGACGCAAACAAAAGGCACTCGGTGTTGAACCTTGATATTGAGGATGTGAGAGTACTCCTCGAGAGTGGGAGCCAGCTGATAATCTGAGAATGTAAAACACCGTATGTCAGGGTCATAGAACTGGAGCAGAGTAGATAAAGCCCATTCATCGACGCGAGAATACATGAGAGATAAGATGTTGCCATAACTGTCACTAAACACCGTTTCATTATGCCCAGTGATCAATTCACCCAACTGTCCCAACTGGACCAAGCCTTCGCGGTGGAAAGTATAAGTGTGTGTGCGCCTAGTAGTCCCTTGATTGGCGGTCACATTGTTATCCATTCTTGACAGGAAGTGTTGACTTTGAATACCCTGAAAAATGGCATGCATATGAATATTAATCTCTTTTTTTCTTTTTCTTCTCTTTTTTTCCTTTCTTTTCTTCTTTCTTTTTTTTTTCATTCATTGTTTTTTCGAAATTAAACATGCTATGATGAGTATGATGCAATGAAAAGTCCTCCCCATATAAGAGAAGTGTATGTTGCTTCTGAACAAGATCGGATGTTGCAGGATCAAAAGTCCGGCATGGGCACCAAAAAACCACAAGAACCATAGTCACCAACAGAACAGAACAGTCACCAACGGTACCTGTCATGTATATCCCTCCCCACTCACGGGTGAATCTAGGCCAAGGTAGGTCAAAGTGGCAACCAACGTTATCAGTCCTCCTGAGGTACCACCATCGTTGCATCTACATGCCAACAATGATACCCCATTTGGACCTCGACTGGGCGTGGGTCTCATGATCGCACTAGACAAGACCTGACATCTCATCGGCGTCATGACTATCCATTCTATCCTAGGTATCCTATGTGTCAACTCTGGCCTGGGTATTGGGCCTTTTACCTCATAGAACATCCCACCCAACCTGCAAACAGAGAAAATATGTGGCCCCCACGGGGACCCATAATATAGTCCAGATGCATGGGAAAAGTAAACATGCTATGCAAGCAGGAAAATAAACATGATATGCAAGAATATATACAGGATGTAAACATATAAACAAATAAAGAAACACCCAATAAACAAAACAAACAAAGGCTAGGATCGACTCTCAAAGAATGGACCAGCACAGGTCTATCACATCCCCAGCAGAGTCGCCAGCTGTCGCTACCGCGAAAAATGGAATCAGAGTCGCCACTAATATATTCATCCCATCGCGGGAAAGGAATATCAGAAACCTAACTCAAAACAAGGACAAGGTCTTTCGACCAGAGAATAGGGCACGGGAGTCGGTTACGCGAGGGGAAGGTGCTAGCACCCCTCACGCCCATCGCACTCGATGGTATCCACCTATGTTTGTTTCTATCTAAAGGGTGTATCTATGTCTAAATCTAAATGCGATTGAATGCAAAAGAAATACGGGGAAAAGAAGGAATTATTTACAAGTGTGCTCGCTTAGGCCCCGCGACCCAATTCCTACGTATCCTTTTCAGGAATCAGAGCGACCGTAGTTCGGCTCCATAGTTTCCATTTGTTTTGTGTTTTTTAGTTGAACAGCGGTTAAGGTCACAATCCACGATGCTCGACCTTTGGAGACTTATACGCCTACTTTTGGAAAGGACTTAACTTGTTCTTAAGTGCCTAACAAGGCAAAAGAAAAGAATCTTGGGTTTGTGTCTTTTATTGTAATTCCACAACGACAAAACCCACTACAAGGCTTCGCATTGCTTCCTTACTTTGTTTTAAGTCTGAGCCTTTTATTAAGCATTTTACATGTTTTTTGGTTGGGTATTTTTTAAGGGAATTTATTTGTGATTTAGATCATACCAAGAAAAAGAGTCTTTTGAATATTTAGAGAATGCACATCGAGGTCTACACCACAATCGTTTCTCTAAACATTAGTTAAGAAATACAGTTTTTGAATATTTAGAGAATGCACATCGAGGCCTACGCCACAATCGTTTCTCTAAATGGCGGTTAAGAAATACACCGAGGCCTACGCCTCAATCATTTCTCTTCCGCTAAGTAGGAAAGAACATAGATCGGGGCCTACGCCCCAATCATTTCTTTCCTACCACGAAAAGAAAAAGAAAAAAAACAAAACGGTATGATCCTTATCAGTAGTTATTAAGTTTTTTAATGTTGAAAAAGAAAAAGAAATGCGAAAGGGGAACTAACCTATTTTCTAATCTAAGTGTTGTTCTAATTCCTATTTAAGATCTAAACTAATATCTAAAGGGAATATTAAACTAAGAAGAAAATTGTTTAAGTTGACTAAAGTCAACTTTAACAACCAAGGGTATTTTTGGCATTTTACAAAACATTGGAAGTATTCACAAAAATAAAGGAATTATATTCTAAACCTACAAGAAAATATTCACAAGCAATTTGCAATTTTTTATCAAGTCTAAACTATTTTTTAAGAATTAAAACTAAGTATTTACATGGTGGACCAATCAAAAATTAAAGAAATTCAACAATTAAAATTCTAAACGATTAAGCAATTATTCCTAAAAAATCAAGTTGGCAAGAAAAACTATTTTTTATCAATTTTTATTTAGGCAAAAATCAATTAACAAGCAATAAAAGTAAATAAAAAAAAACTATCTTCACTTGTTTCTCTTAGTCAACTGGGGGTGTATTAGCAGTAATCTGAACTAAACTGGCTTTGTTAATAGGTGCTTGGGCCAAAACAGGGGAGTGTGAACATGAAAAACGCCAGGCCCAATACCCAAACAGGGCGTTGCATTAGCAATGAGGGAGTATGAAACGCAAAAGCGTTCAAAGCCCAGGCTACATGGCCCAAGTCCTCTTTCCCTTTATCTCATTTTATTCCACATTTTATTTGTATTATTACACTGCATGGTGTTTTTTTACATGGAACGTGACATGAAAATACATTGCACCTTCATCAATGGGTCAAGTTTTTAATAAGTGACTACAAGACAAAAACCAGGCTGAGCCAATCATCGGAGGCCACATCATCAGCTAATCATTTAATAATTACAAAAATAACAAAAAAATTGGAACCAGGGCAAATGGCATCGCGCCACGTAAGCAAATAGAGAGGGAGTCCTTGAGAATGCACAGACGCCGGAGATACCAACTCCGGTCGTCTTCTCCGGCCGTCCCGGCGGCGGAGATTCAGAATTTTCCAGAAATCCAAGGAAGCACCACTATTCTACTCAGTTTTTCACGTAGAGTTCAGATCCGTAGTTAGATTTTCCTAGTTCACTCTCTATCATGCAAACCGAACGCATTTAAAAAAGCCCTAACCTAATGAATCTCCATCACAATGCTTGCTAATGGCGTCAAAAAGTTCAAAATCATGCATGGAACTCTAATGTCACATTCGAATACTTAAACAAACAATATTCCTCACCAAACAGAACGCAACAGATCAAGAACAAGAATTCCATAGCAATGTGATACATAGCAAAGCATATTTCAGATCTAAATGGCCTAGCACATGCAACTACTATGCTGAGAGAGTCTTGAGAACATACCTATTTGGATCTTGATTCACACAGAAAGCAAAATCCCGCTGCCTCCTCTTTGAATGCGTGAATTTGATGATATGAATCTTGAGAAGATCTTCACCTTTGCTAAGAAATGAACTCAGGTCTTCTTTTGTATCTTGTGATGAATCATAATAGTGTATTGCTCTCACTTTTGCATCGAACTCCCGGGAGCCACGGACCGCAGAGAATGTGGCGACTCTATGTGGATGAAAGTGATGATGACTCAGTGGTGATGGTGAGAATGAAGATCCATGGGGCTTCAAGATCCAGCTTCGCCTTGGTTGTTAAGATGCAAACGGTGATGAATATTGAAGGTTATGGGTGATGGTGGAGGTTGGAGCTTTTTGGATGGTTCGTTATGGCTGAAAGAGTTAGTTACGGATCTGTAACTAACCGATGAGAGAGAGAGAGAGAGAGAGAGAGAGATTGGGAGAATGAGAAGAAAACGAGAGTGTGAAGCAAAATCTGGAAAAAATGAATAATGTCCCCGACTTTGTGAAGTGTTTGGTGTTTATATACTTGAGGGTGCACTGAGGTTTATCGTATGGATGAGTGTAGTGTAACTTTCTCCTTCCCTTAATGAGCAAGTTTCTGATTGTAGTAAACATCCTTTATACTTTCTGGGCTTCAGCTTATTGCATGGGCAATTGGAGTAACGCATGCAGTCATGTATGTCACGCGCCCAAAGCTTTTTGGCTTGTACCTTTGGCAAGGACATGACTGGGTCGAGGCATGACTTTAAGGCCTTATAACTTGCTCGTTGCATATTCACTTGGTGTGGACTCAGGCTTATTAGAAAAAGGATGTGGCAAGGAACACATACACATCACAATGGACTTGATTAGATGCCTATAATTCCCTAAAACGGGACGCGAAAATAGCCCACCACGTGCTTGTAGAAATGGCACGCGTGACCTAGAATCTATTCCAGCTTGCCATGCAGTGATGACTTGGTGAGGGCATAACTTTTAGGACTTCATAACCGATTCAATACATATTCAATTTGCTTGATTCTTGTGTCAATAGATAGAGGGTATGGCAAAGAACACATTTGTATTGAGTTTGAATTTTCAGGATTCTTGGCATGCCCTATAACGGCCTTTGAAAATGGCACACCATGTGTTTGTCAAAATGCTACCTGCTTGCCCAGAATTTGCCTTGTATACAATGAGATTCTGCCAACTTCTCTCTTCAATAACTTTTGATCCATACTTCATATGAAAAAATTTCCAACTACAAAATTGTAGAGGGCCATGAGATGAACCTTTTTGGTGTCGACCTTGTCTTGATTTAGAACCTCGAAATTTGTGAAAAACGGACCTAAAGTGGGCTGATCAACCAATTCTCAATCTATCCAAAAATTCTCTAAGTATAGAAATTTCCATTTTTAGAAATCCCTATTTCAACTACTTCCCAAATTTGGCAAGTTTTGGCTATCTCTTGATTTTATTTATTTCTTTGACTTGTCTTTGACCGATTTTCCACCAAAAGTCAACATTTGACAGTTGACTTTGACTTTGACCAAAAAGTCAACATTTTCTGATTTTTCTGATTTCAGATGAATTTCCCGATTAATCCGTTTCGGAACCAATGCTTAATCAACTTCCAACCAAATAAACTCCGGTGAATGATATTTCTTCAAGACAGCCATATTTCACGTCCACAAACATCTCCTGATTAAATCCTTGAGCTTTGGTTTGGAGAGAATAGAGCCCTGACTTTAGGAGTATGCTGATGGAAATGATCCTCTATAATCAAACTTCAGATCCTTTCTTCTGAACCAAGAGATTCTCTTAATAAGAGCTCTTTTGTGTCACTTTTCTTGAACAGTAACTGTGATATGGATGAATGTAATGGATGAATGGCCTATATGAGATATGCGCATGAACGTAATGTGAAGGCCAAATGGGGGATAAATAAGTGGGTAAATTTTGGGGTGCAACAGCTGCCCCTATTCAATCTTCTTGAACCTGAATGTACGAACGACACAAGTCCTGGACATGAGAGGTGTAAGTGGATTGAATACCCGAAAGTACCATCAAAATTTGCATTCTGTGGTAAATAAAAGAGTGTTGAATGTTATCAAAGGATACCAGCTGAAGGTGGATTTTAAATAGATTGCTAACCTTAGTTAGACTTTGAACAAAGAGACATAGCCGTAGGACGACTCTTAAAGGAAAAAACCAGCCGTAGGGGAATCTTACCGCAATGCTAACCTTAGTTAGACTTGGAGAAGAGACGTAGCCGTGGGACGACTCTTAAAGGAAGAAACCAGCCGTAGGGGAATCTACCAAAATGCTAACCTTAGTTAGACCTTCAAAAGAGACACAGCCGTAGGGTGACTCAACAAGGATGAAACTAGCCGTAGGGGAATCCGATCCTGATTGCTAACATTCTTTTTGAAAAATACTGTGATAAACATGGAATTGAGCATAACTTTTCAGCTCCTAGAACACCTCAACAAAACGGAGTAGTTGAACGTAAAAATCGGGTTCTAGAGGAGTTGGCAAGAACAATGCTGAATGAGGGTACTCTACCCAAGTATTTCTGGGCTGACGCGATTAGCACCGCATGTTATGTTTTAAATAGGATAATAATACGTCCTATACTGAACAAAACTCCCTATGAATTACTAAAAGGTAGAAAACCAAATGTATCTCATCTCCATGTATTCGGTTGCAAGTGTTTTGTCTTGAACAATGGTAAGGATAATCTTGGTAAATTCGATGCTAAAGATGATGAGGGCATATTCCTTGGTTACTCACAATCTAGCAAAGCATATCGGGTATATAATAAGAGATTACTTATAGTAGAAGAGTCCGTACACGTGTCTTTTGATGAATCTTATGCAAAATATGTCGAGAAAGGTCTTTCGTTTAATGGTGCAGGTCCATCCACTGAAGACATTGTCAAGGATAAGGAAGACGAGAATGAAAGTATTGTAAAGAAAGATGCTGAGAGAGAGAAAGATAAGTCTCACGATGAAAATGAAAAAGAAAGCATCTCAAACAGTGAAAGACCATCCAATTGACAATATAATAGGAGACATCTCAAGGGGCGTTATAACACGCTCAAAGATAAGTAACTTCTGTCATCATTTTGCTTTTGTTTCACAAGTTGAGCCGAAAAACGCTAAGGATGCATTACTTGATGAGCATTGGCTAATGGCCATGCAAGAAGAATTAAACCAGTTTAAACGGAATGATGTTTGGGACTTAGTCCCTCATCCGGGAGATCATCAAGTAATAGGCACTAGATGGGTTTTTCGTAACAAACTTGATGAAAACAGCGTTATTACTAGAAACAAAGCTAGATTAGTTGCCCAAGGTTATAATCAAGAGGAAGGTATTGATTATGAAGAGACATACGCTCCTGTAGCACGTCTCGAAGCTATTCGTCTCTTACTTGCTTATGCTTGTTCTAAAGACTTCAAACTATTCCAAATGGATGTTAAAAGTGCCTTTCTAAATGGCTATATAAATGAAGAAGTCTATGTTGCTCAGCCACCCGGCTTTGAGAATTACATGTATCCAAATCATGTCTATAAGCTGAAACGTGCTCTATACGGTCTTAAACAAGCCCCTCGGGCTTGGTACGAACGTTTGAGCAAATTTCTCCTTAGTCAAGGGTACTCTAGGGGTAAAGTTGACACTACTCTCTTTATTAAAAGAAAAGATAAAGACATTCTCCTAGTCCAAATTTATGTAGATGATATTATATTTGGGTCGACTAATGTAAAACTTGTCAAAGATTTTTCTAAGCTTATGCAGAGTGAATTTGAGATGAGTCTCATGGGTGAGCTAAATTTCTTCCTTGGCCTACAAATCAAGCAACTCAGTCATGGAACGTTTGTGAATCAAACTAAATACTGTACGGAGCTGCTCAAAAGATTTGGAATGAGTGAAGCAAAGGAAATTGACACACCTATGGCAACAAATACTAATCTAGACAAAGATGAGAAAGGTAAAGAGGTTGACGTGAAATTATACCGATGTATGATAGGTTCACTATTGTATCTTACTGCCTCAAGACCAGACATTATGTTTAGTGTGTGTATGTGTGCAAGATATCAATCTTGTCCAAAAGAATCTCACTTCAAAGTTGTCAAGAGAATTCTGCGATACTTACGTGGAACTACTACATATGGTCTATGGTATCAAAGGGAAATGAGTGCCATTTGGTAGGATTCTCCGATTCAGATTTTGCTGGCTGCAAATCCGATAGAAAAAGCACCAGTGGAACATGTCATCTATTCTCAAATTCATTGATAAGTTGGCACAGCAAGAAACAAGTATCGGTTGCATTATCCACTGCTGAGGCAGAATATGTAGCTGCCGGAAGCTGCTGTGCACAAATATTATGGCTCAAGCAACAACTTCTTGACTTTGGTATTAAGCTTGATCGCATACCTATCATGTGCGACAATACAAGTGCCATAAACTTGAGTAAAAATCCTGTCTTACACTCACGTACCAAGCATATTGAAATAAGACATCACTTTCTACGAGATCATGTAGAGAAAGGAGACGTTACATTTGAACATGTAGAAAGCAAGAAGCAACTAGCTGACATCTTCACTAAACCTCTAGCAACGGAGCAATAATTCAACATTCGTAGGGAATTAGGGATACTCGATATCTCTAATCTGGGCTAATTACGTTTGTTCTCTCTTAATATTATTTCCTTACTTTATATATATATTTTTCTGCTAACATTTCTCTTAGCGTAAAGGTAGTTCATCATCAAGCCAGGCGTCATTCGACATTGACTAAAGGCTGCCACTAAAGTTGACACCTACATATTGAAAAAGCGGTAACGTAATTGTTGTTCACTTCCAAAAATGTTATTGATACTATAATATGCTATCAATTAACATGCTTATAGTGACTTCATGCATATAATCGCTCTTGCTCATATATGTGTCTCATCTTTAATACACCTTTAAACATATTTGACTCTCATGCTATCACCATCTACCTTTTATCTACTATACTATGAATGCTAGCATTTTATCTATGTTTCTCTCGTTACTATTCTCTTCTACTCTCTTGGTCTCTCTTTTTGATGTTGTCAAAGGGGGAGATAGATGCTGAGTGTACGGGGGAGCCATGTTGAGAAGTAGATGCTGAGTGTACGGGGGAGCTTTGTTGAGAGATAGATGCTGAGTTTGTTGAGTATTTGTCACTTACTACGACTACTGTTTTGCCATCATCAAAAAGGGGGAGAATGTGAATACAAGATTACACTCAAAGATGTTTTTGATTCATGGCAAACTCAATAAGCATTCAAACAACAAAGTGGGAGCAGAAAACTCAAAGAAAAGCAAGCATTGATCACTCATGACAGAACAGGTTGATCTATTATGCATATAGGTCGACTCAACACAAGCAAAACAAGAAGAATGCAGAAAAGCAGCAGTTAGGTCGACCTACCATCAACCCAGGTCGACCTAAAATGGAGAAAAATCCATATACTTCTGCTAGGTCGACTCACACATCATCTAGGTCGACCTAAATTGATGAAATTTACATATCAGTCTGCTAGGTCGACCTACACATCAACTAGGTCGACCTAATCTGAGAAAATGTCCCCAGAATGCATCTGAAGAGGATTCTGGTCGACCTACTCCTTTAACAGGTCGACCTAACTGGGAGCAAAATTCTGCAAGTTCTGCTAGGTCGACCTAAGCACTAAAAGAGGTCGACCTAACTGATCAAGAAAGTCAAAAATTCTGTTTCTCTCATCTCCAACTGTTAAGCTATCATATATATTGTCCAAGGTTCATTATTATAGGTAACACCAACGACTGAAAGATACACAAAGGCTTCTCATCTTCGTTCTTCGTCATCTCCAACACAATTACACATAATCATTCTTGCGTTGAGGGTTAGTGATCGAGTTCGATAACGTCCATGGAACGGAATTGAAGATTCCTAGTGGGTGAAGATTTGTGGGGTTTTTGGTGAATAAAATCTGCGGGTTTTGTCCTCCAAGATAGGTGTTTCTTGGGGGTTTTTATCAAGAGGTTTCATCGAGGATCCGGCTGAGTGTGAAGATTGAAGAACAAGGGTTCGAGGGAATTGAAGACACTGCAGAAAGGGATCAAAGTGAAGCTCTTGGATAACCTTGATCTGACTCAAGATTAAGGGGGAAGAAGATTCAAAGGATCGACATAATTGGTTTATGGTTTATCGCTTTGTTATCTTCTTTGTATATACTACTTTCAACATTAATGAAAGATTACCCAATTTCAGTTTGGAATTGGGGGCAGACGTAGTCGTAGCGAGGACGATCGACGAACTGCCTAAACAAATATCGTGTTCTTGTCGCTTTTACTTTTTCATTTACGTTCTGTTCATATTTGGTTATAATAGCAAATTGATCAACGATTCGAGTGTTAAGATTGTGAATTAAGAACTTATATAAACATCACAATCCATCACATATTGAATCACCGTCAATTTGATCATTATCACCAAGTGTTTGTATATTTGTTTCTATCACTTTTACTGCATTACAAACATTGTCCATCATACAAGAAGTTAATCTGATTTTCAATAAGAGCAACGCTTTGATTCTGCAACGTATTCTCTTATCACTTACCTCAAGGTTTTGACTGGTTTTAAACACATATACAATCGTTTCGATAGTGGTTCGGAATAGACGCGAGTCGATTCAGAATCACTTCCGCTGAAAAGTCGTTTAACTCCGTAAAACTGTGAACGATCTATTCACCCCCCCTCTAATCACTTCCGCTGAAAAGTCGTTTAACTCCGTAAAACTGTGAACGATCGATTGGGAGATTCACCTTTCCGTATACTGTTCTTGTTGACCCGTCGAAGGCTCTTACCACAACATCGCTTGGTTGTAACACAATTCCTTCGAAGTCAAGCTTTTCTAGTACTGTTTTTGGTAATACGTTCAAAGAAGAACCGTTATCTACCAGCACATGAGATAGAGTGGTGCCATTACATTCAATGGAGATGTGTAGGGCTTTATTGTGATTCTTTCTAGCAGGGGTTAGATCAACATCAGAGAAACCGAGGCCATTATTTACTGTTAGACTGGCAACACGATTTTCAAATTGATCGATTGAAATCTCTTGTGGTACATGTGCAGCTTTCAGGAACTTCATCAAGGCTTTGGCATGAGCTTCTGAATACTTTAGCAGAGACAACATTGAGATTTTTGAAGCAGTATGCCCCAGTTGTTCGACAATATTGTAATCACTCTTGCAGATGGTTTTCAATATTTCCTCCATTTCTTGCTTTGATGGATCCTCAACAGTGACTTCCACCGGTATTTGAACTGGTTCAACTTGTGGCTCTTTGCCTCGAGCGTTGACATCTTGATTAGGAACTGGGACCTGGACTGGATTAGTAACCACATTTGGAGAAATTTCTGGTGAAAATATCCTTCCACTTCTCGTAATTTTACTGGTACCCACAATATTATCAACAGTTGGAGTAGTAAAATTCAGGGCCTCTTCGGTCAAGGTATCCTGTTTAACTCCATGGACATAAACATTAGTGTCATAACTCCACGGGACAGCTTTGTCTGAGGAGTATGGAAATGGAGTTGGACTGGTAATGATTTCCGATGCCACTTTGGGAGTAGCAGAAATTTTGAAAGGAGCTTTGTTAGGGATTTTCAATGGTATATTGGAAACCACCGAGATGTCCTCTATTCTCATCCCGTTTGCAAAGACTTCACATAAAACGTCCATGGAAGGTAGCCTCTCGAACATAATGATACGGCGATCCATCCACTTTTGAATTCCCATTCTCAGATTTTCACAAACATTGGGTAGGTGTGTGCAATAAAAGCAATCAGGGTCACAACCTGGAAAGTAACAAGCTTGGATTAGCTTTCTTTTGACTTCGAGGAGCGGAGTTGACAATTCTGTCACATCATAGATGTAAACAGTGTCTATGATAGCATTGACGGTCTTGTCGTGCTTCGGCATAGGTGCCGTGATGACATTTGGAGTCTCTAGAGGATCGAACTCAATTTCCCCAGCATCTGTCATGTCTTGTATTTTATTTTTCAGGGCCCAACAGTGATCTGCGTCATGTCCTGGACAGTTGGAGTGATACGCACATGTTGCATCGGGGCGATAACTCGGAGAGGAAGTGTTGACATTCTTTGGAGGGTCTTTTAATGTGATCAGATCTGCTTTTAAGAAATGCTGCAATGCTTGAGAGATTGGCATATTGATTCTGGTAAAATTTCTTCTTGGCGCATCTGGTCGACGCGTATATTTTGGCGGTTGATCTTTTTGAGGCGCAGATGTGGAGATCAGAACTGCCCCTACAGATTGGTGATGCTCATTTTTGCGACCTTTCAGACTTTGCATTGTATTGACCTCATTCCTTCCACTGATGGGCCTTTTTGTAGTACCAGAGGAAGAGCCTATTTGAATTTTTCCACTTTGAATTCCGCTTTCGACACGTTCTCCAGTCAATATCAGGTCAGTGAAACCTGATGATGAGCTTCCCAGCAAATGAATATAGAAAGGGCCAGTTAAAGTGCCCATGAACATGTCGACCAACTCGCGATCAGATAAGGGTGGTTGAACCCTTCCAGCCATATCTCTCCACTTTTGTGCATATCCTTTGAAACTTTCTTTTGGTGCCATGGACATGCCCCTTAGTTGAGTACGGGTTGGTGCAAGATCAGCATTGTATTGATACTGTTTGTAAAAAGCAGCAACTAAATCTTCCCAGGTATGAACTTTTATACTTTCCAACTGGTAGTACCACTCGAGTTGTGTACCCGACAGGCTTTCTTGGAAGAAGTGAATCCACAATTTGTTATCTGCTGTATGAGGTTGTATCTTCCTTACATAGGACCTCAGATGTAGTTTTGGACAAGAAACTCCATCATACTTTGCAAAGACAGGAACTTTGAACTTTGGAGGGATAACAACATCTGAGACGAGTCCCAGATCATTGAAATCTAAACCAGGTATTTTTTGTATCTCCATAGCTTTCATGCGTTCTTCCAAATGCTGGTATTTGTCATCATCCTGTTCGTCTCCAGAATGATAATCTTCTTCATTAGAAGAGAGGGAGGGTTTGGCAGAACCCTTGTTGTTGTGATTGTCTCCTTGTTCACCATCGCCGACTATTTTAGGGATCGGTGGCTTTTTGGACTTTTTGACTGGGATTTTGATCTTCCTTTTCAGGTGACTCAAGCCTACAGATCCTTTGGGCTTCTTTTTCTTCTTGGTTATCAGGGATTTCAGTTCTTGTTGCCCCTTTGCCAGTTCCAGAATTGCTACTTGAACTTGGGCGTTCTGTGCTTCGAGATTCTTGATGCTTGTCTCAGATTCCATCTCTTCTAACTGAAATAAACAGCGAGGAGATGAGAAATCCGTCATGTGAACCTGTTATGCAATGTGTATGAATGAAATGCATATGCAATAAATGAAATGTATATGCAATGTTTTCAAGGATCTTAGAATTTAGATTTGTTAAAACAAGGGAGAAACAAACATTTATTAGTTAAACAGTTTATTTCTTTTTTCGCTTTTTTTTTTCCTTTTTTCTTTTGCCTCATTCGGGCTTACAAAACAGAAATAAATAAAGAAAATGAAGGATCCCTCAGGTCTCCCATGGACGCTTTCTCTTTGCACCCAGGAATGTGTTGATCTGCTGTTCTTCTTGGAGTTGTCCGGTGAGCTCCAATAATCTTCTCTCATAGTCTTGACAGTGTGCTTTGAAGGTGTCTCTTTCCTCTTTTAGTTGAACCCAAGATTTTTGCAACTCTTCCAGGTCAGTTGGCATATCCGGATGTAGAATAACTTGAGGTTCGTCTCCTTCGACTTCTGGCTCGATAGTCACAGGTAGAATAGCGGGATATGGCATGATGAATTTCTGAGCATGAGTACGCACCCATATGAGGTAAGGTTCCATAGGAATAGAATTCCATTGCCCCAAAGTTTTGCTTTCTATTCTATAGACACTGCCCCACGCATGTATAAACCTTCGTCGATGTCTGTGGGAATCATTCTCGTAATCAAACACAATGCCACGGATAATCATGTCATGAGGATCGTTTCTCCGTGCATATCCGAATTGGCGTAAAGCTAGAGAGGGGTTGTAAGTGATGCCTCCCTTGATGCCAAGTAGTGGCACATTAGGGTACTCTCCACAATGGTCAATGATAGTAATGTCTCTTTGAAAGAAGTTGTTCCACCGGATATCGGAATGAGACAAAGACATAATCCTGCGAGACCATTGCATTCTTTGTTCATTTCTCAACACTGATCGGGGAAGGTGAAATGTAAACCATCTAGCCAGTAGTGGTATACAGCACATAAGAGTTCCTCGTTTCTTCATGGTACGAGTGTATAGAGAATGTAGAATGTCTCCTAGCAAGGTTGGTACCAGGTTATGGGTTAAGAAAAGGTTGATGATGTGCATACTTATGAACTGGTCGGGATTAGGGAATAAAAACAACCCATAGATCAAAAGAGCTATAACCTCCTCAAAAGCTGGATAACTTTTGTTTTTTAGTAGTAATCGAGCCTTCTCCATTAAGAACCTAGCAAGCAAACCCTGGATTCCGCTCTTTGTTTCCTAATTGGACTCGATTTCTGACTTTCACAAATGTAAGGCAGCAGCAATGATTTCAGGTTTTGGAATCCTTTCTAAACCAGTGAAAGGTAATTGATCTCGAATAGGTAATCCAATTAGTTCAGAAAACTCTTCCAAGGTGGGTACTAACTGGTAATCAGGAAAGGTAAAGCAATGATGTTCGGGATCAAAGAACTGGAACAGGACCCGTATCATGTCTTCTTCAAATTTTGAGGTAACCAAATGGAGTAGGTGACCGTGCTTTTCGGTGAATTGAGCATTCTTGGGAAACTCTGATACTAAGTCTTTTAGTTCAGATGGCACCGTTGAGATGTTGATTCGGATGTAATCTCTGGTGGCGGGAGCCATTACCTGCAATAACAGAAGAAAGGTAAACTCTTTGATCCTTGAAATGATTAGTGAGAAAATGATATGCTTATGATGCTTATGATGTTATGATGTCAAACATGTGGCAAACACAAACAAATCAAACAATAGCCTTAGGTTTAAAGGCTTGCACGAAGTTCATAGGTGATACCCTCCCCACTGAAGTTGAGTTGGTTAAAACCTGTCCTAGAATAGTATTTGGGTTCTATGATCCTTGGAGACAACATCTCAATACGGCGCTCGGACGGCCGATCAAAAATATTCCTCGAGGATAACTAACTTCGATCAATTTCAAAGCTAGCCACTTAATAGGCCACAAGTCAAGTTCAACTAAAAGGTTTTAAGACAAATTAGTGTTTAATGACATTTCGGAAGCCTAATATACTCCTTGATCGTTTTCAAGGGACATTAGTATAAACCAAAGTATCGCACTAACGGTGACTACCAGATCAACCGTATCGGTACATGCCGTACAGTTTCCTTGGCCTATTGTCACATACTTAAGGTATCTCGAGATTCGTGTTAGAATCTTTCACACAAGCAAAATACCCAAACAAACCTTTGAAAAATAGAGCAATCAAGTCAAGCAATTGAAAACATCGAAGTGATCTAAACTCTAAAGGTAATCCCTTTTGAAAACATTTTGTTTTTAGAAAGTTATTTCCCCAGCAGAGTCGCCAGTTCTGTCGCCCTCGGTTTTTTACCATACCTCTCGCGGAGAGATACGCGAACTGACTCTTTTCTTTCTGCTTTTGTGTTTTTGAAAATCAGAGAGTCGCCACCGACTTTTATTTTATCCAATTAAGGAAAGGTTTATAAAAGAAACAGAAAAAGACCTTTAAGAAATTCTGGGTAAGGGGGTAGGTTATACAAAGGGAAGGTGTTAGCACCCTTTGTATCCATGGTTATCCATGGGCTCTTTAATTTGCTTAGCTCACTTGTTTTCAATCACTTTTCTATTGCCTTGAAATGCTTGTATGTGGTTTCAAATACCTTTGTAAATTGACTTTGTAATGATCCTTGTGCGGATGTATACAAAGTGTTTTATCTTTCGAAAGATGTTTTTGAAAAAAGAACGTTAACTTCGTAATGATCCTCGTTTGGATATATACAAAGTATTGTCTTTTTTTGAAAGTTTTATTTTGAAAAAACAATGATATATGAGAGATTTGTTTGTTTTGATCTGAGCAAGCAAATTAGGAGGTCTACCCTAAGTTATAAGATCTTATCCTATTTCCTTTAAAAAACTATCCTTTTACCGGTTGTAAAAGAAAGTTCGATTTTGCATTTGAATTTGATCTTGATTTTTGAAGAGAGTAAAAGAGGGATTACCTTAAGAGGTGCAAGTGTGATTGTGTTTTGATTCATATATTTTATCTTTGAAGTTAGTGATCTAACGATTCAATTTTATCTTTGACATACACGAAATTTTATATGTGCTGGAACTTAAATGCGGAAATGTAAAATGCGGAAATGTAAAATGCGGAAAGTAAATCTACGCTATTACATCGATTTTGCGGGAAATGTAAACTACGCTTATTTACATGAATTTGACAACCTATACACTTGATCTAGGAATTTAAATTGCAAGAAAATAAAAGAAATATTTTTGGATTTTTTGATGATTGATTTTAATTAGAATTAATGCATGATTAATTTAATTAAAATAAGAAAAAGATGGAAATAAAATTTAAACCTAAAAATTAAGCTTAAAATATGTTCAAAATGCTTATCAATTAATTTTAAGATAAAACTAATTTTTTTTGGAATTTTTGAAATAGGTTTTGAAATTATTAAGTTAAATAATCATATAATTATACAAATAATTACACAAATAATTAAAACTTAAAGAGAAAATTATTCTAAATATGTACAAAATTAGCCTATAATATATAAACTATATTTAATATAAAGAACAAATTTTTTATGACTTTTTTGATTGGTTGAAATAATTAAAAAGCAAATATATAAATATATACTAATTAATTATGCAAAATATTTAAATTATGAAGAAAAATAAAATATTTTTATTTCAGAAAATAAAGTATTATTTTATCAACTTAAAAATATTTTTTGTGTATTTTTTGGATTTTTAGAACTATTTTAAAATAATTTTATAAAGAAAATTAAATAAAAATAGAAAATATATAAACAATGATCAGGTGTGGTAATTAAATGAGGTCCATGATGTGGGGGATGTTCTGATGCGTTGGATGTGCTGAGATCATGATCCAATGGCTTAGATTGTGGGGAACATGATATAATGGTGGGTGACATGCGCTGAATTCAAGGGAATATATTATCCAGACTGGGACCCACAAGTGCATGCGTGGATGGGAAGACCATTTGACTGGCTAATGGTAAGCAGCCACGTGACCGGAGGGAAGAGTCAGTTTTGACTGACGAACCACGGTTGGACGCGTGGTCGTCTTCAACCTCCGTCTTCTTCATTTTTTAACATGAATAGCGGCGGTTTTAAACCCCCTCTATTTTTACGATAAAAACGCCATTTCTTGGTAGCTTCACAAACTCTATGCCACTTCAGGAGATGATTGAAAGTGATTGTTTGTATTGATAATGGTTGGAATATAGAAAAAAAAAATTACAAAGTTATGATATTTTTGTGAGAATTTTGTGAAGTTTCTTGCTATCTCCTTTGCTATTTTCGGGTGTCTCTTATTGTGGAGGTATGCTGCCTAATTTATAAGCTAAGAGGTGCTTAAAATCTAAGCTAGAAGCATTGATGAACTTTGTCGAAACTTTGATTTTTAAATATTAAAAATCTTTGAAACTTTGACTAAGTCTTGCTCTCCTTTACTTCTCTTGCTTTGTACTACCTTTTGCTATAGAAAATTGAAGATTCTTTGATGACTCATGCTTAGAAACAAAGCTATGCATTATCCTTCCATTTTCCTTTTTTAATTTAATCTTATATGTGATAAAATTAAATCAAAAAAGGAACAAAAATGATGTGGGCTTTGTCTTGGTCGTGGGATGCCCTTTACATCATGGTAAACATGTTTGGATCATGGAAATTGGGTTTCATTTGGAAGAAAAACATTTTTGATCAATGTTGATTTCATGCATTTTCCCAAAATTTAGCCAACTTCAACAAGGTGTAAATCCCTCAATTTTTATCATATGAAGGAGTTCTTGCACTTTTTGGAAACCTCAAAGAGTACTCTAACCAATGCCTTTGGTCTCATGTCAAAATTATTTTCCATGCTCCTCGTGTGTCCTTTTGAAAAAAGTGACTTTTTGTTGACTTTGAAAATGACCTGTAATGTCTTGATTCATATTTTTCAAATGGTGAATCTAATGACCATGGGACCAATTGCATTTGAAAGATAATTAAATTTCCTTAAAAATAAGCTTTGGTTTGAATTTTTTGGATGAAGTATGAGAGAGTTATGACCAGTCAAAGTTCAGTTGACTTTTTAGGAGAAAACCCTAATTTTGAAACTTAGGGTTTTGTTGATTTTTGATCTTTCCTTGATGAATTATGATCATCCAATGATCAAATGATGAATCCTTTGACAAAATATGGACTTTGAAAAAAAATTTCATTTTTGACTGTCTGTTGACTTTTTTGGTCAAACGGGTCGTCTGTTGACTGTTTGAGCTGCTGACTATGCGTCTGAGCGAGTTGAAGTTTGAAAATTTGTATGATGGTACTTTGAGATATATGGAGGTCTATGAAATCCATTTGAGGTCTCAAAAACTTGTTCTCTTGAAAAAAACAAGAAACCCTAGTTAGGGACTGTTTGTGTAGGAGACAGTTAAGCGTACCTGATTTTTGTGCAGTGCTGAGTCTCTGCTAATCATGTGATATTCAAAAGACTTCTTGGACAAAAATCTTGGAATTTTGAAATGCAAAAGTTTGATTTGATTGATGGTACAAAACACGGAGAATTGCACTGTCTGCGGTTTGACTGTCAACTGACTGTTTAGAGTGAAAATTCAACAGTCAAAGTTAATTTTTTTTTTGTTTTTTTTGTTTTTGGTGAAAATTTATTTACATGAGTGGTTAGTAAAACACAGACGTAGTAAATAAATAATAAATACTGTATGCGAGCAAAATTACCGATAATGACCCCTGAAATCATTTAATGCACAGAAAAATAAATATTTAACTGGCAGAAAACACACAAAATATTATCTGGATAATTAAGCAACAGTACGACAAATAGTACAACATTTAATACTGACAGTATAAATATTACATACTACAACGAACAGTACAACGAGTAAACGGTACATTAAGAAATAAGAGATACAGCAAACTTTAAGAATGACGATTAATAACCCATGCTACAAACAGTAACATGTAGATGATTGGGAGTGTCAACATCCCAGGTCCACATTTTTCAGGGCTATGCAGACAGAAGAAAGACATGATTACCACCACGACGGTGACGATCATAAGAAAACACGTCTCTATCCGCTTTGCCATTTTTGCCGGGGGAAGAAGAGAGAATGAATATGAAGTAGAAATTTGAGAGATGAGTTAGAATTTAATGTGAGATTTTATGGAAAAAAAGAGAGGTATTTAAAGAATGAAAAGAAGGATAGAGACGTTGGGGAATGAAGTGATTCCGTACAAAAGGAAAATTTGAGTGGAAATGAGATTTGAAAGAAAGTGTATGATAGTGTTGGAAAAAAGAGAGATGTATAGAATAAAGTTAGGATTTGATTTTGAAAGAAGAGATTTGAAAAGAAAGGAAAAGATTTTGAAAATAATGGAATATAGTACAAAAATTAGTGGGAAACAAAAAATTAATAATAATTTACTTGTTACCAGTACAGTCTGAATCCCCGGACTATGCGCCTGCAAAAGATTTAACTCTGTACCAATTGCGTCAGTACTATTTATCTGTAAATAAATATCAAATAAATAGCGTGTGTGAAGTAATAAACAGTAATTGGCGTTTGCGTAAGAATAAATTCAATAGCGAGCCAAAATACCGTATAAGAAAAATTCTAAAAACCAAGTATTCATAAATCAGGATATGAAAATCCAAGATTATATGAAACTCTTAATTTTTAGATTGAAGTTTTCTTGAAAAAAGATGCGGGCAAATTTTGGGGTATAACAATGTGAAAAAGTGTCACAAATGCCAAGTGTACGCAGACAGGATTCATGTCCCTCCAACTCCTTTGAATGTTCTTACATCACCATGGCCCTTTGCCATGTGGGGCATCGACATGATCGGACGAATTGAGCCACAAGCTTCGAATGGACACAGATTCATTCTTGTTGCTATCGACTACTTCACCAAATGGGTTGAAGCTGCTTCTTACAAGAACGTAACCAAGCAAGTCGTCACTCGCTTTATCAAGAAAGAAATCATATGCCGATATGGGGTTCCAAACAAGATCATCACTGATAATGGGTCCAATCTTAATAACAAGATGATGGCAGAGTTGTGCGAAGAGTTCAAGATTGAACATCACAATTCATCACCCTATCGGCCGAAGATGAATGGCGCAGTCGAAGCTGCTAACAAGAACATAAAGAAGATCGTCCAGAAAATGGTTAGAACGTACAAAGATTGGCATGAGATGTTACCGTTCGCCCTACATGGCTATAGAACTTCAGTTCGTACTTCAACTGGGGCAACTCCCTTCTCTCTTGTCTATGGTATGGAGGCTGTACTTCCTGTCGAAGTGGAAATTCCTTCGTTGAGGGTCTTGATGGATGCCAAACTTGATGAAACAGAATGGGTTCAGACGAGGCTTGACCATCTCAATCTAGTTGAGGAGAAACGCTTATCTGCTATTTGCCATGGTCAGTTGTACCAAAAGAGGATCAAGAAAGCGTATGACAAGAAAATTTGGCCTCGAGAATTCCACACAGGCGACCTGGTTGTAAGAAAGATCTTGCCAATTCATACTGATCCAAGGGGCAAATGGACTCCCAACTATGAGGGACCATACATTGTGAAGAAAGCATTTTCAGGTGGTGCTTTGATTCTGACAAAGATGGATGGGGAAGACGTCCCGCTTCCAGTCAATTCAGACTCAGTCAAAAAATACTACGCATAAAAGACCCGCTAGGTCGAAGTACCTAGGCAAAAATAAGGGCATCCCGGCAAACCAAAAGGATTTGGGCAAAAATTAGGGATATATATAAAAAAATGAACACCCGCTAAGTCGAAAACCCGAAAGGGCGACTTAGGCAAAAAAGGGGTATCCCGCTGGATTGAAAACCCGAAAGGGCGATCCAGGAAAAAGTTAGGGATCAAAAGCGAGAGGCTGCAGTCTGAATATCCTTCACAAAAACTACTACACGCCCTTGGCAAACAGACAGATCGATCCAACCACTACGCTTCTGAAGCAAAGCATTGAGAAGATTGAGGATATGGGAACTATAGTAATACCAGTTTTAATGGAAATTCGAGTGTTTCTCTTTGCCATTTTGCCTATTGTGTTTTGTTTTCCTTTTTTGTAACTACCTCATTTAGGAGTTGCTTCCTTGTACAGAAGCCTATTCATAGGCACTCCATCAATAAAATGATTCTTTTGATAAAAAGCTTTCCTTATTACTTCCTTTTTTTTCGCATGCGAAGTGTGATTTAATTCGTTATTAAACATTGCATTGAAAATATGGGGGAATAATGATCATAAGCCAAAACGAAACATGATATTACATAAACACAAAAGTGCTCTAAGGGGCACCATTTGCATCCAAATGTTGTTTTCTGTGCAGGTTGCAGGTTCTAGCCGCCATCTTGGTTTATGACATATCACAAAGGTCGTCATCATCCTGCGTGAAAATTCAAGCGTGTAACTCATCAATACTGGTAAGCATGGGGGCACTTGAGGGGGTCCATGTCTTTCTTCCACATGGCAGACAAAGAAGAGTCTCTCAAACTCACCATCCCCAAGCAATTCAGGAGGGTTTTCCAACATCAATCCATATTGATAGTTCAAAACTACAAGCAACGGACCCCAGTGATTCTGCTCCTCTGTTTCACCAAGGCCTTTATTTGGCACCTCGCATATAGTATTCATTGCCTATAACATTGCATCCTCGAAAGCGTAGCATATCCTTTACAGTGGATCATTACGCCATAAAAACTCAAACATGCATATGAAGCATAAGCCAGATAATGTGAGTCGATGCTGAACCAAAACAATGACACATCCCCACAGAAGTTGTTACCTTTACAAACTTCACTTGATATCTGCTGTCACATCACAAACACTCTCAAGCCACGGTGCCGATACGAGGTATCCCCAATCCCCGACGAATGTCTGACAATGTCTCTTTGCTTATATGTTTCCCTGTTTGTCGAGTCGATGTTGAGTCATAGATCGTACGAGATCTTATTCTTTCAGTCCTGATGTCGAGTCGATGTTGAGTCATAGATCGCACAAGATCTTATTTTTTCAGTCCTGATGTCGAGTCGATGTTGAGTCATAGATCGCACGAGATCTCTTTCCTTTCAGTCCCGAAGATCGTACGAGATCTTCTCCCGATGTTGAGTCATAGATCGCACGAGATCTCTTTCCTTTCAGTCCCGAAGATCGTACGAGATCTTCTCCCGATGTTGAGTTATAGATTGCACGAGATCTCTTTCCTTTCAGTCCTGAAGATCGTACGAGATCTTCTTCCGATGTTGAGTCATAGATCGTACGAGATCTTTTCCTTTCAGTCATTGTCTCATACAACCACCTACTTGTGAGAACCTTGTATTGGCACCGTTGTTACGTTACAAACTATCACCATTCAACCATTACTCACTGTAAATTTTCCACCAGAAAAACAAAAAAAATCTCTTTCCCAAGCAGATATCAAAACGAAAAAATAAAGATAACACTTACACCATCTTCCCTTCAGGACAAATTTTGATACTTTGATATTTAATCTTCTTCTACCTCGAATGTTCGAAAGGCTAGCGCCAATCTCACCTTCAGGTTTAAGACGATTAAATAGGGGAAGCTGTCATACCCCAAATTTGTCCTACCCTTATTCATCTGGCTTATAATTCATATACATGCATCATTTAGGTCACAGACCGATTCATGCATTCATATCATGGATACTGTTCAAAAAAAAAGAAGCTCTTGGCACATGGAACTTCTGATTAAATATAAAGATCTGAGGTCCGGTCTTGTGGCATCATCCTTCTGAGGGCTTTCCTGAATCAGGGTTTTCTCACCTTCGAGCCAGGACATTGGTTAGAAAATACAAGCTCGCTGCTCATCTGATTATCCCAAATTAGGGTTCCTTGACCAGAGTCAGCACAGTTGACTTTTTGGTCAAAACACCGATCAATAGTTGATCTTATGAGGAGTGATGGTATAGTGACTGTGTGGAGGCGTTCAGTCGATTTCCATGGTTTAGAAACTGATTAATCGGGAACTTCATTGAGATCAGAGGAAAATCAGAACAATTGACTTTTGGGCCAAAATCGGGTCAATCACTCAAATATTGACTTTTGGTGGAAAATCGGTCAAGAAAAGTCAAAGAACGGATGAAATCAGGAGTTTGACAAAAAGTTGCCAAAAATAGAAAAATGACAAAAATAGAAAGTTTTGACACTTAGAAATCTTTTGGCTCTTTAAACCTTGATGAACAGTCCACTTCAGCCCTGGTTTACACGTGTCAAAAGGCTTTATTCCAGAAATATTTCAACATCAAAGTTGTTCAAATCATGGCCCTCTACAAGTTTGTGGTTGGAAGTTTTTGCATTTGAGGCTTGTATGAAGAGATAAAGTGGTTTGAAGTTTCTGAAAACTCATTTGATCTAGGCCACAGCTCAAGTCACAAACCAAGTCATGACCAAGCATTTTACCAAACACTTGGCATGCCAAATGTCAAGCTGGTCCTTGAGCTCTACAAAAATGCTCTAAGCTCAAACTTGATGTGGAATTGTTCTATGCCATACCCTCTATACATTGATCCAAGAATCATGTCAATTGGGTGAGTATTGAACCATATATGAAGCTCCAAAGTCTCACTTTCACAAAGTCAAAGTTGCGCGTCTGGATGGGCAGAACCCTAAGTCACGCGCGAGGCATTTCACCGAACACATGTTGGGCCATTTTCAAGTCAATTTTTATGGAGCTACGAACGTTTCCAGGGTCATAATGCAATATCACACTACTCTTCTCAATGTCCTTTACACAATGAGCTAAAGTCCTTTGACTTTAGTCATTTATTCACTGAGATATGGAATCTCAGACTCACTCCCTAACAATAGTGTTGCTGGCCGGAATATAGCAAGGCAAGCCCAGGCTACGCGTGAGCCTTATGCCATAAGGAGGTCACTAGTTTACTATGGGGTTTTGAATATGTTACAAGCCTTATCTCATGGAGTGTCCAATACCAATGTTGTAGTGCTCCATGCCTACTTCGACTTTGGTGAAGGAATCCCCCCTTGATCATGTCTATACATTGAGATGAATGGACGTGAAGATGGTGCCATAGAAAATTTGCACCTAAAGTGTTGAAGTGTGAGCAAAAGATGGCAACACATTACCTATATAGGCTGTGCACGAAAGTTGAGTGAAAAGCATGCAGAGATCTTACCACTAATGGTTTAACTTGTCCATTAAGTTTGGATGAAATGATACACTACGCTCATCCACACCATACATACTCATGCATACACATTATATAAGCTAAATCTTTCACAAATCACAACACACACATTCATTTTCATCACACTCTCATTTTTTTTGGAACTCTCTCATCACTCTCCCTTTTCTCTCTTCACTCTCTCCTTCATGAGAGAAAGTTTGTTACATTGTGTAACAAACTCTAACTAACTTTTTCATCTCCTTCACACAACCACCATTAGCAACCTCCATCAAACTTCACAAAGCTCCACCATCAAGCTTCGGATTCTCAAGATCCCCACCATCATCTCCACCATCATCTTCATCAAGCTTCAACAACCATAACATTCATAGTCCTCTCATCACCTGCAGCGAACTCTTCACGGATTAGTTACCATTTTTCGAGCTTCTCAACCAACTTTCGGTAGTTCGCATCATCATCGAGGTTCGGAAGAGTTGAAGGTAGCAAACAGAATCCTATCGTTGCCTCCGTTCAAGAACTTTTCAGGTAAACGCATCAAACCTCTCATTGCATCCAAATAGCTCTATCTACGTTTGAAATGTATGACACATATGGAGTTGTAATTGCATGTTATTGGCTCAGATCTCTATGAATAACAGTTTTGTTCTTGGTATTACTGTATGCGTTTGGCTGTGTTGTTGTTGGTGTGCGTTTTAATGAAAACTTGACATGTTAGGGCTTTACGTTTGCTCTCGGTTTGGATGATAGAGGTAGATAATGTAAAAACTAAGTTCAGATTCATGTTCTATGCGAAAATCCGAGCGAGGTAGTGTATGCATCTTGAATTTCTAGAAATTTTGATTGAACCTCCGCCGTGAGTTGACCGGAGATGGCGACCGGAGGTAGAGCTCCGGCGTCTGGTTTCTGTTTGTGTTGTTCTCCGTTTTGGCTGACGTGGCAATACTCTATTGGCCCCTGCATTATATTCTTCCCACTTTTGTCCTTTTTCATATCATTTGCTATGTGACGTGGCGCGTGGTAATTGGTTCAGGTTATATTTTGGCATTTAGTCACTTAAAATCAAGAGTGTCCAATTGATACATGTATGTGTATTGTATGTCACGTTACATTTAAATTCATATGTTGAAATAATAAAAACAAATCAAATGCATGCTGAATAATAAAAATAACAAATGGAATAAAAGAGGATTTATGAACTGTTGGGCCATGCGCGCGTGGGCCTTGCCCTGGCTTCTGGAATTGCACCCCTCACTTTGCTAACACACCTTGCGTATGATGACCTTGGGCCAGAACGCCCTAGCTATTCCCACCCCCTGTAATTAGGCCCAGTTTGCTTCTTAACATAGTTTTAGCTCATTTTGAATTCTGCTAACTCACCCCCTGCAATGTAGATTAGAATTTGACTTTATTTTTGTTTTGCTTTTATTTTTTAGCTCATAACTCCAATTTTAAATCACATAAAATGCATAAAATCAATATTAGATCTTAGTTCATTTCATAATAGTTTTGTTACTTCTAATTGATAAAAACATGATAAATCCTTTAATATTTTGTTAGATTTTTAGGCAATCTTTGACATAGAAAACTCATAAAAAAATAGTAGATTTTTAGGTTAATTTTGGCATTTAATTTCCTTCATAATAAGGGTCATAAAAAATAGTTTTTAGTTTAATTTTGCACCAATGTTTGAATTGCTTTTGTATCATTTACATGTTGGTTTCTATATGATTTTTTGTGTGACTTTGTTGCTTGTAATTTTGGCCTTATTTTTGGCCTACCTTGTTAATACCACTTGTATGCTTCTTTTAGGATCTAGTCACCATGTTAACATTAGGATTTAGACTTGTATAGACAACTTAGATTAGAATTTAGATATAGTTCCCTTTCTCATTTATTTTTCTTTTCAACCTTAAAAGACTTAATAAATACTGATAAGCATCATATTGTTTTCTGTGTTTTTATTTAGAGAATCGATTGTGGCGTAGGCCTCGATGTGCATTCTCTAAAATTTTCAAAAGGTGTTTTTATTTAGAGAATCGATTGTGGTGTAGGCCTCGATGTGCATTCTCTAAATATTCAAAAAGATGTTTTTATTTAGAGAATCAATTGTGGCGTAGGCCTCGATGTGCATTCTCTAAATTTTCAAAAGATGTTTTTATTTAGAGAAACGATTGTGGCGTAGGCCTCGATGTGCATTCTCTAATAATCAAAAAAGCTCCTTTTTGGTATGATCTAAGTCACAGACAAAATTCCCTTAAAAAACACCAACCAAAAAACACTTAAAACACCTAATAAATGATCAGATTTAAAACAAAGTAAGGAAGTGGTGCGAAGCCTTGTAGTAGGTTCTTGTCACCATGGAATTACCCTAAAAGACACAAACCAATCATTTCTTTTTCTTTTGCCTCGCTGGCACCTAAGGGCACTGTTATTTCCGCTCGAACGCATCGTAGGCGATCCCTTATGCAAGAGCGCGAACGTTAACTCCGCCCAACTAAAAAACACAAAAACAAACAGAAAATCTTGAGCCGAGCTATGGTAACTCTGATTCCTGAAAAGGATACGTAGGCAGCGGGGTAGGGCCCGTGCGAGTACAATTCTTCTTTTCCCTACATTTTGCATTCATTTCGCATTTAGACATAGACATAGTTATACACCCTTTAGATAGAAACAGACGTAGGTGGATACCATCGAGTACGATGGGCGTGAGGGGTGCTAGCACCTTCCCCTCGCGTAACAGGCTCCCGTACCTAGATTCTCTGGTCGCAAGACCTTGTTCCTTCCTTTTTCAGGTTTTCTGATATTCCTTTCCCTTATGGGATAAATATATTGGTGGCGACTCTGTTCATTTTTCGCGAGCGTGCGACAGAGGGTGATTCTGAGTTTTAGGTGTTTAGGAAGTATATGGAGGTGATCAACAGCTCACAAATGGTGTATGGAAGGTGTTAGAAAGGTTGGTTTGCACTCAGAACTTCTCTAACTTAAAATTGCTATCAAAATGCAAAATGACACGAAAATGACCTTTGGAATGATAGGGTGACCTTGGGATTTTTTGTGTTTGATCAAGGGAGTGATGCCCTCTATTTATAGGCATGAATTAGGGTTTGTGTAGGGGAAATTCTCATCATTTGGAGTTCACTTGTGATACTTATACCATCTTGCTTGTTTTTGAAGAAAAGAGAAAAATAGGTTTCCCATGGCGTGGTACAAGACTCAAGCATGCTTGTGTGAATTTAATCTGAACATGGAGAGGTTATTTGTGATGTTAGGAGTGCTTTTGTTGCAAAGGAGACATGGGAGAGGCGCAAGACAAGTTGACTTAGTACAAAGCAATGCTTTTCTAAAATGAAAGTGGTGACTTTTGTACACAAATGGCATGGAACTTGGATAATGCTTAGAACACATGGACCATAGCTCAAAAGAGAGTGTAATATTCTGATTTCGGTGCCTTAAACAAGTTAGAGGGGCTTTCCTTTGAAGATTCTTTCAAATTTGACGCAAATTCAAACTTTGTTCTTCATGTTCATCTTCATTTTCAAGTGCCATGGAGCCATATTGACAAAATCATATCTCATAGCTCAAGCCATGGAATTTAATGCTAATGGTCTCTTTGGAAAGTCCATGCTACATACTTCAATTCACTTGTTAAATATTTTCTCAAACTCTTTTGGGATCATGGAGAAAAATGGCCACAAAGTTAGGAAAAATTCAAGTGAAAACACTTAAAAAATTTCTAAGTTTTTTGAACATAATATTCATAATTCCATATCTCTCAAACTAATCATTTTTTGTTGAAATGAAATAAGTGACAAATTTGTTTATTTGATCAAGATCTACAACTTTCATGTTGGGAGATTTTTGAATGTGTAGGTGAAATTTGAAGTTCCCAAAATGAGGTCAAAATCACTTAAAAATCATAATTTTGACTTTTGTTGACTTATTGATTCTTGATGAATTTTCTTGATTTCTATTGGTTAAATGACTTCATTAATCATATTTTGATGATTTGAATCCTTAAAGTCCATGGTTGACCATTTCTCTCAAAAGTCAAAGGTTAACCCACACAATTGATTTTTTCCAAATGATTTACAATTTTGTGGGTTCCACATGAATCAAGCTCTCTTCTTCAAATGAATGATATGAATGAATTATAATGTTGATTTTGAGACCCTTGAATCATAGTTTGAGCCATGGAGCCATGTCCTGATTAAAAGTCAACCTTCCAGTGGAATTAGGTTAAAACCCTAATTTGCGGGCCTCATATGAGTTTGAAAGTTGTTGATTTTGAATTAGGCCATCTTTGGGCTTTGATATTGATGGGAGAACCCCTTTGAACCTAGGAGAATGTTTTAACTTCTTTATGGGCCTCAAAACCCTAATTTTTTCAATCTCCTCTTGACCAGTCTCCTGTCTTTAGGACACAAGCAACAAACAACAATTTTTTGTATTTTTGGTTAACAAATGATGTGTGCATTATGATAATGATGATGATGATCCTACTATTTGGAATATGGTGGGATCTCAGTGGTCAAAAATTGGGGTACAACAATGGTTAAATCTTTGTTTGGTTAAAAATCTACTAAGGAGCTCTTACGAAGCTCTGGGAGCTTGTTTAAGACCACAAAGGGGTCTTTTTAGTTTAAGGATATAGTCCAAATTTTCGTTGTCCTCAAAACTAGGAGGTAGAGAGATGTAGACTTCTTCGTTTATATGGTCGTAAAGAAAAACTAATTTAACATCTATTTGGTATAATTTTAAATCCACGCAGCAAGTGAATGCCAAAAGGAGTCTAATATCTCCAATACGAACTACGAGAGCATATCAGTCTAACCATACCCTTTTGTACCTATCCGAGTGTTTCAGTTATTTCTAGTAAACAACCACTAGTCCTACAATAAACTCATGTTTTGACACACTTGCTTCTCTAATGAATATACTAAAGTTTTTCTTGAAGACAATAAATGACAAGAATGTAAAGTAAAACCATTCAACTGCTGAACGTAAATAACTGAAAATGATAAAGGCTTCGATTGGAAAATAAAGGAAATGTAAATAGCATGTAAAAGACTTTGTATTGTTAAAATAAATGACTTTGAAAAGACAACAATGGTGTTTCTTATATGTACATTCTTTGCAACTCTTTTCTCTAACACTAGCTCTTTGAGTATATTGACTAATTTCTTTGGCATTTTCTTTCAAAACATTTGATTAAATCGATTTTTTTAATGAATAAAAATCCATATAAAATCAAATAATAAAAAATATTTCATGGCATTGGATATGGACCACATTGATAACTTTTTGAACCAGATTGGATCAAGAAAAATTGAGCCCAATTGCAAGAAAATCCAATTTGGCCCTTATTTGCTTCACATTTTCCTTTTAAAGTTGACCAACTTTGACAAGGCATATCTCCCTCAATTTTTAAGATATGGGGGAGTTCTAGGACTTTTTGGAAACCTCAATATGTCCTCTACAAGCCACTTTGGAAACTTTTTTCCATTTGAGGATTTTATCTTGATGATATTGGCTTTGACAAAAAACTGCTCTTGGTTGACTTTCAAAAAGGACCTATAACCTTTTGATCCATATCTCTCAAATGAAGCATTTTTAGACTTGGCATGTGAGAGACAAAGTTGTAGAGAATTAAATTTCCTTCAAATTGAGCTTTGGTTGGAAAATTTCTGATGTTCCATGTGGGAGTTATGGCTGGTCAAAGTTTAGTTGACTTTCTCCTATGAAAACCCTAATTTAGAAACTTTTTGAATTTGTTGATTTCTGATCTTTCCTTGATGAACCATGATCAATCCTTGATCAAATGGTGAATAATACTTCAATATAAGGATATTGACAAAAAATCAGGAGTTTTGACTGTGGTTTGACCATAGTTGACTTTCAGGTCAAACTAGTCGACTGTTGACTTTTTGAGCAATTGATTGGGCAATCTTGTGAATCAGAGCTTGAAACTTGATATGAGGATTCTTGAAGGCATATGAGAGGCCATGGGATCCATTTGAGGTATCAGAACCTGATTTTACTTGGAGAGAGACAAAACCCTAGTTCAGGAGTTCATTGTTTAAGGGAGTATGCCTTTGAGTCTAGAACTTTAGTATGAGCTTGGATAGGGAAATGAGGTGGGCAAATTTTGGGGTATGACAGCTGCCCCCGTTCAATCTTCTTATACCTGAGGATGTAGATTGGCTCGTGTTCCAGTTGGAATCTGAAGGTAGAAGAGGATTGAACACTAGAATATCCAGGAATTTGCCCTAGCTGAAGTAGGGACCTTTGTCGGAGACGGGCTTAAAGATTTCGTCCAAGTGTTGACAGAAAGCTTATCGGAGATGGGCTTACAGATGCCATCTGGATGTTGAGAGACTTGATCGAGATGGGCTTAAAGATGCCATCCAGCTTGATAGACTTGAGAGTCAGAATGTGTCGTACGTTAGACTTTTTCTGAGAGATAGACTTAGGTTGAGTCGTACGTTAGACTGGGTCTAGTTTGCATCAGCAAATGTCTGGAAAACCGTGCGTTAGGCTGAAGGATGTGTCGTACGTCAGATCAGTTCCAATTTGCATCTGTAGATGTCTGGAAAACCGTGCGTTAGGTCGAAGGATGAGTCGTGCGTTAGACTAAATCCAATTTGCATCCGTAGATGTCTGGAAAACCGTGCGTTAGGTCGAAGGATGAGTCGTGCGTTAGACTAAATCCAATTTGCATCCGTAGATGTCTGGAAAACCGTGCGTTAGGTCGAAGGATGAGTCGTCTTAGACTAAATCCACTTTGCATCCGTAGATGTCTGGAAAACCGTGCGTTAGGTTGAAGGATAAGTCGTGCGTTAAACTACCCAATTTGCATCCGTAGATGTCTGGAAAACCGTGCGTTAGGTCGAAGGACGAGTCGTGCGTTAGACTAAATCCAATTTGCATCCGTAGATGTTTGGAAAACCGTGCGTTAGGTTGAAGGATGAGTCGTGCGTTAGAGTAAATCCAGTTTGCATCCGTAGATGTCTGGAAAACCGTGCGTTAGGTTGAAGGATAAGTCGTGCGTTAGACTACCCAATTTGCATCCATAAATGTTGTCATACCCCAAATTTGTCCTACCCTTTATTTTCATCTGGCTTATAGCTTCTGAACCATATGCATACCTCCATTAGGGCATTACATGATTTGGCATTCATTCATCAAATAAAACATCAAAAAAAGGGCATGGGATCAAGGATCTTGGAAATTCAGGGATCTCATAATGATGTTGAGGCATGCATAGCAAATTAAAGTTTGATTCCCCCGGTTATTATTCAAGCAGTGAATTTGAGAGTTAACGTCAAAATCAAGGCATTGAATCTTTTGCGCTTCAACTGAGGTTCATTGGATTTTTATTTCAAGGTTATCTTGGTTGTACTTTTTCCACATCTTCATATTCATACTTCAAGGATTCTTCAAGACTTGGCCTTTGTACTAAGGTCAAGTAAGAGAAGATTAGGTAAAAGTTTGTGGTTTGAGTTACAAAAGTTAAGTCACGATGCAAGAGGTGATGTTTATAAACTCGTGTGGTGATCAAGACATTATCATTGTCCCTATTGTTTGTTGCACGACTTGTGAGGTGTTTCGGATTTGATTTGAGAAATAAGAGCGAAAATTCATTCAAAGGATAAAGAAGCTTAATTTAGAAGATCCATTCACTACATTTACCCATGGTTCAAGTTCGCATCATTCATCATTCATTCAAAAATCCACACATGTTTACAAATTACAAAAGAAAGTTCTACATCATTTACATCTCAAAGTTCAAATTCACATCATTTAATCACTGTTGACAAAGAGAAGAGAAGTATTTGAATGTGAAATTGAAATGGAAGAAATACTTGAATGAACAAACAAGGAGAAGGGAAGATGAATTCAAATTTCACTTAAGGCTTCCACAACAGCCATATTATATGGTACATTTCAAGACTCCTTGCATCACATGGCCAACCGCTATCTATTACATCACTACAAAAAAGGTTATTGTCCAAATCATCATCCGATACTACATCACAAAATTTCTAAGGCTACTTATTACAAAGGAAGCAATCCCATTACAAAAATCAGAATTACAACAAAAACCATAACTCATGAGCCCATATTGTTATCAAAGCCCTGTTCACAATTAAGCCTCGCCATGCTTCGAACCAAAACCGGTGTAGTCAATCGATCATGCACAAGGAAAGTAGCAGCAAACCAGTTCAGAACCAAGCCTCTATCTCTCCACCTTGTTCAAACTTCATGTACAGGTCCACACTACTTCAAAAATAAAACCAAATGCACCCATATTACTGGCCACCAACTTGCAGCCACCCTCCTCACTTTCACTTGTTAAAATCCCTGCAACAAATAAGAACCAGCAGCCTATTTCTACAAAGCTGAACCCAAAATTCAAAGTTAAATCAAATACCTGCATAAAGCTGAACCAGAAAACTATTAGTTCACTAAATAAACCAGTACACAGTTCAAAATACAACAACTTTCATTCATAACCTACACCTCAACCCAACAAGCTGCTAAGACCTCACCACCGGATTCATACTTCATAAAAACATAACCTGCTACATTCAAACCACTTCACTGCTAATGAAATCCAGCCCTGCACATATTCACCTAGTTCAGCTCCTAACAAATCAAAGATGTGAAAATAAAAACCCCGCATCAGTTCAGAAACACCCATCACTAATTCATTTTCTAATTGATTCCAACAAGTCGGTAACTAATCGAATCCAGCTCAGCATATCATATAACTAACTTACAACAGAAAAAACAGAAAGTGAAAATTATTTTGTAACAGAATTAGTAACTTCTAACCATCCTCCGTAACAGAATCGTAACTACCCAAAAAAAACCTCCAACACTCATAACAGTCCATAACTAACTGAAAGAGAAGGTAACAGATTGAATAACCACCCATAACTGATTATAACAGAAACTGAATTTCAAGAGAAAAGGGAAGAAGAATTAACCTGGGAACAACTTCTATAAATGAGAACCCTGCTCCACACTCTCAAAAATTCCGAACCACCATTCTCCTCCACTCTTCAATCTTCAAGCTCCTTCATCATCTTCAATTCACCAACAGAAAATCTCCACCAAAAAAACCTTCAATCCTCTCTTCAATCTTCAACAAACTCACAGCAATCTTGACTGCGTCGCCATAACCTTCATTCACATCTTCAAGAAAATTCTCCCCTCCAATATTGAAATTCTTCAACAAGCTTCAAGAACTTGCATCATCGAGCTTCAATCTACATCGAGTCCTGCAGAGATTTCAGAGCCATCAGCATCGAGTCTTCATTGATTTCTCATCACGGAGCAATAGTTAATCTTCAACGAATCAGCAACAATCGTTCATCATCAATAATCTCGCAGCAACAACAAAACTTCAGAAAAATCTCGGAACAGAAATGAAGAGTCGATAACAAAAGAGAAAAAAAACCTGCAACAAAAGAGGCTCCACGTAGCGAACTCTGACCTTCATTCTTGAATCTTGGTGCGGAACCGATTCAATCATCATCATCATCCAGACCTTCCCGCAATATTCATCACCACTGCATCACAACCTTCGAACTCCGCCACGTTCAACATCAAACTACCAATCTCGCATCAATCGGCGACGATCTTACAACGAGTTCGTGAAGGAAAATGAAAAGAAGAAATAGAGGCGAGAAGTGAGAAGAGAGCATGATCGGAGAGATGAGATCGGTGCGTTTCATTTCTGTACACGGCGACGCTTCAAAGGTTGATCGGAGAAGAAGATCTCCACCGCGCCGCTGCGTCTGAGTCGAGACTGAAAGGGAGAATTCCAAAGGTCATATCTCAACCCTAATTTCCATTTCCATTCTTAGTTTTTTAGTTTTTATTTAATTCTTTTTTTCTTAATTCAGATAAAAATCTAAAAATATTAAAATCTGAACAAAAATCTAGATGGATCTTCAATTCTCCATTAGGCCATACGTGAATTCTGTCCATACCTCCCCTAGGGCCCAGCGAAATTTTGGTACACAAAATCTGAAAACAATTGTTTCAAAAATCTGGATGTGGATCAAACTCCATGGGCTTCACCGAATTGCTATTGCTCACCCCACTAAGCCCATGCACCCCCATCTGTTTACAATAATGCAACAAAAACAAGTCTTGGGCCTGTACCAACGGGCCTTGCGCCCCATGGCTTACTGCACCACTGATTTCAGTCTGAACCCCCTGTTTCCATGTTTTTGTAATTAGCTTTAATTTTCCTTTTAGTATTTTTAGATAAGAAGGACATATAAAAGCAATAAGATTTTGTTAGGTTTAGAGTTTAAATCATTTCATTTTGGTCAGAATTTAGAAAAAAAAACATAATAAAAATCATCATTGTTTTGATAAGTAGAGTTTAGGTGATTTGGTTAGAATACAATTGTTAGATCCTTTTGGAAAATCTTGTAAAAAAATGCTATAGAAAACTCATAAAAATAATAGTAGTATTTTTTAGGTTAATCTTTGCACTAATGTTTGAATTGCTTTTGTATCATTTACATGTTGATTTTTGTACGATTTTGTTGTGTGATTTTGGCCATACTTTTTGGCCTACCTTGTTAATACCATCTTAATACTCCTTTTAGAATTTAGTCCCATGTTAACATTAGACTTAGACTAGAATAACAACAATTAGATTAGAGAATAGGTTAGTTCCCCTTGTTCATTCTTTTTTCTTTTCAACCTTTTAAAATACTTAATAAATACTGATAAAGATCATACTGTCACACTCCTGATATATGGTGGGAAAGAAATGATTGGGGCGTAGGCCCCGATGTACGTTCTTCCCCACGTAGTAGAAAAGAAATGATTGGGGTGTAGGCCCCGATGTACGTTCTTTTCTACTAAACGGAAAGAAATGATTGGAATGTAGATTTCAATGTATTTCTTATCCGTCATTTAGAGAATCGATTGTGGTGTAGACCTCGATGTGCATTCTCTAAATATTCAAAAAAACAAACAAAACCCTTTTGGTATGATCTAAGTCACAAAGTTAAAATCCCCATAAAAAACACCAATCAAAAACACATAAAACACTAATAAATGGTCAGATTTAAAACAAAAGTGAGGAAGTGATGCGAGACCTTGTAGTGGGTTCTCGTCATCATGGAATTACCCTTAAAAGATACAAACCAATCTCCTTTTCTCCTTTCTAAGGGCAAGTTATCTCCGCTCCATTGCATCCTAGGCTGTCCCCTTATGCAAGAGCGTGAGCGTTAACGCCGCCCAACTAAAAAACACAAAAACAAACAGAAAATCTTTAGCCGAGCTATGGTAACTCTGATTCCTGAAAAGGATACGTAGGCAGCGGGGTAGGGCCCGTGCGAGTACAATTCTTTATTTTCCCTACATTTTGCATTCATTTCGCATTTAGACATAGACATAGTACACACCCTTTAGATAGAAACAGACATAGGTGGATACCATCGAGTACGATGGGCGTGAGGGGTGCTAATACTTTCCCCTTGCGTAACCGACTCCCGTACCTTGATTCTCTGGTCGCAAGACCGTGTTCCTTCCTTTTTCAGGTTTTCTGATATTCCTTTCCCTTATGGGATAAATATATTGGTGGCGACTCTGTTCATTTTTCGCGAGCGTGCGACAAATGTCTAGAAGACCGTGCGTTAGACTTTGCTTTGAATAAGATTCGAGTCCTTGTAATGTACCTGTCACATATTGTCAGTTTTTATGCAATATTTATGATGGATGTAATGAATGGGATGAAGTCCTCAAAATAAATGGGGCACTTCGTATGTTATGTATGAATTATAACCGTATGCAGTTTATGAATATGTATGTGATGTATATGATGTATGACTGATGCTATTTGGAGTATTCTGAGAAAGTAAATCTCTGTAGTGTTATGATTTTGATGTTTGATCTCGTCTTGAAGATGCTCAGCTGGGAATTTATGATTCTTGCTTGGGGATGATCAGTAACTTGATGTACCCTGATTGGGGATAAAAAGTATTAGTAACCTATGTTGGAGAAGAGCAAGGTGTCGGGGAACCGGCAATGTTGAAGATGTAAACTTTGTTGGGGAGATATGTCTTTGTTGGACGAGTATGTTTGAAGATATCTTCTTGAGGATTGCTCTGTGGGGATATGATCTTGTGAACCCGACTCTGTGGGGAGACATGGGTGTCTTGAAAGTTGCCCCCAGTATTATAGTAACTACCATTCCTGGATTTGATTAGGACACACCACTGAATATTAATCAAGATGTCAAACTGGACTTGCATAGATTTGCCCCTGCTAGTAGGAACTTTGGAAATATTCGCCTCGCGAGGACTTTATGAGATGTGCACCATGGGAGACATGCCTTTAGTAATCATAGGCCCAGGACAACGTCCCATGTTGATTGGGAAGCAGCTTCAGATCTACTTGGATGCATGCCCCTGATTGTTTTGGCACCCTTGAGAGATTCTAGGAATCTTGACTTGATTGCCCCAGGTTAATCGGGAAATAGTTTGACATCCACTTGGGATATATGCTTTTGACTGTTTGTCATTTGAGAGATTCTTGGAATCTTGACTTGATTTCCTCAGATTGATTGGGCAAAACGTGCCATGCCCCTTATATACGTAGGAGACATTGCTTCTTTGGAGTAATCTTGTTGGTCGGGATAACTTTCAGTCATTAGTTGTACCATATACAAATTCTTTCTGTTGCTAACGTTTGAACTTATGTAGCCGAATATGTTTAATAATGAATTCACGAGATGCAATGCATACGTCTGTCTTGAGTTTTTGAAAAACATCAAAACTGGAGATGTAAAATCATGATATTTATAAAAACGTGATGTTTGTAAAAAACAGGATATCAACTTATCATTTGTAGTAAACTTTAAGGAGTCGGGATACCTTTTTGGTGACAGTATGCTTTCGAACTAACCATGCTTCAATTAGGACTTTCAAGGGTTGTAGCGTGGGTTGGTTCACGGTTTAAGAAGCAAAGGATAATGGCTCAAAAATTTATTTATACCAATCCCAATCTTCGTGATGTTCTTCGATCCTATGCTCAGTTAACTTTGCGTTTCAGCTTTAGCACAGCTTGAAGTATTAACATTGATATTTGATGGTGGTTAAAGTACCAGAGATTTATTTGGACAGTCATTCATCCTTCTTTGTAATTCTTTTTGCTTTTGTCGGGGGTTTGCAGTGACCTCTTTTTTTAGATGTTTTCTTTTTTCGAGGATTTTTAGCAACCTCCTTTTTGACTTTGTTATCCCTAACTTTTGCCTGAACTGTTTATTTTTGAGATTACAGTCAGCGGGATGTTTTTGATTTTTGATAAGTCTCCTTCATAGGTTTTGACTTAACATCTTTTCTTTTTTTGGGGGACATTGACTGCCTGACTTAATGATTGCGGGAACCCATCATTATTTGTGTAAACAACAGCTAGTACAATCGAGTTAACTGAGTAACTACCCTGCCCCATGTTATGATTAAGGGTTTAATTTGTGTGAGAATGAAACTTCTACTTCTTCGGCTCAAACGGGGTTGACGAGAGATTAACATCCTTATATATCCACTGTTTAGGAATTGAAACAATGCCTGTACATCATCAACATAGTCCGTTCAAAAGCATACTGTATGAGGTTGCAGTATCATTTTCGTCATCCTCCATTAAAAGGCTTACAGCTTAGCAGGAGTTGAGTATCACAAAACATATGCAAAGTAAAGACATATTTTTAAATGAGTGATAGCGAAATAATTTATTCAAGGCAAACATGTGCAATACACAGATGATGATTATTAGAACAGATAATGTCTATCATGAGTCAAATGTTTGAACAAACAGAAAAGAGATTTGCAAACGAGAGTAGATCTAATGATCCAAAAGTTTGTCCGTCTTGACGTTAATCATTCTTGTCATGACTAGGCATAGGAGCGGTGATCACCACAGAAGTTTTCAGGAGGGTTGAATTTGAACTTTCCGTCATCAATCAGATCTTGAATCTTATTCTCCAATGTCCAACAATTGTTTTTGTAATGTCCAGGAATGTTGGAATGGTACGCGCACCTCGCATTGAGTTTATAGCCAGAGGTGTTAGAATTCTTAGGAGCATCCCTCCGAGTAATCAATCTGATCTTCAACAGATGTTGTAATGTTTGAGCCGACGACATATTGATTTTGGTGAATTGACGCTTAGGTGCATCTGGCTTGCGTCGTTGTTGTGGAACTGGTGTAGAGATTCAGAGTATCCAGGGTTCGAGCTTCCGGAATGTGTATCTGATAAGAATGTTTCAGAACATCCGGGGTTCGAGCTTCCGGAATGTATATTTGATTGGAATGTTTCAGAAGTCTGGGGGTCAAGCTTCTAGAATGTTCATCTGGTTGGAACTTTCAGAATGTCCAGGGTTCGAGCTTCTGGAGTGTATATCTGATTGGAAGGTTTCAGAAGTCTGGGGGTCAAGCTTCCAGAATGTTCATCTGATTGGAACTTTCAGAATGTCCGGGGTTCGAGCTTCCGGAATGTATATTTGATTGGAATGTTTCAGAAGTCTTGGGGTCAAGCTTCCAGAATGTTCATCTGATTAGGATTGATTTGTTGATGGTATTTTTCTGACCAGTTGGTCGACCTGAAAGGAAAAGTTAGTTTTATGTGATGTTATGAATGCAAATGCAATCTTTTCGAGGATCTTTAGGAGTTTAGTTAGCAACATTAGAAAATGGTTTGGTCGCGTCTTTGTCTGAAGAATTCCACCATATCGAGTGGGTCATCGCCTCTGATTCAGGATACTTGTACTTTTGAATTTGAAAGCATATGGCTAGAGAAAAATAAATCCTCTTTCCCCTTGATAGGTATCATGTCCCTGAACTGGAAGGCATACGACCAGAGGAAAATAAATTCTCTTGCCCCTTGATAGGTACTGTGTCTTTGAATTGGAAGACGAATGGCCAGAGGAAAATAAATCCTCTTGCCCCTTGATTGGGAAATCAACCTTTGATAGAGGTACCTGAAATTGTGCGCCCTAAATCCCTAAGATCCTTGAAAGGGTCAGTTAAGTCATGTTATGCTTATGATGTCATGACGTTATGCGAATGCAGTTAATTAGACTTAGTGTGAGATAGTAAGGGCGAACAAGTCCTTTAAACAAAACCTGCAAGGAAACAAAGGTTAGTAGCAGACACAAAAAGGTCACACAAGTCACACAAGTCACACAATTTCCTTAGGCTCGACTTGCATGGAGTTTAGATCATGTGAGATACCCTTCCCCAAAGGTATTTATAAGGATAAAGATGATATCAGCAACGGGTTCTATGAGTTATCCAGAATTGTCAGCCCTTCTAAAGTACCCTCGGACATGATACATTCGCATCATGGAATGATACTTTGAGAAAGAACCTATCTGAATTGTAGTATCGGGTAGCGACTAGTTCTCAACATTTGTCAAGAGTAGTCCCCCCACTACGTTCGTAAAGGCCAAGATGGGTTAAAGGTAACTAAAGGTCCTTGAGCTCCGGCGCACCCACAGACACATACATAGACCCCCCTCATTTGAGAAAGGTGTGCATATGCTATGGAGTCATAACTGAAGTGTGAACTTCATATTGACTCATCTCCCACATATGTGAAAGAGGTCGCCATGACTATGCCACTCCTAATCTTAAGTGTTCTTGAATCCAGGAATAGGATTCGTCCTTCATTTAATTCCCGAAACGCCCCTGAAAAATAAAACAAACAAAGCAAACAATAGAAAACATTTAAGTGAATCCTAAACTTATAAGGTAACCCCTCTTTTATTCGAAAAATCCCCAGCAGAGTCGCCAGTTCTGTAATACGGTGAACTGACTTTATTTGAAATGTGCGGATAGCAAGAGTCGCCACCGACTTTTATTTTATCCAAATTAATCAGAAAGGCTAAAAGAACAGGAAAAACCTTTTAAATAAAAAACAGGGTTCGGGGGGTAATTATGCAAAGGGAAGGTGTAAGGTTCCCTTTGCATCCATGGTTTTCCATGGGCTCTTAATTGCTTTGCTCTTTTGAAAGAAATGTAGAAGAAGTGAATACGGACTTTAGCTCGTAAATGAGCGTAGCCATTTTGAAGGTTTATGAGAAAGAATATGAAAAAGTTTTAGCCAGAGCAAGGCAATTAGGAGCAATTACCTTAATAATGTAGAAGAGTTCTTTTAGCCTTTCAGGCTGAAAGGATCTATCCATGCCATAAGAGGGCAGGAAGCCTTTCATTTGGCGGTTGAAGGGTCGTCGCAATATCATTCGCCATAAGACTATCCCATGCCATAGAGAGGCAGGTAGTCTAATGGAATGATCAGAATAGCCTTTCGTAGGCAACCAGAGAATACCTCAACCTTCCGTAGGCAACTTCCGAGGGACGAGATCATATTAGTGTATCAAAGGCAGCATCATTAGGGACCTATGATCTTTGCATAATCGAGGCAACATGGCTGAGGTATCCTCGTATTCGAGGGACATGGCTATTCTGCAAAAAACACAAGGCAACAGGCAACAGGCAACAAGCAACAAAGAGGTTACCAAAAAAGTGTGCGTGGGTGCAACAATCACGTGATTCAATTCAGAATATATTATCTTGTAATTAGTGACGCTAATTCAATTCAAAGTTATCACTCCCTAGGATTACTAACCACGTCAAGTAAAATGGGGAAAGGGAAAAAGAAACCAGCGGTGGAAAAGGAGAATGAAGCCAGCGGATCAATAGTGCTACAGGTCTAACACAAGTAATAATTAAAATAAATCAGAGTTTTAGGGTTACCGACTATGGAGCTTTGACGGTTGGCAAACCCTGAAAATTGAAAAAGGGAGAAATAAACAGAAAATAGTGAGTGTATGGCTAGTTCAATGACAATTAAGGCTACCCTAATTTGATGAAAGAAAAAAAAATAAAACTGAATGAATATTTAAAATAAATATGAAATAGGACTTAGCTTTTGATTTGATCTGATATGGTTCGTAGTCGGAGGTAGCCTCGAGGTTAACCCTGAAAAATGGCAAAAATAAATAAAAGACGTGAGTGCAAAAGAGTCCATTGACTTTCGAGGTTTTAGCCCTATTATCAATTTCGTAATGCATATGAATATTTAAAGGAAAATAGAAACAAATAAAAATCGAGACTTAGCTTCGTAAAAGACGTGGCGCGTAGTCGGAAGAAACCCTGTTGCTAACCCTGAAAAAGTGCACAAAAGAATATTTTTCAGTGTATGACAAATTCTCGCAAACCTTGATTCGAGCGTAAATTAAAATAAAATAAAAATAAATGATCAATTTAATTAATTATTGGTTTTTTTCACCTAATTAATTAAATCAATGAAAAGAAAATTTTTAATCCGACAAAAACATTCTCATAATTTTTGTTAATTAAAACAAACTAATTATGGTTTTTTTTTTAAAAACTAATTTTAATAATTAAAATAAATATAATTTTATTATTTGTAAAAAAAGAAATTTAATAATAATAATAAAAAAATACAAGTTTATTAAAAGAAAATAAAAAAGGTTTTATTAAATGAAAATAAATAAATAAGTAATATGCAAATGAATAATTATTTGAATAAATAAAAATAAAATTTTTTGAGAGACTTAGCGTGTATAATCCGGTGTTGTGCGTCTGGGGATGTCCATGGTAGACTTGAGCCTTGGTATGCGTTGGATCTGATCTGTAATTGATCTTAAGGCTAGGGCTGGCTGGTGCGTCATATACATGCGTAGGCTACCAACACTGGATCTGCAAGCGAGAATCATGCAATTCGACTCATGTTTGAAGTGAACGAACCGTGGCGAATTGCGAACAATTCTGAGCGTCTCTGCCTCTGATAACGATTGAAAACTCTTCAATGATGCCTCAGGGATGTGTTTTAATGCTCAAGATCTTCTGAAAATTCTTTAATCTGCAAAACCGAGTTTGATGTTTTCTTGAAGTTTTTCATGAGTTTCTTAGAATTCTTGGTGCTGCAAATCCTTGTTCATTCGCCCCCTTATGATCTGTGTGCATTAGGTACTTATAGGAGATGTATTAGGTCAATACAAACTCAACAAAATCTCCTTGAATCATTGATTGAATTTTGATTGAAAATAAGTTGTTAAAAGTTCCTAAAATAGGCCAAACTTGATCTTTCTCAATCCAATCTTTCTTACACGAATTTGAGTGTATTTTGGTAGTGTTTTAAAGATTGGGATTGATTGAAATCAAATCCAAAACAAATCTTTGGCATTTTCTTTCAAAACATTTGATTAAATCGATTTTTTTAATGAATAAAAATCCATATAAAATCAAATAATCAACAATATTTTGTGGCATTGGATATGGACCCCATTGATAACTTTTTGAACCAGATTGGATCAAGAAAAATTGGGCCCAATTGCAAGAAAATCCAATTTGGCCCTTATTTGCTTCACATTTTCCTTTTAAAATCGACCAACTTTGACAAGGCATATCTCCCTCAATTTTTAAGATATGGGGGAGTTCTAGGACTTTTTGGAAACCTCAAGATGTCCTCATTTGCTTATTTGCTTCACATTTTCCATTTGATGATTTTATCTTGATGATATTGGCTTTGACAAAAAACTGCTCTTGATTGACTTTCAAAAAGGACCTATAATCTTTTGATCCGTATCTCTCAAATGAAGCATTTTTAGACTTGGCATGTGAGAGACAAAGTTGTAGAGAATTAAATTTACTTCAAATTGAGCTTTGGATGGAAAATTTCTGATGTTCCATGTGGGAGTTATGGCTGGTCAAAGTTCAGTTGACTTTCTCCTATGAAAACCCTAATTTATAAACTTTTTGAATTTGTTGATTTCTGATCTTTCCTTGATGAACCATGATCAATTCTTGATCAAATGGTGAATGATACTTCAATATAAGGATATTGACAAAAAATCAGGAGTTTTGACTGTGGTTTGACCATAGTTGACTTTCAGGTCAAACTAGTCGACTGTTGACTTTTTGAGCAATTGACTGGGCAATCTTTTGAATCAGAGCTTGAAACTTGATCTGAGGATTCTTGAAGGCATATGAGAGGCCATGGGATCCATTTGAGGTATCAGAACCTGATTTTACTTGGAGAGAGACAAAACCCTAGTTCAGGAGTTCATTGTTTAAGGGAGTATGCCTTTGAGTCTTGAACTTTAGTATGAGCTTGGATAGGGAAATGAGGTGGGCAAATTTTGGGGTATGACAGTTGGTTATTTGGTCTTTGATATAATAAATAAATAGACAAAATGTAAAGACTAACAATCACCTTGTTATACACATAAATATAACTCTAGCGAAAGATGGAGTAAAGATAAACTTGCAAGAAACTTAGAATACAAGAATGTAAATTGCAGAAAGTAAATACTTCGAAGTAAGTTAAAACGAAAGATAAAATTGCAGGAATGTAAATGGCTGGAACGTAACGAAAGATAGAAAAATATTGAAAAGATACTTGCATAAAGATAAATACAAACGTATTGAAGATGGTGGTGTCATACGTACATTTCTCAGCGAACTCGTTCTCTTAACGCTTGATACTTGAGTAATTTGTGAGTGATTTGTACAAAATGAACACACGGAATCCTCACATTAAGACCCTTATTTATACTAATTTCGACCCTAACGGTCCTACACTAATGAAATGCCACGTTGCTCATATGCATACGCTTCGAATCCCTGGGACGCCATCTGTCCTTGTTCGGTTACACAGACTATTTCGAAATTCAAATCCTCCCGTCTGAATCCTCTTTCGATACGTGGCAACGTGATCAAAACCGAGAATGCTACGAAAACACGCCAAGCTTCAGTACCCTTCGTATTTCGCAAAAACGCTTAAGTCTTAAAGACAATTCACTTTGAACCAGCTCCAATATTTATTATCTTTATTTCAAGTTAAACAACATCCTCGAACATGGCCATCAGTAGCCATTTATTCTCAGAAATGGTCATCAGAAACCATTCTTCTTCGAACTCTAATCCTTCAAAGAATATTTTCTCTAAACGAAATCTCCAGCCAAAAAATTGCCCCCAATAAATACCTGTTTCGAAAACAAGAGAAATAGGCGTTTCTTGTCATGATGAGATTTCGTTTTACTCTCTTTTCAGAGTTCCAAGACAATTGACTAACGTCATAATCATTTATGACTCAACTTTCAAAACGTCTTGTCATTTTCAAAAAAGACTCTTCAGAACGTGCATTCCCACGTTTTGTCATTACTTGTGATCATTGCTCCTATATACTAGGAGTAAGGCTAACAACGGTTCGACCGCCGTTGGATTAAATCAACGCTTGCCGCGTGTCCTTTGACCTTTACCCAAAAGATTTGAAAGGGTTTCCACTAAACCTTTAAATATTTAAACCTTTGCCTTCACACAACTTCCACTTTCATTGTTCTGCTATCATCACAGAAAACAGAAATCCTCTTTGGCTTTTTTAACCCAATTCTTGAAACAAATTCATCTAAGGCGTCTTCTTCAAATGCTCTCCAACCTATTCAAAAGCTTCAAAATCCCACACAGATAGGGAATCAACAACACATTCCAGACCCAAATGCCGCAGAGGCTCGCGCTATCTACGCTTCTCAAGTAATCATTCCTTTTGAACTTTCAGGAAAAACTCATGCCTTCATGGGTCCTTTACCTGGAGGAAACCACCCTTCTCTGGGTAAATTTTTTTTCGCTTATTATAAAACTAGGCCTTTGGTTAGTAAGAACAAAATAGATGAAGATGGCCATCCAATATTAGGTGAACCTGTCAATGCAGATGATACTTCGACTGAAACTACCGCAGCCTTAGAAAAAATTAGGTTAAACTATGTAACCAATTTCGTGAAAGTCTTTAGGTCAATTCCTTTAGCAAAAGATCCCAACCTGTATTACGCTTGGCTAACTAAAGTAGAAAAACAAAAGGCTTCATTTTGGAAGGAACTAGGGATTTATGACATAATCCAGTTATCCAAAACAGGTTTAGAATACAACCAAACCATGCTAGTAGCATCAGTACATTTCTGGGATGCTTCTCACAATACTTTCCACCTTCCTTGTGGAATGATGAATCCTACTCTCTTCAACATAGCCGCTATAACAGGGCTTCGACCAACTGGGGAACTCTTCGATCCCAACTTCATGGATATTGACACCATCCATTTCAATGAAGCAATAGTCACCTATACTGCTTTTATCCAAAGATACCATGTCCAAACGACTACAGAAGTCACAACATTGCATTTCTAGCACTCTGGCTTTCGAGATGCTTTTTTTGTTCTAGGTCTATCCAAGTAGCAAAGAGATATCTTTGTATGGCTAACCAGATAAATGCTGGGAAAAAGTTAAACTCAAGCAAGTTAATTTTAGGATTCCTTTACGAGAATCTCGTTGAAGCAACAGATCTTGTTAAGAACTACAAAACAGGATCTCTTCTTTTTGTTGGCCCCTTCTGGTTGTTGCAGCTATGGCTCAATGCCACTTTCGAGGCTCATCTCCCATACAAAGGTGTTGTGAATGAAGAAGATATAACTATAAAAAATCGAACAGTGGAAGGAACTAGATTGGCTCACCTAACTCCAAAAGAAGAAACGGGAAAGCTTCGTGAAACCTTTTTAGCGTACATGATGATGTTCGCTAAACTTTATCAGTTTAGTCCTTCCATGGCTCCCTTTGTAAAAAGGACAGTAGGTCCTGAATGGTTTACTCGAGAATTTCCAGCAACTTCTCCAGACCAACAAGCCGAATCCATGGTTATTTGGGAGGCTTTCCTCACTCCTAAACTGTTATACCACCGACTTTGATCTCCCAAAAGTCATTGTTGTCTTCTTTGCTACCAACCAAATCTAGTATCGAGACAATTTGGGTTGGTTCAACTTAAACCAAAATGCATGTATGACAAGAGGAATCACATGTGTCTACACACTCTGCATTTAGCTGAAGATGAATATGAATCCAAAATTTCCAAATATGTTGGCATCACAACTCTCTCTCCCATCTCCTTCGAACCTGCCTTTTACTCTACCATAAATTTTCATCAATGGTGGACAGATTATTATACTACGCAAATCTTCGATGCTGAGAGCCTTACTCAAGAACTAACCGAAGCTTTTGCTGATGTGCAGGAGAACTTCCATAAAGGTACTTCGACTCATATTAAATAAATCCAAGCCTTTCAAAAATTCTTTGAAACTATCTACAGGCCTGATGACCTTAGTCGGACCGTTCGTGAAGCTGGGGTCACTTTACATGAAAAGTTTTCTGCTAAACTGGATAAGCTAAAATTGCCCACGTATGTTCGACCTGAACTACGTTATGAAGTGGCTTTTAAGCTTAATCCTCCAAAGTTCCCTCCACTACCTAGTGCTGACTTTGGTGTGGCTCTAAGTCCTCCTTTTCTAGACTGGTTTGTGTGTGGGAATGTTCCCAAAATTCTTTGCGAACAATCTAAAAAACGCGCTGAACGTGTGGTTCCGACTAAGCACACCCTGGATAATTTCAATGGACATCTTCATTTAAGTCTTGAGCATGTTCGTGTTTTGACTCCTATACCTAAAGGTTGGAGTTTGGATTATCCTTCGACTAACTTTCTTTCTTTACTCAAAGACTGATTTCTATCTTGTTCACAGCTGTGAGTCGAAAGAGGGTTATTAAGGAAACCCCTGCACAGAAAGGCGCTGGAGCTTCGAAAGGCCCCAAGACAAGTGGGAGTGATTCTGCCACTACTTGCAAGAAACCCACGGTACGTACATACCTTATATTCTAACTTGTGCAATTTTCTGAATATTACTCACTTTGATTACTGTGCATTTTCAGAGTTCGAAGCCTCAGACACCTTCAAAGCGGAAAATTCCTCAGACAATTGCTTTAGATGATGAAGATAAATCTCCCCCTCGTACCAGACAAGCAGCGAAGAAAAGACAAAAGGCTGCCATTTCTTTAACTAAAGAAAAGGGATCTGGGACTTGGAAGCTTACTTCATCAAGTGATAAGGTATCTTCTGATGAATCACCTTTAAAGGTTGCTAGTACTATCCCAGTTGTGGAAAGTCACAACTCGAGCCCAGATAACGTCCCAACCAAGGTATTTGGATTTTATAACATAACCATTTTTCATACTTAACTTCAACAACTAAGTTTATGTCTTACCTTGTAAATGTAGGATGACGTGGGCACAACTACTTCCGATCTCAACACCTCAAATCTCAATATTGATCTTGATAATCTTCATGGTATATATTCGTCCTTTTCTAATTGACACACCATTTTTCAACTTTCCTGTCTTAACAAGTTTTAATTGCACGTACAAGTATTCCTCGACGTAAATCTCCTGTTCTTTCTCCAGTTCTCGAAGATGTTCATCCCATTGCAACTATCGTTCCAACTGTGCATGCTGAAGAAAGTCATTCAAATGATGCTTATCCACCTATCCATCAAGACAAAGACATGGAAGAAAATCCTCAATGTTCTAACAGTGGCAATGTAGTTGAGCAGCCAACTGGAAGCGAAGACACTATCTCTGAACATGAGGCTGCAGATGAGGTTTCCAATTTTCCTCTGCCAGACAAAAATGAAACTTCGATCTTCGGGACTATAGTTACTCCTGCGGCTACTTTGAAGCAGACCCCTACAGTGTTCACTCCTACAGAACTAGAGAAACTCAAGAACACTGATCCTATAAGCATCCTCAAGACTATGATGAATGCTGATAATGTTTCGCCTATCTAGCTTGAAACTTCTTCGAATGTCTTGGCGGAAGGTGGTAAGCAGGATGATATTCCAAAACTCCTTCGTCAAATAAAAGGAAAAGTTCTTTGAAACCAACCTCATCGAAGGTCTAAGCAAGGATTCCACCAGCTGTTTTGGTTTGAGCAATCTTTTGAAGAAGGTGGATTTACTCTTGGTCTCAGAGGAAGTTTCACAATTAATTGTTTCGTTGAGTTCGCTGATTGATCAACTTCAAGCTGATATTCTTCGAAAGCGAAACATTGACGAACAACTCAAAGAAAAAGTGACTTCTCATAGTTCTTCGTGGAAAGCTGCTGGTGATGCAACAAAAAAGGCTGATGCCCTTGAGCTTGAGCGTACGAAACGCAAAAAGGAATATGAGACTTGTAGAGCGGATATCGAATCCTGTGAACAAGCAATTAAACGCCTCGAAGAGAAGATAAAAACTGTCAGGACTCGTCAGGAGGAAATCAAACAATCCCAACAGAAGGAATTGACTGAAGTGGCAAAGTTGGGGATTCGACACCTCGAGACGGCACAGAAATTAGTGCTAGAAATCGAAAAGCTGAAAAAACAACAGGCATTAATCGAACGTCGTCTGTCTCTATAGGAATCCCAATATTCCAAGATGAAAGATAATCTTCCTAAGGACTTTGATTAATTGTTTTAACCCTTGTACTATTTTTGTTTTCCGTACTTAGTCTTTATTTTGTAATCAAACTATCCAAGGAATGTATGTGCAATTTATCTTTCAATTCTCCATACATTATATTCTGCGACTGTCACAAAGAACATTTTAACAATTCCTAAAATTGTCAAAAATTCATTTTCCCACTATCATAATGACCTCGATAGTGTACCCACGTGACATGACTACTCTTCGCAGCCTCTCAAGCCTAGACTTGACGTTTCTACTTCTATAGCCGCAACCATCATTAAATGATGACATCACTTTTCCAAAATGTCTACTTGAGACGTGCGTGTATCAGTTTTTAAAATTATTACACTTCAACTTCCAAGGCAGGAAACGGCGGAGTCCATAACTTCTCTTGCGGAAACCAAACGCGGTCCATTCAAAACTTAAAGAATAATCACTCTTTTATGGCCAACGTCCTCTATATAAGCCTTAGTATTATGCTCATTTCTTCATCCTCTTTCCATATTCCTATCAAAGTTTTCTCTCTTCTTCTTGTACTCCTTTAAATACAGAGTTTGAAGAATTTCTTTTTTGTACTCCCTCGTTTACAATGACACCTTTAACTTACAATACTATCAGGTCTTCTATCAAGAAAGAATACAAACTTTCTGTAGAAGAGTTCGATGAGAACCAAATCAATATTGACGCACTCTTTGCCAACCAACAACTACAGGTTTACCAGGGAATCCTGGAGGGATCTGTTTATCCAAACATATTGGCGGACTTCTGGATGTTTGGGTCCCTCCGTATAGATCCAGAAGGAAGAACCACCAGTGTGTCTAAGGTTCGAAGAGCCCCTATTACCATTTCTCCCTCGACTATCTCTGAACTGCTGAGATGCGAGAATTCTGGAGAAGTGTTTGATGATAAATCCTTCAGCATGACCACCTCTTCTGTCTTGAGGGCCCTCTTGGATAATGATCCTTTTAGTGCCAAAATCATTAGGATTTGGCATCAACTTTTATTGGGCAACTTTCGCCCACGAAACCAGGATCAAGAAGGCATAATGGTGGAGGATCTGGAGTTCATACTCTGTGCCATCCGGGGAAGGAAAATCAACCTTCCATTGCTGATCTTCAAACAGCTTGCCGAAGCTGTTGCTATTGCTGCTTCTCGTCAAGGCATAGCGACTTGTCTTCCTTATGGAAGGTTGTTGTCCTATATGTTTGTCAAACAGGGCATAGTTAGGAGAATGCGCATGGAAGGATCTCTAGATCTTTTTGAAGCACAAAGCTTGCCCCTGCTATCCTTGGAAGGTTTGGAGCAAAGAATCAACTAAAGGGTGCATTGTTTGAGGCATTGTTGGAGGCGTTGTAGGCCTTAGTTTTATTGTTTATAATTTCTAAACGCTTCTTTTGATAGCTTCTAGCCTGCCTCTATTTTTGTAACTTTGGTTATGCATGCAAGCACAATCTTCCCCCCTGAATGTACTCTTTTAATCATGATAAATATATTTTGACATTGCTCTGTCTTCTTAGTTTATTTACTATATATCTCACTCAGATGCGAAGCCATTTTGGTGCTTGTTTTACCATTTTGGTCTATGGCGCATACTTTTAATGTCTATGTTTTTGCAATTTTTACTTCATGCATGAAAGGTTTGTATCTTTTCAGATACTTCCCATTCACTCTCAAAATCCTGCGATCTTCTGCCAACTCTTCTATCTCATAAGCATTATTTGAGAATACTTTTAAGATTCGAAAGGGTCCTTCCCAGTGTGGGGACCATTTGCCTAAAGCCTGATTCTTTCGATTTATAGGCAAAATAACTTTCCAAACTAAGTCATTATTGATAAATGTTTTACCTTTCACCTTTTTGTTGTATGCTCTCGACACCCTTTCTTTTTGTCTTTTTATCATTTCCAACGCTCGAAGTCTGTCTTCGTCCAGATCAACTAATCCGTTCATCATCATTTCCCAATACATGTTTGGGGGAATTTCTGCTTGTCTTTGGATCCGGACTGATTGCAAGTATATCTCAACTGGGAGTACTGCATCGTGTCCGAACGTCAACTGGAAAGGTGTAGTGTTTGTAGCTTCTTTTGGTGACGTTCGACAAGCCCAGAGAGCTTGGTCCAAAGTTTTATGCCAATTCTTAGGTTTTTTCCCTATATGTTTCTTTATGAGACCAATTATTACCTTATTGGCTGCTTCGACTTGTCCATTTGCTTGAGCGTAGTAAGGTGTAGAAGTAAATAATTTGAACCCCATTTCTTTGGCGAACTCTTGCATCTTTCGACCAGTAAACACTGATCCCTGATCTGTGGTTATACTTTCTGGGATTCCAAATCTGTATAAAATGTGTCTTTGAATAAACTCAATCACAGCTTCCTGATCCACATTGGCTAGTGGTATGGCTTCGACCCATTTTGTGAAGTAGTCTATTCCTACTAAAATATATCTTTGACCTTTGGAAGATGTGGGATGAATTTCTCCAATTAAGTCTAATGCCCAACCTCTGAAAGGCCATGGTTGTATTATTGAACTTAATTCATTTGCAGGTGCATGTTGAATACTTGCATGTTCTTGACATTCCTGACATCCTTTTGCAAACTCTATGCAGTCCTTTAACATGGTAGGCCAATACATTCCATAGCGGAACAAAAGCCATTTCATTTTGTGCCCCGCTTGGTGAGCACCACATGCCCCATTGTGCACATTCGAAAGTGCCAAGTACGCTTCTGCTTCGCCTAGACACTTTAGTAAAACTCCTTCAGGAGTTTTCTTAAACAACTCATTTCCCATCAAGAAGTATGATAAGGCTCTATACTTCACCTTTCTATCTGTATCTGTCGAAGGATCTTTCAAATAGTTTACAATTGGACTCCTCCAATCTGTATCTGCTAGGGAATCTATATTTAGAACTTCAAATTCCTCTTCGTTAGCAAAGCCTAATTGTGAATTCTCCAGATCACTTGGAGATAGCTTTGTGGCCATTTCTTTGCCTCTCACTTCGATCAGCTCTTCTATTTTTTCCTTTGATACTCTGTATCCTGAGGCTAATTGTGCCAAATCATTTGCTTCTTGATTGTTCACCCTTGAGACGTGTTTCAACTCCACGTACTCGAATTTTTTAATCAGTCTATTTGCTATGACAAAATACATGATCAAATTTTCTTTGATACATTTGTATTCTTTCGTCAGTTGCTTAATTACTACTTCTGAGTCTCCTTTAGTTTCGACTCTAGTTGCCCCCAATTCCAACAAGGCTTCAAGTTCAGCGATCAGCGCTTCGTACTCAACTTCATTGTTGGAGCATAACGGGCCTTCAATTTTGTACTTGAGTTTTGTTGGAATTCCATCAGGAGAAATTATGAGTATCCCAACGCCACTTCCTTCCTTATGTGTTGAACCATCGAAGTATAGTTTCCAAGGCTTCAAATCTACATATTGCTGCGGATTCTCAACCACTGCATGGTCAACAATGAAATCTGACACAATTTGCCCTTTCATTGCCTTAAGGGGTTGAAAGATTAGAGAGTACTCAGTAAGGGCCAAAGCCCATTTGCCAATTCGACTATGCAATATTGGTTTAGATAGCATATGTTTAATGACATCAAAATGAGATGAAACGTAAAGATCAACTGGCTTTATATAATACTTGAGTTTAAAACAAGGGAAATATAAACAAAGGCAGAGTTTTTCTATTGCCCTATACCTAGTCTCTGCATCATTGAGTACTCTACTTAAGTAATAAATGGCTCTTTCGATGCCATTGTCATCTTCTTGAGCTAACATGCTACCTATTGTGTTATCTGAAGCTGAAATATACAGGCGCATGTGCTTCTTCCCATTTGGGGGGGGGGACAATATTAATGGATGCATCAAATATTACTTGATTTTCTCAAAAGCTTCTTGATGTTTAGCATGCCATTCGAACCTTCCTTGATTCAGTCGAAGTAAGGGGGAAAAAGCTTGCGTGCGTCCACTCAAGTTAGAGATAAATCTCCTTAAGAAGTTTATCTTTCCCAATAAAGATTGTAGTTCTTTCTTCGTGGATGGAGGCTTTGTTTCCATAATAGCCTTCGTTTTATTCTGATTAATTTCTATTCCCTTTTTGTGGACTACGAAGCCCAGGAAATCTCCAACCTGCACATTTAAGGGGATTCATCTTTAAGCCATGTTTTCTCATTCTTTCGAATGATTGGCTCAGATGGTCGAGATGACTGCGATCTGAAACAGATTTGTTAACAATGTCATCTATGTACACTTGCATGAAAGTTTCTATAAAATCATGAAATATAGAATTCATGGCTCTTTGATAAGTTGCCCCAACATTTTTTAGACCAAAAGGCATTACAACCCATTCGTAGGTGCCTATTGCCCCTGGGCAACGAAAAGCTGTTTTGGACACATCTTCTTCTGCAATGAAGATCTGGTTAAACCCAGAATATCCATCCAACATACTTAGATATTTGAAGCCTGCGGCTGAATCTACTAGCATTTCTGCCACAGGCATGGGATATTCATCCTTAGGAGTTGCTGCATTTAGATCACGAAAATCTATGCATACTCTTAATGAACCGTTCTTTTTAATAATAGGCACAATATTAGCAATCCATTCGACATACCTTGTAGTTCTGAAGAACTTGCAGCGGAGAAGTCTTTCGACCTCATTTTTGATCTTCGAGAGAATCTCTGGTGCGAACTTCCTAGGAGTTTGCTTGATGGGCTTCTTCCCTTCCTTTATAGGCAGCTTTAATTCGACCAAATCTCTCGCTAAACTAGGCATCTCATCGTAGTCCCAGGCGAAGCAATCTTTATTTTCTTTCAATAACGCAATGACTCTTGATTTCAAGGCTGGCTCTAACTTTGCACTGACGTATGTTACCCTCTTCTGATTTTCGTCTCCAAGATTTACTTCTTCGAGTGGATCTTGGGCTAACATCTTTATATTTGACGCCATTGGGTCTTTCTCGAATCCCAAGGGTTCTTCATCATAGATCGCGTCCAGCCTTTGATTTGCCTCTTCTCCTGAGATCTTTTCAACTTGAACTGTGTCATGAGGAGGTTGAGGGATAAAATGTATCCCAAGACCCGTCGCTTCTGCCTCTTTTTGAATTGCATCGACAGTCATGTTTAATAATTCGGCTTCGAGAGCCGTTTTTATTTTGTTCTCGGCTATGTAAGCCGAATTCCTTTCAAAGAAGGATGACTCAGACATCATCAACGTCGTCGTCCCAGCCTGTTGGTCGTATTGCTGGTAAATGCTCCATTGGTGCCGTATCTTCTGGACCATCCATTATTTCTCTGTTCCACTAAAATCCGTTTGGGTGTAAGGATAAATAGTATAGAGCATTCTTATTCGGGGAGTATATATCTTCCGCAGCATGGCAAGGCCCTATGTTAGCCAAGATCCTGTCGAAACTGGTTTTATTGACTTGGTTAACTTCAGTCATGTAGTAACTTTGATCTCCTTCGATGTTTTCAACTACACCATCCTCTCTCCAGATGGTTAACCTCTGATGCATAGTCGAAGGTACTGCAGCAACTCCATGGATCCATTCTCTTCCTAGCAAAAGGTTATAATTCGCTTTTGCTGGTATCACCATGAACATCGTTGGCCTTATGACCGAACCCACAGTTAAATTCACTTGGATGACTCCCAAAGTTTGCCCTATTTTACCTTCGTAGTTAGACAAGACCATGTTATGTGGCCTTATATCAGTGTCGAACATACCAATTCTTTTCAACATGTATTGGGGCATTAGATTCACTGTTGCCCCCCCATCTACTAGGACTTTGTTAATGCCAACATTTTCAGTCTTAGCCCTTATGTAAAGTGGTTTTAGATGGTTTCTCATACCTTCATCAGGTCTCTCGAAGAAGGCATTCTGCTCTTTGACAGCCCCGTTGTTTAGCACATAATAACACACAGGTCTGTGTCTTGCCATCTCTTCTGCATCAGCTTCTTCGCAATCTTCTGCTTCTGTTTCTTGGTTAAACTCGTGAGGAAGCACTGATACTACATTGCAATTAAAGTTTATAGATGACACTCCTTCTGAGTCGAAATCATTTGTCATTCTATCGTCCTCTTTCCAAGGACTGGAGTGCATCTTTTCTTCTTCTTTCTCATTTTCGGAACTGAATAGTTTGCGTTCTACCGGAGGTTTGCTTGATCGTGCCCCCTGCATTGGGACTTTTGTACTGCTAGACTCTCCAACCTCCTTTGCTTTGTACTCCTTTTGGGCCTTATTCATCCTCTGGTGTCTTCTCCACTGAGGATATGGACATAGGATTCTTACCCTTGTAATTCTCCAGCCTGTATATCTCTCGATTTGATGTCTGGAATTGCCTTCTATAGGCCCTTGCAGTTCTTCCCCCTTGGTCCCAACTTCGCCACTTGTTGTTTTTTGCACCGGCTTGTGTCCATCTATCCATGGGTATGTCTGCAGGGAGTCTGAATGTCACTCTTCGAGCTTTAGGATGAGGACTATCAGGCCTTTTTTATGGTGTTCGATTGTCGAACACATACATGTTGGGACGGAGTCCTTGAGATTCCCTACCAGAAGTGAATAGCGTTCTTTAGAATGATTGCGCCATAAGGTTATCATAGACTGCCCCACACCTAGGACACATAACAATCTCAGTCCTTTCCTTGTGACACCTAACTAGGAAACCCACCAAACTTTCTTCTGGCCTTGGATAAACCTTCAGCAACAGGTTTCCTCGCCTCCAGGGCTGTTCCATCCTTTCTCGTTGGGCCCTCTCGTAGTTAGCTTGGACCCTTCGATTCAGCATGATCGAACACCTTGGACACATTATCATCCGTCCAACATTCTTCTCGTGACACTTCCAAAGATAATCTTTCAAACTTTCTCCTTTCTGAGGATACTTTTGAAGGATAGAAAAACACTTAGAAAGGGGGGGGGGGGGTTGAATAAGTGTAGCTTTCAAACTTGTAAGATGAAAAACAATTTGCACAATGATTTTTATCCTGGTTCATTGTTAACTAAACTACTCCAGTCCACCCCCTTGGAGTGATTTACCTCACCTGAGGATTTAATCCACTAATCACACTTGATTACAATGGTTTTCCACTTAGCCAACTGCTAAGTCTTCTAGAGTATCCTGATCACAACCTGATCACTCTAGGAACAAACTGCTTAGACAACCTCTAAGACTTTTCTAGAGTATTCTGATCTACCTGATCACTCTAGTTCTTACAACTTAATGTAAACAAATTCTAAGAGTATTACAATGCTTCTGAAAAGCTATAATCACAACTGTGATATTTCTCTTAAAGTTTAAGTTTAATCTCACTATAATATTACAACAGCAATAAGTGAGGTTGATGATGAAGTTTGAGAGCTTTTGATTTGAACAGCGTTTCTGCAAGTTGGTTCAGAGTTTGTAATTCGTTCGTTGTGCGTTATTATTGTTCGTTAACCTTTGCTTCTCATCAGAACTTCATATTTATAGGCGTTTGAGAAGATGACCGTTGCGAGCATTTAATGCTTTGCGTAATCCGTACAACATTGCATTTAATGTTTCACTCTTTTGTCAACTACCTCGAGCCTTGTTTCCGCTGTGTCTACTGACGTTGCCTTTAATAGCTTATAACGTTCCTTTTGTCAGTCAGCGTAGCCTGCCAGTCTAGTACTTGCTTTTGATCTGATGTTTGTGTAAACAATGTTTGAATGTCATCAGAGTCAAACAGCTTGGTGCAGAGCATCTTCTTGTCTTCTGACCTTGAAGAGCTTCTGAGCGTGATACCATGAGAACTTCAGTGCTTCTGCTTCTGATCTCAAGTTCTTCTGATGCTTCCATAGACCCATGTTCTGATTCTGCTTGACCATCTTCTGATGTCTTGCCAGACCATGTTCTGATGTTGCATGTTGAACCTTCTGAGTCAGTTGCTTCTTGCGCTGATTTTGTGCATATTCTTTGTATAATTCCTGAAATGGAAATTGCATAGTATTAGAGTACCACATTATCTCATACAAAATTCATATCTTTGATATCATCAAAACTAAGAATATTGATCAGAACAAATCTTGTTCTAACAATCTCCCCCTTTTTGATGGTGACAAAAACATATATAAATGATATGAATTTGCGATCAAAATATCAGACGGCTAAAGACAATTACACAGCTATAGCACAAGCATATAGACAATGTGTGAATATGTCTCCCCCTGAGATTAACAATCTCCCCCTGAGATAAATAATCTCCCCCTGAAATAAATACTAGAAGAATTTTTTATAAATAAAAGACTTCCCTGAGTATTTCAGTAGAGACTTTCACATATGCTTAGATCTTCAGAACATTCACAGCTTCTGATTCTGGCTTCCATAGGAAAGCTTCAGAACTTGAATTTCCTAGATCTTCAGAATATTCATAGCTTCTGATTCTTGCTTCCATTGGACAGCTTCAGAGCTTGAATATCTTCTTGAGTTATTACATGCTAGATTGTATCAGAACATTGTTGAATGTACCAGAGCATCATCAGAGCATCTCTACATCCTGAAATGTTACAGAACAAACTAAACGACAAAAGTCAGCATGAATGAATCAGAACATAAAATATGTATCAGAACATATAATTATGTGTCAGAGCAAACAAACATATAATGTTTTAGAGCATATTTTGTAACTAAAACATGCATCAGAACATATAAAGAATAAGAATGAAAGTATATTCTATCATCAAAATATCAGAACATTCTTCCTTCTTGTTTTTGATTCTTGAAGCTTTATAGCACTCAACTTGCTTCAATTTCCAAGAGCTTGACTCTTTATAGAATTGCTTTTCCTCATCTCTTTGCTTCTCATGTTGAGCTTTAAAGAGGATCTTCAATTCCTGCAAGACAACACTCAAAGACATAGAACTTTGCAAGTTCTGTTAGAAATGTGGAGTCTTTCTCCCAGCAACTGATAAAATAAATCAGATCATTTATCACATTTTTCTCCCCCTTTTTGTCATAACATCAAAAACATAAAAGATTCAGATGAAAAACACGACAAACACATAGAAGAAAAGGATAATTTCCATTAAGCACGGAGAAAAGGTTCAGAAGTACAAGAGGAAGGGCAAGAGAAGATGCAAAGAAAAACAGATGCAGCAAAGCAAAAAGAAACAGTCTAAGACTCAATCTAAGATGACCCTAGCTTCGACATGATCTTGGCCAGCATATCATGAATCCCACTGTTGCTCTCATTCTGCCTTTCCATGAAAGCACGAAACTCAGCGTTGATTGATCTCTGCTCATCCTGGTTCTTCTGAATAACTTCCAAAGTCCTTGCAAGACGGGAAGGTTCATCAGAAGAAGCTTCACAACTCCTTTCCAGAGGGGTGGCATTCTGATCTGCAGCTTCCATGATCAGATCATTTGCAGGATTTTCCTCAACAGGAATTGTTTCAGCACATGATCTTCAGCATCTGCCTCTTCCATAGAAGCATCTCCAAACTCTGCAGCAAGAACCTCAGAATCTCCATTCTCAAGTGCCTGAAGAATGGAAGCAAGATTCCTAGGAGCAGAAGGACCTTCAACTTCTGGTGGGTCAACAACTTCTGGAATGACCAAGCTTGGGTCTTTCTCAGAAGGGTTTTCCCTCAGATATTCAAAGAGAGTCCTGAAATCTCCGAGGAGAACAGGATATTGAGGTCTCCAAACCACAATTTCCCTGCAAGGGTTAGCTTCCATTGCAGCAGCAATTCTGGCTTCTTCCAGCTCATCCACAAACTTCTTCTCCTCAAAGATATATCTCCCTCCGAGACGAGCAAACCAGAAGTCTTCATAACTTCTCAGAATTCCACGAGGCCGTGGAGCAGCTTCTACACAAGCTTCTTGAAGTTCTTCAAAACAAGCATCAGCTTTTCTTCGGAAGATTCTCCAGAACTTTCACATAGCAACATCATTCAGGCCAACACTTTCAGCGATTATGAGAGTATCAAAGACTCTTCTGAGATTCCTCTATACCAATTCAAAAATTACACAAATAGGGTATTCCTGGCGGGATTTTATTTTGGTTATTGGAGAGTCAGGGTTAGGGATAGAATAGGGTTGAGGTTCTCTATCCAACCTAAAAGATGATTCTGCTTCATTCTCAGAATCTAACACTACCATTTCAGCTTCAGGACGAGGCTTGGGAGTGTAGTTGCAATCACGGAGCAATTGCTCATGTGATGCAGAGTCTGGAAGATCAGAAACACATGGGTTGTTTTGAGGTAGAAGGAATGGGTTCATAGTTGGCATGGGGAGGAGGTTGAGAAGAGGATATATTTGTGTGAGGTGGAAAGAGAGTTTGTAGGGGTGGTATATCAAGAACAGGATTATCAAGGACCTGGTCAGAAGCAAGGTTGGTTGAGGGTGGAGGAGAAGGAATGGGAGCATCTAGAATGGGTGAAGGAGGAGGAGTAAGGATTTTGGTTACAGGAGAAGTGGGAGGTGTAAGAACATGAACTTTGATGGGTGATTCTGATGGGGCTTTATCTGGTTCAGGGGTTTGGGCAATAGCTATTGGTGCAACTTCTGAACGTAAAGCAGGAATAGAATCAGGTTCAGAGAGATGTATACCTTTTGATACTTTCTGAACGGCTTCGAACACAGCCTCAAGCTTCTTCTGTTTCTTACTCTTCTGCTCTTCAACGATTTTTGCCTTTCCACGAGAGATTTCTCTCCTTCTGGCAGATTCTAGAGCTTCCTTCTCATTGACAACAACATACTGACCTTCAACTTCTTGAGTTGTTGGTCTTTGCAAGATTTCTTCCTGCTGATTCATAGCTTCTTGAACAGCCTCTTCTTCATCGGAGTCATTTATTATCAGCTTCCTTTTTCTGATTTTCTTCTTCTCAACAACTCTAACATTTTCAGCATTATTATTCGACTTCTTCTTCTTCCTCTTATCAGCAGCCTCCTTCTTATTCTTTTCAAATTCAACTGAAACAGCCTTAACTACTTCAGCAATAACTTCTTCTGGAACAACCTCTTTAACAGTAGCAGCAGCTACGTTCTGAACTACCTTCACCTGATTATCAGAAGGATGATCAAATTTTCTTTTGGTCCTTCTTTCCTTCTTTTCAGCAGCTTGAGGAGCAGCTTCTGAAACATCTTCTGAGGCAGCAGCCCTAGAAGTTTTCTTGCGGCCTACTTTAGCAGGAGCACCTTTTTCTTGATCTTTTACTCCTTCATCTTCCTCCAGTGACTTCAAATACCTAGTTCTGACTCCTGGTACCTCACTTCTGAAGAAGGTTTCAAAGTCAGCAAGAACAGGGTCTCTTCTGCTTCTTGTTCCAGAAAGAGGTTGAGGGGTTTTGATGATAGTATCAATCACCTTCATCTTTCTCAGAGTGAGAGCATTCAAGCAACTTCCAGTGGTAACGACAAGTTCTTTGATAGTACCTTCAGCTTCCAGGTTCTCAACAATCTTGGAGTGAACCAGAAGGTTTGTTATAATTCTTCCAAAAGGAATGATGGTACAATTTTTCACTCTGAAGGCATTTCTGGAATCCCTCACAGCATTCCACATGTGATTGAAGATTATGTAGATAACATCAACCTTCTTCTTAGTGGCAATGCAATACAGAATGTATTTTCGCTCATTGTTGATGAAATCAGCAGCATGTGTTCCTTTCCTGTGATAGAAACACCCCAGAAGAATCTTGGTCCAGATTTTGTAGAGGTCTTTCATGTCCTTGACATTCTTTGTTTTGTTTACATCTGTGTAGAGAGTAGACAACACATCATCCCAATCAGCCCTTTGATCAATTTCAAAAGCACCCTCAGGGTTTTTAAGATCAAACATCATTCTTAGGATGTTCTCAGTAACTACCACAAACTTCCCATAGACGAAAGACAAGATGGATTTAGGAGCAACAACTACATGCACCCAAAACTCCTTAACAAGATCTGGGTAGACCAGTCCACAGAACTCAGCAAACAATGAAGTCCATCCTTGAAAAATGATATCTTCTTTGAGATGATATTCATGTTCTTCGATGCTATCAAAATCTACCATTAGTTCACAGATAACTTCCAGATCCTTCTTAGGAATAGAGCAGGCAACAACCGGAGTGATTTGCTGATTTTCTTCTTCTTGAAGATGAAGAGGGACAGATGACCCAACATTGTGAGATGATGAAGCGGCCATTGAAGCAGAACAGAAATTAGAAGAACAAAATCTGGGTTTGCTGTGGACCGTCCTTTCGGGCCATACCCCTCCGTGGGTGGGATACGTGAACTGACTCTTTTTTGTCGATCGGACGCTTTCGCGTCACTTTTGAAAAAGTTTACAGAGTCGCCACCGACCTTTTATTTTATCCAATGAAGGAAAGGTTTATAAAAGAAACAGAAAAAAGACCTTTGAGAGATTCTGGGTAAGGGGGTAGGTTATACAAAGGGAAGGTGTTAGCACCCTTTGTATCCATGGTTATCCATGGGCTCTTTAGTTTGCTTAGCTCATTTGCTTTACTTTTCAATTGATTCGGAATGCTTTACCTGTGTTTTTGAAATACCTTTGCAAATAGAATTTGTAATGATCCTTGTGCGGATATATACAAATGCTTGTTTATCTTTCGAAAGATGTTTTGAAAAGATCGTTAATTTTGTAATGATCCGTGTTTGGATGTATACAAAATATTGTCTTTTGGAAAATTCGTTTTAAAAAAACAACAGTGTATGAGAATTTTGTTTGTTTTGATTTTGAGCAAGCAAACTAGGAGGTCTACCCTGAGTTAGGAGGTCTTTATCCTTGTTCCCTTTAAAAATCTATCCATTCGTCGGATATAAACAAAAGGTTCGATTTTGTACTCGAAACAGTAGAAATGTAACTTTGATTTTGAAAAGAGTGAAAAGGGATTACCCTAGGAGGTGCAAATGTGATTGTGATTGAATTCAGATATTTATCTTTGAAGTTAGTGATCTGACGGTTCAATTTTATCTTTGACATACACGCAGTTTATATGGGTGCTGGAAATTAAAATGCGGAAATGTAAAGTGCGGAAAGTAAATCTACACTATTACATCGATTTTGCGGGAAACGTAAACTAACCTATTTACATGAATTTGACATCCTATACATTTATCTAGGAATTTTAAATTGCAAGAAATAAAAGGCATATTTTTGTATTTTTGTGATTTATTTTAAATATAATTAATGCATTATTAATTAATTTAAAATAAAGAAAAGATGGAAGTATGATTAAACCTAGCAAATAAGTTTAAAAATATGTACAAAATGTTTGTTAATTGATTTTAGAACAAAACTAATTTTTTTTGGAATTTTTGAAATTTGTTTTTGGATATTTTAAGTTAATCAAAACATAATTATGCAAATAATTACACAAATAATTAAAACTTAAAGAGAAAATTATCCTAAATATGTACAAAATTAGTTTATGATATATAAACAATATTTAACACAAAGAACAATTTTTTTTATGATTTTTTGACTAATTAAAATAATTAATAAGCAAATATATAAGTACATGCTAATTAATTATGTAAAATATTGAAATTTTGAAGAAAAATAAAATATTTTTTATTTCAGAAAATAATATATTATTTTAGAAGTTTAAAATATTTTTTGTGGAATTTTTTGGATTTTAAAACTATTTTTTGATTATTTTTGCAATAAAAATAAAATAAAATAGAAAATTAAAAAGGATACTAATCTGGTGTGGAAATTAGTGAAGCCCATGGTATAGGCTGCGTGTTGTGATGCGTTGGATTCATTTTTTAATGAAGATCTATGGCCCAGATTGAAGAGAACATGACATAATGATAAGACTGCATGCACTGAATTCAAAATGAATTCAAACTCTTGATGGGGTCCACACGCGCCAAAACTGGCCAATGGAGAAGCAAGATTTGTCCACGCGTGCAGTCAAACGTTCAACTACACTGTTCATCATCTTCTCCAAGTTACCTGCGGATTTAGCTGCGGACTTACCTGCGATTTTACCTGCGGATTCCACCTTCGAATTTCTGGATTTTTTGAAACCTACAAAAACGCATGAAAATAAAAACCACAATGGCCCAGATCTACTAAAGATGACCTCCTGAGTCCAATGGTGAGGTTAGTTTTCTCATTTGATCACGCTAAGTATGAAAACGAAAAGGTTGAAGCTTTAAGCTTCAACCATGGCACCCCACGATTCTGGGCTTTAAACTCACATGTTAGACGTTAGATCTACCCCATATGATCTCAAAGGGATGGCAAAGGCATTAGATTTTGTTTAAATAAGCTTATAGTATAGATATCAAAAGTTGATAATATGCACGAATATGTTATTCTTTAAACACGAGTTCTATGAGTATATAGCCATGGTTATTGCTTCTAACTTACTATATTAAGTGCCAGGAGATGATTAGAGCAATTGGTTTGTATTGATAGTGATTGAAATATATAATTCGAAAATTACAAAGTTTGGAGAATTTTGAGAATTTTTAGAGGTTTCTTGGCTATGCTCTTGCTATATTTCGTGTCTCTCTTTGGCTCTTTTTTTTGCTCTCTTTGTTGCTGAAGTATGATAGCTCATTTATAGCCCAAAGTTGCTTGGAACTCAAGCTAAGAAGCTTTGTTGCCTTTGTTGAAAGTTTGGTTCTTTAATATTAAAAAAACCTTGAATTTTTGACCAACTTTGACTCCATTCAATGCTCTTGCCTTGGACACCAATCTTCTGCAGAAAATTGAAGACTTTGGAGGTGAGTCATGCTTAGAGATCAAGCTACTAATTATCCATGCATTTTCCTTTTAATTTTAATCTTAAAGTAAGATAAAATTATGCAAAAAATGGCCAATAAAGATGTGGGCTTTGTCTTGGTCGTGGGAGGCCCATAGTAACATGGCAAAGATGTTTGGACCATAAAAACTTGGACTCATTTGGAAAAAAAACATTTTTGAGCAATGTTGATTTCATGCATTTTCCCAAAATTTAGCCAACTTCAACAAGGTGTAAATCCTTCAATTTTTGTCATATGAAGGAGATCTTGCACTTTTTGGAAACCTCAAAGAGTCCTCTAACCAATGTCTTTGGTCTCATATCAAAATGATTTTTGGTTCTCCTTGTGTGTCCATTTGAAAAAAGTGTCTTTTTGTTGACTTTGAAAATGACCTGTAATGTCTTTGGCCATATTTTTCAAATGGTGAATGCTATGACCATGGGATCAATTGCATTTGAAAGATAATTGAATTTCCTTCAAAATGAGCTTTGGTTGACATTTTTTGGATGAAGGATGAGAGAGTTATGATCAGTCAAAGTTGAGTTGACTTTTCAGGCAAAAACCCTAATTTTGAATCTTAGGGTTTTGTTGATTTTTGATCTTTCCTTGATGAATTGTGATCATCCAATGATCAAATGTTGAATCCTTTGACAAAATATGGACTTTGACAAAAAAATTCATTTTTGACTGTCAGTTGACTTTTTTGGTCAAACGGGTCGTCTGTTGACTGTTTGAGCTGCTGACGGTGCGTCTGAGTGAATTGAAGTTTGAAAATTTGTATGATGGTACTTTGAGATGTATGGATGTATATGAAATCCATTTGAGCTCTCAAAACTTGTTGCTCCTGTTAAAACAAGAAAAAACCCTGATTAGGGACTGTCTGTATAGGAGGCAGTTAAGCGTACCTGATTTTTGTGCAGTGTTGAGTTTCTGCTAATCATGTGATATTCAGAAGACTTCTAACACAAAAATCTTGGAAATTTGAATTGTGAATGATTGATTTGATTGATTGTACAAATCACTGTGAATTGTACTGTCTGCAGTTTGTCTGTCAACCGACTGTTCGTGTACTGAAGCAGCAGTTAAAGTGAAAAATCAACCGTCAAAGTTAATTTTCTTTTTTTTTTTTTTTTGTTGTTATTTTTGTTTTTGTTTGGTGTGAAGCATGAAAATTTATTTACATGACTTGTTAGAAAACAGAAACATAATAAATAACTGATATTTACGGTATGCGGGCAAAATTACCGATAATAACCTGAAAATTGTTTACTGCACAGAAATAGAAATATTTGACTGGCAGAAAACACACAAGTTAAGATTTGATTTTTGAAAAAGAGATTTGAAAAGATTTTGAAAATAATGGAATATAGTACAAAAGTTAGTGGGAAACCAAAAACAATTGTTACCAGTATAGTGTGAGTTTCCTGCTTCTGCGCCTGCAAAAAGAGTTAACTCTGCATGATTGTGTTAGTACTATTTATCTGTAAATAAATAAATAGTATTTGTGATGTAATGAACAGTATTTGGCGTTTGCGTAAGAATAAATTCCTCTGTAAGCCAAGCTACTGTATAAGAAAAGTTTCTGAAATTTAAGTACTTCATATGCTAGGATATTTGAAATAAAAATCCATGATTATATGAAACTCTTAATTTTCAGATTGGAGTTTTCTTGAAAAAAGATGTGGGCAAATTTTGGGGTATAACAGTTGCCCCTATTCAATCTTCTTAAACCTGAAGAGATTGCCTGAAATCTGAAGGTAGAAGATGATTGAATAATTAGATGCCCTGAAAATTTGCACTTACCTTGATCAGAAGAGATGTTGGAAGCTGCATTTGAATGTTGTCTGCGAAATGTTGTTGGCAGATTGAAACATTACCTGAGATGGGCTTTTCAGATGCCATCTGGAAAATGTGTTGAGGGTTTGTTCATCAGAATGAATCCATTGATTATATCTTGATGAAGGACTTGAAAGTTGATCATTGTGGAACCGTCTGAGGTATCACTTTAGATCTGCAAGATTAGATCGTTCTGGAACCGTCAGAGGTATCGCCTTAGATCTGCAATGTTAGATCGTTCTGGAACCGTTTGAGGTATCGCCTTAGATCTGTAATGCTAGATCGTTCTGGAACCGTTTGAGGTATCGCCTTAGATCTGCAATGTTAGATCGTTCTGGAACCGTCTGAGGTATCGCCTTAGATCTGTAATGCTAGATCGTTCTGGAACCGTCTGAGGTATAGCCTTAGATCTGCAATGTTAGATCGTTCTGGAACCGTTTGAGGTATCGCCTTAGATCTGCAATGTTAGATCGTTTCGGAACCGTCTGAGGTATCGCTTTAGATCTGTAACGTTAGATCGTTTTGGAACCGTCTGAGGTATCGCTTTAGATCTGTAACGTTAGATCGTTTTGGAACCGTCTGAAGTATCGCTTTAGATCCGTGATGCTAGATCGTTTTGGAACCGTCTGAGGTATCGCTTTAGATCTGTGATGCTAGATCGTTCTGGAACCGTCTGAGGTATCAACTTTGATCTGTGATGCTTGTTTTTTGAGTTGGTAAGTGATCAGAATGAATCTTTGGCTTGATTATATCTGAGAGAACCGTTCATGGAATTCAGGTGAACACGGCATGTGATTGAGAACATCTTTGTTGAAGATATCTGCCTACCTGAAAAATCAAGTTAGTGATATGCAATGTTTATGATGCATGTAAATGTGAGATATTCCCGGAGAAATATGCATGTTATGTTGTGTATGAATATGCACATGATGCATGATGTATGATGTATGAATATGTGAATGTATGAATGTATGAATGTATGAATGTATGAATGTGAATGTGATGCGTGTCAAGCTTCTAGTTGGAAAAATAAATTCCCACTAGTCAGCTGGACTGTGATCGTTGATGATCTTTTGTCTTGCTTGAGTACCCTCGTCTGGGGAAATTCTTTGAGAACCCGGGTATCCCGTTGAAGGATCTTTGACTACTGCTTGGGGAACCAAAGGTAACTGGAAGTTCTGATGCCCTTTCAAATGGGAATGAGGAAAATGCATAATCCTCCGATGCACTATCTGACCAAGTCCGGGTGCGGGGATCACACCTTCTGAAGATAGTAATCTGGAACAATCCTGCTGGGGAATAAGACTTCTTTTGAAGAGAAAATCTTTTTGAGGAATTTGCTGAGAAATGCGTTTCTCTTGGTAATTTTCTTCTGATGGGATAATGTCCAGATGATCGGGACATTTCCTGAATGCTATTCCTGTTTTTCCTGGTAAACATCAATCATATTCAAATGCATATGTTCATTCAAAATATCATTGGGATGCTCGCGTATTCAAAACAGAAAAAATGAAAATGTTAGTTATAAGCTGCATTGATTTTTGAAAAGGTGCCGTGATAGGCGGATTAGTATAGGGAGACAACAATCCTAGAAGTAGGAAATTGTCAGAAAGTTTTGAAAAGTATTTATGAAAAGAAATAGCTATGTGAAAATGATCCAGTCAAGTTTCAACTCTGCTATTGCCAATCTGTCTTCGAGCATCTCATCCCTCACTTGTTGGAAGAAAGTGATTAGACTGATCGGTGTCTTTGAGGTGTTGAACCTTGTCGGTGAGTAGGCAGCTGAGCGGGACATAGTTGTATGCTTTATTCCCTAATTTTTGCCTAGGCTGCCCTTTCAGGTTTTCAGCCTACCGGGATTGTATTTGTTTTGTCTCTAATTTTTGCCTGGATCGCCCTTTCGGGTTTTCAATCCACCGAGACGCTCATTTTTGCCTAAGTTGCCCTTTCAGGTTTTCAACTTAGCGAGCTGTATTTTTTTTTTTAAGCAAAGTACTTTTTGACTATGTCCGCATTCACAGGGTGTGGGAAATCCTCGCCATCCATGGTGGTAAGCAACATGGCACCGCCGGAGAATATTTTCTTGATTATGAATGGTCCCTCGTAGGTGGGGGTCCATTTGCCTCTGGGATCACCTTGTGGTAAGATGATGCGTTTGATAACCAAGCCACCAGTTTGGTATGCTTGACTTTTGACTTTTTTGTTGAAGGCTTTGATCATGCGCTTTTGGTATAGCTGGCCATGACAGATAGCTGCAAGTCTTTTCTCATCGATCAAGTGTATTTGGTCGAATCGAGTTTGAATCCAATCGTCTTCGTCTAGATCGGCTTCTTTCATGATCCTTAAGGAAGGAATCTGGATTTCGATTGGGAGAACTGCTTCCATACCGTAGACTAACGAGAATGGAGTTGCCCCTGTTGAAGTACGCGCAGATGTGCGATAACCATGAAGAGCAAAAGGTAACATCTCATGCCAGTCTTTGTAGGTTACTGTCATCTTTTGTATGATTTTCTTGATGTTTTTGTTGGCGGCTTCGACAGCGCCGTTCATCTTTGGTCGATATGGAGAAGAATTATGATGTTTGATCTGGAACTGCGTGCAGAGTTCAGTAATCATTTTGTTGTTTAGATTCGTGCCATTGTCAGTGATGATCCTTTCGGGGATGCCGTACCGACAAATGAGATTGTGCTTGATAAACCTGGCTACCACATTCTTGGTGACAGAAGCATATGAAGCTGCCTCTACCCACTTTGTGAAGTAGTCAATAGCGACCAGGATAAAGCGATGTCCGTTGGAAGCAGTAGGTTTGATTTCTCCAATCATATCAATACCCCACATTGCGAAAGGCCAAGGAGCCGTCAGAACGTTTAATGGAACTGGAGGTACATGCACTTTGTCGGCATATATCTGGCATTTGTGACAAGTTTTGGAATGATGATGGCAATCTGTCTCCATGGTAGACCAGTAGTAACCTGCTCTCAAGATCTTTTTAGCCATTGTATGTCCGTTGGAATGAGTACCGAAGGTACCATTGTGTATGTCTTCCATGATTTGTTCTGCTTCCTTCTTGTTTACGCAACGAAGTAAAGTCGAGTCATGGTTGCGCTTGTACAAAGTTCCATTGCTTAGGAAGAATTTGGAGGCAAATCTCCTTAGAAACTTTCTGTCGTTAATAGATGCCCCTTCAGGGTACTCCTGGGTTTCGAGATACCTTTGTATTTCATGGAACCATGATTTGTCTTCCATTTGTTTGGTATCGATCTCATTGCAATAGGCTGGTTCGTCTTGCCTGTAAATGGTGATCATAGGAGCTTCGTCGTCCCAATTGACTTTGAACATGGATGACATGGTAGCTAAGGCATCAGCTAGTTGATTTTCTTCGCGTGGGATGTGTTCGAAAGTGATCTCCTCGAAGTAAGGAATCAAACTCAACACATGTTCTTTGTATGGAATTAGATTTGGGTGCTTCGTGTCCCATTCCCCTTTGACTTGGTAGATTACCAAGGCCGAGTCTCCGTAGACTTCAAGGAATTTGATTTTTAGATCAATTGCAGCTTTGAGACCCAGAATGCATGCTTCGTATTCGGCTATATTGTTGGTGCAATTGAAACACAATCTGGCGGTGAAGGGTGTATGACCTCCTGTGGGGGAAATGATCACAGCTCCGATGCCATTGCCGAGCGCATTAGAAGCTCCGTCAAAAACCATAGTCCATCGGGATCCTGGTTGTTTGTAGTCATTGACTAGCATAATGTCTTCGTCTGGGAAGTCAAAGTTCAATGCCTGATAATCATCTACTGCTTGATGAGCTAAATGATCAGCTACCACACTTCCTTTGATTGCTTTTTGCGAAGTGTATTGAATGTCATATTCTGTTAGGATCATTTGCCATCTTGCAATCCTTCCAGAGAGAGCAGGTTTTTCGAACACGTATTTGATTGGATCCATCTTGGAGATCAGGAAAGTGGTGTGATTTAGCATATACTGTCTTAGTCGGCGAGCCGCCCATGCTAAGGCACAGCAAGTTTTTTCGAGTAGTGAGTATCTTGTTTCACAATCGGTAAACTTTTTGCTAAGATAGTAGATTGCGTGCTCCTTTCGACCGGATTCGTCATGTTGTCCTAGTACACACCCCATTGAGTCTTCTAACACAGTTAGGTACATTATCAGAGGTCTGCCTTCCACAGGTGGCAACAAGATTGGAGGTTTTTGGAGATATTCTTTGATTTTGTCAAAGGCTAACTGGCATTTGTCATTCCATCTTTCCACTTGATCTTTCTTCAGTAATTTGAAGATTGGCACACAAGTAGGAGTCATATGGGCAATGAATCTGGCTATGTAGTTTAGACGTCCCAAGAATCCTCTGACTTGTTTCTCGGTACGGGGTATAGGCATTTCTTGAATGGCTTTGACCTTGGCAGGATCAATCTCAATACCTTTACTGCTGACGATGAAACCTAAGAGTTTACCGGATCTTACTCCAAAGGTACACTTGTTCGGGTTCAGTCGCAATCTGTATTTCTTGAGTCTGTCAAACAGCTTGTGTAAATGACTCAAATGTTCTTCTTCGGTGTTGGATTTTGCGATCATGTCATCGACATACACCTCTATTTCCTGATGAATCATATCATGAAATAGTGTTACCATTGCTCGTTGGTAGGTAGCTCCAGCATTTTTTAGACCAAAGGGCATTACTTTGTAACAAAAGGTTCCCCAGGGAGTTGTGAAGGTTGTTTTTTCCATGTCTTCGGGTGCCATCTTGATTTGATTGTACCCTGAGAATCCGTCCATAAAGGAGAATACCTTGCATTGTGCGGTATTGTCAACTAGTACATCGATGTGCGGTAAAGGGAAATCATCTTTAGGGCTTGCCCGGTTCAGATCTCTGTAGTCTACACACATTCTGACTTTCCCGTCTTTTTTGGGTACAGGCACGATGTTAGCTATCCAAGGAGGATAACTTACAACTTTTAGGAATCCGGCATTGAATTGTTTTTCAACCTCGTCTTTGATCTTTTTTGACATATCAGGCTTACTCCTTCGCAGTCTCTGTTTGACCGGAGTGCTTCCTTCTTTGATTGGCAGGCGATGAACTACAATGTCCGTGTCAAGGCCAGGCATATCTTGATAAGACCAGGCGAATATCTCGGCGTAGTCTTGCAACAATTGAATCAGTCTTTGCTTGACACTGTTTTCTAAGTCAGCCCCAATTCTGACCTCTTTTTCTTCGTCACTGCCCAAGTTGATGACCTCAATCGGCTCCTCATGAGGCTGTATGGCTTTTTCTTCTTGTTCTAGAAGTCTTGCAATTTCTCTTGGCACTTCACAATCTTCCTCACTTTCGTCCTCAGTTTGGTAGATCGGATTTTCAAAGTCATGACGGGCAATAGCAGAGTCGTTATTGACTGGATCCAGCGTGTATGTGAATCTGCATGGTAGATATGTGAGTGTGTATGAAGAGAAAAACATAGCTATTTGAAAGCGAATAAAGAAAGAAAAAGGATCACAAAATTTTGAACATGCAAGCATCCCATGATTTTATTGAATGCACATAATCATGATATGACAAACCCTTTTTATAGAAGGACCGTTGTGCTAAGGCACACGGCTTTCAAGCTCAGGGTTCGATTGTTCAGGAACCACTTTTATCTTTGCACAATATACACAAAGAAAACAGGAAATGGCATTTACTCCTGATCAAAGGAGATCACATCCTCTGCTTTCCAGTTGTTCAATCCACCGTTGTTAGCAGGGAGCACCCAGCTGTTCCAGTTGCAGTTGTTCTTTTCGTCTTCCGTAGCATTGATTCCGCTAGTGGGAAAATGCGTAGGTAATTCCTCAGGATAAGTTGGATGATTTGTTGGATATGAGAATCCAGGTGGAGGTCCCTCTATTGGCTGAGCGAGATGCTCGATAAGGCCGTCCCATGCAGTAGGAATGATGTTTTGAATAGAGACTTGTGCATCCTGATAAGGAGTGTACTGTGACAGAAAATAACCTTCGTTGTTTGGCATCTTCCTGGCTTCTTCAAGAGCGAAGTTGTCGTCGTACTGTTCGTCCCATCCAGTCGGGACAATGTCTTTGATGGGAGTTGAAAAGCTCGGAGGAGCGGAATATTTCACCATATAGTCGTATTTGCCGCTGGGTTCTCCTAGCGTGTCCCATACTTCTTTGGGTGGATTTTGATATTGCTGAGTGACGGGACTTGTGATACTTCCGTCATTTTGATTACCCTCTTCTGTTGGAGTAAGATCTTCCAGAGCAATGTAAGAATTCTGAGGTGTGATATACTGGTAGTTGTAACCGTCATTTGGTCCTCCCACAGCATCCCACATTCCCATGGTAATGGGTGGAATTTCGTCTGGATATGGCTGAATGATGTGGTTCAAGTATGTCCCTTCATCATCAATGGCGTTTACTTCTTGGCTGGCGAAGTGTGATATTAACCCTTCAGAGCGAGGATTTTGATCATTCTTTTGATTTTCACCATTATAGCCCAGACCTAGCTTGTCGGACTTGTAGGGTATATCAGGGAGTTGTCCCCATACTGTGCGATCACCCTGTTCAATCATGGCTTTGGCATCTTTGAGAGAAGCCATAGTTGTAGCTGGAGTAGCAGGAATATGCTTGGTGGTAGAGATATCTGGAGATACAACCTCAAAAGCTTGATACGGAGTTTCGATGGATTCGCCCTCCATCTCAACATACTTGTCGTTGCTCAAGTGACTGACCATATATTCTTCTTCGCCATAGACTGTGACAACCTTTCCTTTTACTGGGTATTTTAACTTCTGATGCAGGGTAGAAGTTACAGCGTTTGCCCCATGTATCCAAGGGCGTCCTAGTAAACAGGAGTATGTTGGAAGAACGTCTATTACGGAAAAGATAACATCGAAAGTTTGAGAGCCCACTCTGATTGGGAGCTTAACTTCTCCGTACACCGTTCTTGTTGACCCATCGAAGGCTCTTACAACCACATCACTTGGTTGTAGCACAACTCCTTTGAAGTCAAGTTTTTCCAGTATTACCTTTGGTAACACGTTTAGAGAGGAACCATTGTCTATTAGCACATGAGACAGAGTGGTGCCGTTGCATTCGATAGAGATATGCAGGGCCTTGTTGTGATTTCTTCCAGCAGGAGTTAGATCCACATCAGAGAAACCAAGACCATTGGGCACTGTAAGACTGGCGACACAATTCTCAAATTGGTCGATTGGGATTTCTTGAGGCACATGCGCAGCTTGAAGGAACTTCATTAGAGCTTTAGCATGAGCTTCTGAATATTTTAGCAGAGATAACATTGAGATTTTTGAAGCAGTATGCCCCAGTTGTTCGACAATATTGTAATCACTTTTGCAGATGATTTTCAATATTTCGTCCATCTCTTGCTTTGATGGATCCTCAGCAGTGATCTCTACCGGATTTTGAACTGGTTCGATCAGTGGCTCTTTGCCTCGAGTGTTGATATCTGGAATAGGAATTGGAACCTGGATTGGACTAGCAGCAATATTTGGAGAAATTTCTGGTGAAAAGATTCTTCCACTTCTCGTGATCTTGCTAGTGCCTGCAATGTTACTTACAGCTGAAGTAGTTAGTGTTGCGTCCTCTTTAGTCGAGGGATCCTGCTTAACTCCATGAATGTAAACATTAGTGTCATATCCCCATGGGACAGCTTTGTCTGAGGAGTATGGAAATGGAGTTGGTCTAGCAATGACTACTGATGCCACTTTGAGTGTAGCAGAAAGTTTGAATGGAGCCTTGGTAGAGATTTTGAATGGTAAGCTGGAGATCACTGAGACGTCTTCCATTCTTATCCCGTTGGCAAAGACTTTGCCCAACATGTCCATAGAAGGGAGCCTCTCAAACATAATGATACGGCGATCCATGTGTTTTTGAATTCCCATCTTTAGATTTTCACAACCATTGGGTTGGCGTGAGCAATAAAAGCAGTCGGGATCACAACCTGGAAAGTAACCAGCTTGGATGAACTTTCTTTTGACTTCGAGGAGTGGAATTGATACTTCGTTCACATCATAAATGTAAACTGTGTCTATGATAGCATTAACAGTTTTGTCATGCTTTGGCATAGGTGCTGTGATGACATTTGGAGTTTCTGGAGGATCGAACTCAATTTCTCCAGCATCTATCATGTCTTGGATTTTATTTTTCAGGGCCCAGCAGTGATCTGCGTCATGTCCTGGACAGTTTGAATGATAGGCACATGTTGCATCAGGGCGATAATTCAGAGAAGAAGTATTGACATTCTTCGGAGGACCCCTTAATGTGATCAGATCCGCTTTAAGCAAGTGCTGCAATGCCTGAGAGATTGGCATGTTGATTTTAGTGAAATTTCTTCTTGGTGCATCTGGTCGATGCGTATATTTTGGCTGTTGATCTTTTTGAGGTGCAGATGCGGAGATCAGAACTGCCCCTACAGATTGATGCTGTTCATTTTTGCGACTTTTCTGAATTTGAGTTGTATTGACCTCATTTCTCCCACTGATGGGCCTTTTTGTAGTACCAGAGGTGGAACCTATTTGAATTTTTCCATTTTGAATGCCACTTTCGACACGTTCTCCGGTCAGTATCAGGTCAGTGAAACCTGATGATGAGCTTCCCAGCAAATGGCTATAGAAAGGGCCAGTTAAAGTGCCCATGAACATGTCAACTAGTTCGCGATCAGATAAGGGTGGTTGAACCCTTCCAGCCATATCTCTCCACTTTTGTGCATATCCTTTGAAACTTTCTTTTGGTCCCATAGACATGCCCCTTAGTTGAGTACGGGTTGGTGCAAGATCAGCATTGTATTGGTACTGTTTGTAAAAAGCAGCAGCTAATTCTTCCCAAGTATGAACCTTGGTATTTTCTAGCTGGTAGTACCATTCGAGTTGTGTACCTGACAGACTTTCTTGGAAAAAGTGAATCCACAATTTGTTATCTGTTGTATGAGGTTGTATCTTCCTCACATAAGATCTCAAATGTAGTTTTGGACAAGAAACTCCATCATACTTTGCAAAGACCGGAACTTTGAATTTTGGAGGGATAACAACATCCGAGATGAGCCCCAGATCATTGAAATCTAAGCCAGGTATTTTTTGTATCTCCATAGCTTTCATACGATCTTCCAGCTGTTGGTATTTTTCATCATCAGGTTCGTCCCCAGAGTGATCATCTCCTTCATTTGAAGAGAGAGAGGGTTTAGCAGAACCCTGGTTGCTTTGATTGTCTTCTTGTTCATCATCACCGACTGTTTCAGGGATCGGTGGCTTTGTGAACTTTTTGACTGGAATTTTGATCTTTCTTCTCAGGTGACTCACACCTACAGATCCTTTAGGCTTCTTTTTCTTCTTGATTATCAGGGCTTTCAGTTCTTGTTGCCCCTTTGCCAGTTCCAGAATTGCCACTTGAACTTGGGCATTCTGTACTTCGAGATTCTTGATGCTTGCCTCAGATTCCATCTCTTCTGACTGAAATAAACAGCGAAGAGATGAGAAACCCGTCATGAGAACCTGTTATGAAATGTGTATGACTGGATGCCATGTATGCAATGTGTATGCAATGTATATGAATGCAATGTATGAAATGCAATGTATGAAATGCAATGTGTATGCAATTTTTCAAGGATCTTAGAGTTTAGATTTGTTAAAGAAGCAACAAACGTTAGTTAATCAATTTATTCTTTTTTCTTTGCCTCATTTGGGCTTACAAGACAGAAAATAAAATAAATGATCTTTCAGGTCTCCCGTGGGCGCTTTTTCTTTGTCCCCAGGAATGCGTTGATTCTTTGTTCTTCTTGAAGCTGTCTGGTGAGCTCGAATAGCCTTCTCTCATAGTCCTGACAGTGTTCTTTGAAGGTGTCTCTTTCCTCTTTGAGTTGAACCCAGGATTTTTGCAACTCTTCCAAGTCAGTTGGCATATCCGGGTGTAGAATAACTTGAGGTTCGTAACCTTCGACTTCTGATTCGATAGTCACAGGTAGAACAGCGGGATAGGGCATCATGAGTTTTTGAGCATGAGTACGCACCCATCTGAGGTAAAGTTCCATAGGAATAGAATTCCATTGCCCCAGAGTTTTGCTTTCTATTCTATAGACACTGTCCCAAGCCTGTATGAATCTTCGTCGGTGTCTGTGAGAATCATTCTCGTAATCAAACACAATGCCACGGATAATCATGTCATGAGGACCGTTGCTTCTTGCATATCCGAATTGGCGTAGAGCTAGAGAGGGATTGTAAGTGATACCTCCTTTAATGCCAAGGAGTGGCACATTAGGGTATTCTCCACAATGATCAATGATAGTAATGTCTCTTTGAAAGAAGTTGTTCCACCGGATATCTGAATGAGACAAAGACATAATCCTGTGAGACCATTGCATTCTTTGTTCATTTCTCAACACTGATCGGGGAAGATGAAATGTAAACCACCTAGCCAGTAGTGGTATACAGCACATGAGAGTTCCTCGTTTCTTCATGGTACGAGTGTGTAGAGAATGTAGAATGTCTCCCAGCAATGTTGGTACCGGGTTACGGATTAGGAAAAGGTTGATGATGTGTATACTTATGAACTGGTCGGGATTTGGGAATAAAACCAACCCATAGATCAAAAGGGCCATAACTTCCTCAAAAGCTGGATAACTTTTGTTTTCTAGCAGTAGTCGAGCCTTTTCCAACAAGAACTTGGCAAGCAAACCCTTAACTCCACTCTTTGTTTCCCAATTGGACTCGATTTCTGATTTCCGCAGATGTAAAGCAGCAGCGATGACTTCAGGTTTTGGAATTCTTTCTAAACCAGTGAAAGGTAATTGATTTCGAATAGGTAATCCCATTAGTTCAGAGAATTCTTCCAAAGTGGGTACCAACTGGTAATCAGGAAATGTGAAGCAATGATGTTCAGGGTCGAAGAACTGGAACAGGACCCGTATCATGTCTTCTTCAAACTTTGAGGTAACCAAATGGAGTAGGTGACCATGCTTTTCAGTGAATTGAGCATTCCTGGGGAATTCTGCTACCAAGACTTTGAGTTCAGATGGCACCGTTGAGATATTGATTCGGATGTAATCTCTGGTGGCGGGAGCCATTACCTGCAAAAACAAAAGTAAACTCTTTGATCCTTGAAATGTGTAGTGAAAAATGATGTGTTTATGATGCAAACATGTGGCACACAAAAACAAATCAAACAATAGCCTTAGGTTTAAAGGCTTGCATGAGGTTGATAGGTGATACCCTCCCCTCTGAAGTTGAGTTGGTTGAAAACCTGTCCTAGAATAGTATTCGGGTTCTATGATCCTTGGAGACAACATCTCAATACGGCGCTCGGACGGCCGATCAAAATATTCCTCGAGGATAACTAACTTCGATCAATTTCAAAGCTAGCCACTTAAAAGGCCACAAGTCAAGTTCAACTAAAAGGTTCTAAGACAAATTAGTGTTAATGACACTTCGGAAGCCTAATATACTCCTTGATCGCTTTCAAGGGACATCAGTATAAACCAAAGTATCACACTAACGATGACTACCAGATCAACCGTATCGGTACATGCCGTACAGTTTCCTTGGTCTATTGTCATATACTTAAGGTATCTCGAGATTCGGGTTAGAATCTTTCACACAAGCAAAGTACCCAAGCAAACCTGTGAAAAGTAAAGCAATCAGATCAAACAATTGAAAACATCGAAATGATCTATACTCTAAAGGTAACCCCTTTTGAAAACATTTTGAATTTGTATTCCCCAGCAGAGTCGCCAGTTCTGTGGACCGTCCTTTCGGGCCATACCCCTCCGTGGGTGGGATACGTGAACTGACTCTTTTTTGTCGATCGGACGCTTTCGCGTCACTTTTGAAAAAGTTTACAGAGTCGCCACCGACCTTTTATTTTATCCAATGAAGGAAAGGTTTATAAAAGAAACAGAAAAAAGACCTTTGAGAGATTCTGGGTAAGGGGGTAGGTTATACAAAGGGAAGGTGTTAGCACCCTTTGTATCCATGGTTATCCATGGGCTCTTTAGTTTGCTTAGCTCATTTGCTTTACTTTTCAATTGATTCGGAATGCTTTACCTGTGTTTTTGAAATACCTTTGCAAATAGAATTTGTAATGATCCTTGTGCGGATATATACAAATGCTTGTTTATCTTTCGAAAGATGTTTTGAAAAGATCGTTAATTTTGTAATGATCCGTGTTTGGATGTATACAAAATATTGTCTTTTGGAAAATTCGTTTTAAAAAAACAACAGTGTATGAGAATTTTGTTTGTTTTGATTTTGAGCAAGCAAACTAGGAGGTCTACCCTGAGTTAGGAGGTCTTTATCCTTGTTCCCTTTAAAAATCTATCCATTCGTCGGATATAAACAAAAGGTTCGATTTTGTACTCGAAACAGTAGAAATGTAACTTTGATTTTGAAAAGAGTGAAAAGGGATTACCCTAGGAGGTGCAAATGTGATTGTGATTGAATTCAGATATTTATCTTTGAAGTTAGTGATCTGACGGTTCAATTTTATCTTTGACATACACGCAGTTTATATGGGTGCTGGAAATTAAAATGCGGAAATGTAAAGTGCGGAAAGTAAATCTACACTATTACATCGATTTTGCGGGAAACGTAAACTAACCTATTTACATGAATTTGACATCCTATACATTTATCTAGGAATTTTAAATTGCAAGAAATAAAAGGCATATTTTTGTATTTTTGTGATTTATTTTAAATATAATTAATGCATTATTAATTAATTTAAAATAAAGAAAAGATGGAAGTATGATTAAACCTAGCAAATAAGTTTAAAAATATGTACAAAATGTTTGTTAATTGATTTTAGAACAAAACTAATTTTTTTTGGAATTTTTGAAATTTGTTTTTGGATATTTTAAGTTAATCAAAACATAATTATGCAAATAATTACACAAATAATTAAAACTTAAAGAGAAAATTATCCTAAATATGTACAAAATTAGTTTATGATATATAAACAATATTTAACACAAAGAACAATTTTTTTTATGATTTTTTGACTAATTAAAATAATTAATAAGCAAATATATAAGTACATGCTAATTAATTATGTAAAATATTGAAATTTTGAAGAAAAATAAAATATTTTTTATTTCAGAAAATAATATATTATTTTAGAAGTTTAAAATATTTTTTGTGGAATTTTTTGGATTTTAAAACTATTTTTTGATTATTTTTGCAATAAAAATAAAATAAAATAGAAAATTAAAAAGGATACTAATCTGGTGTGGAAATTAGTGAAGCCCATGGTATAGGCTGCGTGTTGTGATGCGTTGGATTCATTTTTTAATGAAGATCTATGGCCCAGATTGAAGAGAACATGACATAATGATAAGACTGCATGCACTGAATTCAAAATGAATTCAAACTCTTGATGGGGTCCACACGCGCCAAAACTGGCCAATGGAGAAGCAAGATTTGTCCACGCGTGCAGTCAAACGTTCAACTACACTGTTCATCATCTTCTCCAAGTTACCTGCGGATTTAGCTGCGGACTTACCTGCGATTTTACCTGCGGATTCCACCTTCGAATTTCTGGATTTTTTGAAACCTACAAAAACGCATGAAAATAAAAACCACAATGGCCCAGATCTACTAAAGATGACCTCCTGAGTCCAATGGTGAGGTTAGTTTTCTCATTTGATCACGCTAAGTATGAAAACGAAAAGGTTGAAGCTTTAAGCTTCAACCATGGCACCCCACGATTCTGGGCTTTAAACTCACATGTTAGACGTTAGATCTACCCCATATGATCTCAAAGGGATGGCAAAGGCATTAGATTTTGTTTAAATAAGCTTATAGTATAGATATCAAAAGTTGATAATATGCACGAATATGTTATTCTTTAAACACGAGTTCTATGAGTATATAGCCATGGTTATTGCTTCTAACTTACTATATTAAGTGCCAGGAGATGATTAGAGCAATTGGTTTGTATTGATAGTGATTGAAATATATAATTCGAAAATTACAAAGTTTGGAGAATTTTGAGAATTTTTAGAGGTTTCTTGGCTATGCTCTTGCTATATTTCGTGTCTCTCTTTGGCTCTTTTTTTTGCTCTCTTTGTTGCTGAAGTATGATAGCTCATTTATAGCCCAAAGTTGCTTGGAACTCAAGCTAAGAAGCTTTGTTGCCTTTGTTGAAAGTTTGGTTCTTTAATATTAAAAAAACCTTGAATTTTTGACCAACTTTGACTCCATTCAATGCTCTTGCCTTGGACACCAATCTTCTGCAGAAAATTGAAGACTTTGGAGGTGAGTCATGCTTAGAGATCAAGCTACTAATTATCCATGCATTTTCCTTTTAATTTTAATCTTAAAGTAAGATAAAATTATGCAAAAAATGGCCAATAAAGATGTGGGCTTTGTCTTGGTCGTGGGAGGCCCATAGTAACATGGCAAAGATGTTTGGACCATAAAAACTTGGACTCATTTGGAAAAAAAACATTTTTGAGCAATGTTGATTTCATGCATTTTCCCAAAATTTAGCCAACTTCAACAAGGTGTAAATCCTTCAATTTTTGTCATATGAAGGAGATCTTGCACTTTTTGGAAACCTCAAAGAGTCCTCTAACCAATGTCTTTGGTCTCATATCAAAATGATTTTTGGTTCTCCTTGTGTGTCCATTTGAAAAAAGTGTCTTTTTGTTGACTTTGAAAATGACCTGTAATGTCTTTGGCCATATTTTTCAAATGGTGAATGCTATGACCATGGGATCAATTGCATTTGAAAGATAATTGAATTTCCTTCAAAATGAGCTTTGGTTGACATTTTTTGGATGAAGGATGAGAGAGTTATGATCAGTCAAAGTTGAGTTGACTTTTCAGGCAAAAACCCTAATTTTGAATCTTAGGGTTTTGTTGATTTTTGATCTTTCCTTGATGAATTGTGATCATCCAATGATCAAATGTTGAATCCTTTGACAAAATATGGACTTTGACAAAAAATTTCATTTTTGACTGTCAGTTGACTTTTTTGGTCAAACGGGTCGTCTGTTGACTGTTTGAGCTGCTGACGGTGCGTCTGAGTGAATTGAAGTTTGAAAATTTGTATGATGGTACTTTGAGATGTATGGATGTATATGAAATCCATTTGAGCTCTCAAAACTTGTTGCTCCTGTTAAAACAAGAAAAAACCCTGATTAGGGACTGTCTGTATAGGAGGCAGTTAAGCGTACCTGATTTTTGTGCAGTGTTGAGTTTCTGCTAATCATGTGATATTCAGAAGACTTCTAACACAAAAATCTTGGAAATTTGAATTGTGAATGATTGATTTGATTGATTGTACAAATCACTGTGAATTGTACTGTCTGCAGTTTGTCTGTCAACCGACTGTTCGTGTACTGAAGCAGCAGTTAAAGTGAAAAATCAACCGTCAAAGTTAATTTTCTTTTTTTTTTTTTTTTGTTGTTATTTTTGTTTTTGTTTGGTGTGAAGCATGAAAATTTATTTACATGACTTGTTAGAAAACAGAAACATAATAAATAACTGATATTTACGGTATGCGGGCAAAATTACCGATAATAACCTGAAAATTGTTTACTGCACAGAAATAGAAATATTTGACTGGCAGAAAACACACAAGTTAAGATTTGATTTTTGAAAAAGAGATTTGAAAAGATTTTGAAAATAATGGAATATAGTACAAAAGTTAGTGGGAAACCAAAAACAATTGTTACCAGTATAGTGTGAGTTTCCTGCTTCTGCGCCTGCAAAAAGAGTTAACTCTGCATGATTGTGTTAGTACTATTTATCTGTAAATAAATAAATAGTATTTGTGATGTAATGAACAGTATTTGGCGTTTGCGTAAGAATAAATTCCTCTGTAAGCCAAGCTACTGTATAAGAAAAGTTTCTGAAATTTAAGTACTTCATATGCTAGGATATTTGAAATAAAAATCCATGATTATATGAAACTCTTAATTTTCAGATTGGAGTTTTCTTGAAAAAAGATGTGGGCAAATTTTGGGGTATAACATTTGCGCTTAGGGTTTGAGAAGAGACTGAAAAGGTTGCAAAAATGCATGCAAGAAGAAAGAGAGAATGGGAGCAAAAAAGATAAACGTTATGATTTGAAATGTATTTATAGAGACGGATTTGAAAATGAATGCAATGAAGTTATGAGAATGAACAGTTACAGAATCAAATGAAATCAATTGCATTAAATGAAATGATTTAACACAGTTACCTAGGGCGGCGTCCCATCAGATTAACTCACGCTTTTACCAACCGTACATACACGTGTTCACCATCAGAATCCTCTTGATGATAGCTGTGTTGCATTGAATAGACATTACACCTTCTGATTCTGATCACTGCTTCTGATTGTCATTCCTTAAAAATGATCTAGTTCTGATAGGATCATCTTTCTTTCCAAGAATCACATCTTCTGAGTGAGCTAAGGAGAGTCTAGAAGATCTTCTGACTGTTGGCTCTTCAGAAATCCTGAGGTTCTCTAAAGATGCAGCAAATTGATCTTCTGATCCATTGCTTCTGAGACTTTCAGCTTCTGGAGCTTTGCTTCTTGGTTCTACAGCTTCTGATATGTCAATATCTATATCTGCAAAATTCTCAAACTGCTTTGGTTTTTCAAGGCCAAGCTTATCATCAAACCTGATATTGATTGATTCTTCTACAACCAATGTTTCAGTATTGTATACTCTGTAGCCTTTAGAGCGTTCATAATATCCAAGAAGAAAACATTTTTGTGCCTTAGAATCAAATTTACCAAGATGATCTTTAGTATTCAGAATAAAGCACACACATCCAAAAGGATGAAAATATGAAATGTTAGGCTTTCTGTTCTTCCACAATTTATAAGGAGTCTTATTTAGAATAGGTCTTATAGAGATTCTATTCTGAATATAACATGCAGTGTTTATTGCTTCTGCCCAGAAGTGCTTAGCCATATTGGTTTCATTTATCATGGTTCTGGCCATATCTTGCAGAGTCCTATTCTTTCACTCTACAACTCCATTTTGCTGTGGAGTTCTAGGGCAAGAGAAATCACGGGAAATACCATTTTCTTTGATGAACTCCTCAAAGAATCTGTTCTCAAATTCGCCACCATGATCACTTCTGACCTTTATGATTTTGCACTCCTTCTCAGATTGGATCTGAGTGCAGAATTCAAAGAACACTGAATGAGACTCATCCTTGTGTTTTAAGAACTTTACCCATGTCCAGCGGCTATAATCATCTACGATGACTAATCCATATTTCTTCCCACTGACAGATGCTGTTTTGACTGGTCCAAACAGATCAATGTGCAGAAGTTCTAATGGCCTTGAGGAAGAGACAACATTCTTAGATTTGAATGCAGGTTTGGAGAACTTGCCCTTCTGACATGCTTCACAAAGAGCATCTGATTTATATTTCAGATTTGGGAGTCCTCTGACCAGATTTAGTTTGTTAATCTGAGAAATCTTTCTCAAACTAGCATGTCCTAATCTTCTGTGCCAGACCCATTGCTCTTCAGAAACAGACATAAGGCAAGTCACCTTCTGCTTCTCAAGATCTGAAAGATCAATCTTATAGATGTTGTTCTTTCTCTTGCCTGTAAATATGATTGAGCAATCCTTCTGACTTACAGCCTTGTAAGACTTTTGATTGAAGATTATATCATAACCATTGTCACTTAATTGACTTATGGACAATAAGTTATGCGTTAATCCTTCTACAAGAAGTACATTAGTTATGGAAGGAGAGTTGCCAATACTTATCGTTCCAGAGCCAATAATCTTGCCCTTCTGATCTCCTCCAGACTTGACTTCTCCACCAGACTTAAGCACCAGGTCTTGGAACATAGACCTTCTTCCCGTCATATGTCGCGAGCACCCATAGTCCAGGTACCATGACATTTTGTGCTTTGTCCTCTTTGCAGCTAAGGATATCTGCAACAGAAATTATCTTCTCCTTAGGTACCCACAATTTCTTGGGTCCTTTCTTGTTAGTTTTCCTCAAGTTCTGATTGAACTTGGGTTTAGCATGATAATTAACAGGAGGAACAACATGATATTCTTTAGGTTTGACATCATGATATTTCTTAGGTTGTGTCACATGCTTCTTGGTGTGTACAGTGTTAAAACTCTGTGCATGTGAAGTGAGCCTAATATCATGTGCATGGCCATATTTGAACTGATCATACAATGGCTTGTATGTGATTTTCAGATCATCAACAGGTTCAAATTTATGTGAGGTATCACCCTCATAGCCAAAGCCAAACCTTCTGTTTCCAGAAACACCATATATCATAGAAGCCAAATGACTTCTGCCAATACTTCTAGATAGGAACTTTCTGAAGCTCGAGTCATATTCTTTCAGAATATGATTGAGACTAGGAATGGATTTTTCTGATTCAGAAGGAGATCCACTATCTTTGGATAATTTTAAAACTTTTTCCTTCAGTTCAGAATTTTCCACTTCCAGCTTCTTAGTTTCAAATTCAAATTGCTTTTTCAGCTTTTTGTATTTGATACTAAGATGAGCCTTGAGTTCCAGAAGTTCAGTTAAACTGGAAACTAACTCTTCTCTAGATAGTTCAGAAAATACCTCTTCAGAATCTGATTCTGATGTAGATTCTGATCCATCATCCACTGTGGCCATCAGTGCAAAGTTCTCTTGCACTCCTTCAGAGTCTGATTCTGATTCTGATTCAGAATCATCCCATGTTGCCATAAGACCTTTCTTCTTATGAAACTTCTTCTTGGGAGTCTCCTTCTGAAGTTTTGGACATTCATTCTTGAAGTGTCCAGGCTCATTGCACTCATAGCAGAAGATCTTCTTCTTGTCAGATCTTCTGCCACCAGAAGATTCTCCTCGTTCAAATTTCTTTAAACTTCTGAAGCTTTTGAACTTCCTTTGTTTGCTCTTCCCGAGTTAGTTTACCCTTCTGGAGATCATGGACAGTTCATCTTCTTCTTCTGATTCTGATTCTTCAGAATCTACTTCTTCAGCCTGAAAAGCATTAGTGCATTTTTTAATATTAGATTTTAATGCAATAGACTTACCTTTCTTCTGAGGCTCATTTGCATCCAGCTCTATCTCATGGCTTCTCAAGGCACTGATTAGCTCTTCCAAAGAAACCTCATTCAAATTCTTTGCAATCTTGAATGCAGTCACCATTGGACCCCATCTTCTAGGCAAGCTTCTGATGATCTTCTTTACATGATCAGCCTTGGTGTAGCCTTTGTCCAGAACTCTTAATCCAGCAGTTAGCGTTTGAAATCTTGAGAACATCTTCTCAATATCTTCATCGTCCTCCATCTTGAAGGCTTCATATTTCTGGATTAGAGCAAGAGCTTTGGTCTCCTTGACTTGAGCATTTCCTTCATGGGTCATTTTCAATGACTCATATATATCATGGGCAGTTTCCCTGTTAGATATCTTCTCATACTCAGCATGAGAGGTAGCATTCAGCAAAACAGTCCTACATTTATGATGATTTTTGAAAAGCTTCTTTTGATCATCATTCATTTCTTGTCTTGTAAGCCTTACGCTAGTAGCATTCACTGGATGTTTGTAACCATCCACCAGAAGATCCCAAAAGTCACAATCTAGACCAAGGAAATAACTTTCCAGTTTATCTTTCCAGTATTCAAAGTTTTCACCATCAAATACTGGTGGTCTAGTATAACCATTGTTACCATTTCCATTGTATTGCTCAGCACAGCCAGATGTAGATGTAAGTGTGTTTGTTGGAATTTCACCAGCCATCTTTTACTGAAGCGTTTTTCTCTTCCTGAATCTTTTCTAAACACGGTTAAGTGCTTGCACCTTAGAACCGGCGCTCTGATGCCAATTGAAGGATAGAAAAACACTTAGAAAGGGGGGGTTTGAATAAGTGTAGCTTTAAAACTTGTAAGATAAAAAACAATTTGCACAATGATTTTTATCCTAGTTCGTTGTTAACTAAACTACTCCAGTCCACCCCCTTGGAGTGATTTACCTCACCTGAGGATTTAATCCACTAATCACACTTGATTACAATGGTTTTCCACTTAGCCAACTGCTAAGTCTTCTAGAGTATCCTGATCACAACCTGATCACTCTAGGAACAAACTGCTTAGACAACCTCTAAGACTTTTCTAGAGTATTCTGATCTACCTGATCACTCTAGTTCTTACAACTTAATGTAAACAAATTCTAAGAGTATTACAATGCTTCTGAAAAGCTATAATCACAACTGTGATATTTCTCTTAAAGTTTAAGCTTAATCTCACTATAATATTACAACAGCAATAAGTGAGGTTGATGATGAAGTTTGAGAGCTTTTGATTTGAACAACGTTTCTGCAAGTTGGTTCAGAGTTTGTAATTCGTTCGTTGTGCGTTATTATTGTTCGTTAACCTTTGCTTCTCATAAGAACTTCATATTTATAGGCGTTTGAGAAGATGACCGTTGGGAGCATTTAATGCTTTGCGTAATCCGTACAACATTGCATTTAAGGTTTCACTCTTTTGTCAACTACCTCGAGCCTTGTTTCCGCTGTGTCTACTGACATTGCCTTTAATAGCTTCTAACGTTCCTTTTGTCAGTCAGCGTAGCCTGCCAGTCTAGTACTTGCTTCTGATCTGATGTTTGTGTAAACAACATTTGAATGTCATCAGAGTCAAACAGCTTGGTGCAGAGCATCTTCTTGTCTTCTGACCTTGAAGAGCTTCTGAGCGTGATACCATGAGAACATCAGTGCTTCTGCTTCTGATCTCAAGTTCTTCTGATGCTTCCATAGAACCATGTTCTGATTCTGCTTGACCATCTTCTGATGTCTTGCCAGACCATGTTCTGATGTTGCATGCTGAACCTTCTGAGTCAGTTGCTTCTTGCGCTGATTTTGTGCATACTCTTTGTATAATTCCTGAAATGGAAATTGCATACAAAATTCATATCCTTGTTATCATCAAAACTAAGAATATTGATCAGAACAAATCTTGTTCTAACAACTTTACCACGTTGAAATTCCCTTGTTCTCTCAACAAGCACTTCTCTAATTCCTCTAGTTCAGATAGAGGTTGTCTAACATTCACCATGTTGACACCTGCTGGGGAAGCTTCAGAGATCTTTATCTGTTGGAGTTTCACCTGAGGTCTTCACTGGCCTCGCTAGTATTTTCCTTCAAATTTTCATTGCTTTTGGTTTCAACAGATTCTTCAACATCGGTATTGAAGGCTGCATCATCATTTAGGCCCTCAGTAGCCTGCTTTCCAGATGAAATCACCTCCCATTCAGCAATATCAGTTTCGGACACATCCACCATGTTGACATCGAGTGGCTCAGCATAGTTAGTGTCAGCAACATTCAGGGGGTCAGCATTAACCCTCATGTGATTCTTTGTCTTATCAGTAAATTTCAAACGTCTGTCCTTGATAGCATTTTGAATTAGATCCCTGAAAAGAAAGCATTGTGAGGTTTTATGGCCTAAAAAACCATGATATTTACAAAAGCCTCGTTTTTTCCGTTGTTCTAATGGAGGAACTTTAGAATTAGGAGGCACTATCATATGACCATCTTTTACTAGCAAATCAAATATTTCGTCACATTTATTGACGTCGAAAGTGTAAGTTTTCTTTGGAAATTTATCGCTTTTATCATTCTCGACTGGATTTTTTCCATTCGAAGGGGTGAGCAGTTTGCAAGAATAAGGTGGTGCCTCTTTTAATTCGGCTAGGTCTATTTCGACCTCTTCAATGTCGTATGAATCCTCAAAGGGTTCGCCCTCAGCGTCTTCGGCTTTAATATACGCTACCCTCTCCTTATTGTAACTTTTATTTGCTCTGGCCTTTTCTGCTTTTAGTCGTTCGACTAGTCGAACCCTATCTGCCAATTGGGCCATATCCTTTAAGTATTAGGTATCCAGTTTCTTTCTGATTGAGTAGTCTAGACCGCCTGCAGCCATTTCGACTAATTCATGTTCTGGGACAACTATGAAGCATCTTGACTTTAACAAACGGAACCTGTTTAAATAATCATTTATGGGTTCCGTGAACTTCCTCTTGATGCTAGCCAATTCCTTCAGACTTATCTTGGTTTGGCCCATGTAGAATTGTTCATGGAACAATATCTCCAAATGTGCCCATGCATCTATGGAATTTGGGGGTAACGTAGTAAACCAAGTAAAAGCATTTTTTATTAACGAACTAGGGAAATATTGAATTCTCAAATCCTCGTTGCCCGCTAAATCCCCTGCTTCTGTCAAATACCTGGCTATGTGTTCCACCGTCGATTCACTAGTGTCCCCTGAAAACTTCGTGAATTTGGGTACCTTAGTACCTCTTGGCAATTCTGTTTGCATAATATATTCTGCTATGGGGGATGTGTAGTTTGGACGTCGAAGTCCAGTATTAAGGCCATTATTGGCCATAATTCTCTCTATCATGGCAGTTAAATTATTCTCTGTTGCCATATTTTCTCTCCTAACCCTGTGGACTACTTCATCTGGATGTTCGTTCCTACCAACTACCCTTAATCTGGGACCTTCTTCGATAGTCTCTTGTTGGCCAGGATTGGTCCTTCGATTCGGATTTTCTAGATCTATCACTTGGTTTCTTTCAACGGATGGTTGCCTAGGCGGAGGAACTACATCACCAGGTGTTGGTCTAGGCGGAGGAACGACTTCTTGAACACGTTCCAAGATTGGATCACCCTCTCGATAAGGAGGAACTACATCACCAGGTGTTGGCCTAGTTTGTGGAACTCCCATAAAATCTGCCATTCGATTTATTTGTGAGGATATTTTTTGGAAGGTTTCTACATTGTCCCTGTTAGTTCTGGTCATGTTTGCTACTAATGGGGTAAAGAGTGACCCTATTTCTTTGGCAAGAGCACCTAGAATATCATGGTTACTTGCATCCATTTCTTGCCTAAACGCTGCTTGACTGTTGGTAGTTAAAAGAGGCATCTGGCTGGATGTGCCTGCATTTTGTGCACTTCGACCTACCGAACCTGTATTACGGGAAAATGTCGTGGCATTAGGTGCAGTATATGTAGGTCCTGCCATATAAGAATACGGCATTCCATAAGGGTTTCCGGGCCTCCATACATCGAATGCAGATGAGAATGGCCTTGGGGAATGTACTTGACTGGTCGAGAAATGAAGAATCTCGTTTGTGCCTGTCGCATGAGGCAATGTAGTCGAACTGGAAATTGGGATCGTTCCTGTTGTGTTTTCGGGCATGGCTTGGGAACTAACTGCAGCCGCAGATCCTCTCGAAACGGGTATTTCCTGTTCTTGTGATGTAGATGTCGAAACATGTGTAGTATTTGCTGCTACAGTTCCTGACCCTTGTGGTGGATCTTGGTCTCCCCTTCCACAGGTTGAATTGACCATTTTCTTGTTGTACCTTCGTTTAGGAATCGGTGGCGCACTGTTGGTTAATTTACCGTTCCTAAGGTTCATACAAGGTCTTGATATATTCTAGACAAAATAAAGCAACAAATTAATGACAATCTGTTTGACACTGTCCCACTGGGCGTGCCAATTTGTTTACGGTGATTTCCGGTAAACAACCACTAGTCTTCCAAACTATAGAATATACTTAGGTTACTCGCAGGATCGACTAGATTGATCCTAGGACATAGTCAAAAAGTTTGTCATTTATGATGAATTGGTTCATATTGGTTGGTTATTTGGTCTTCGATATAAGAAATAAATAGAAAAAATGTAAAGACTAACAATCACCTTGTTATACACATAAATATAACTCTGGCGAAAGATGGAGTAAAGATAAACTTGCAAGAAACTTAGAATACAAGAATGTAAATTGCAGAAAGTAAATACTTCGAAGTTAAAACGAAAGATAAAATTGCAGGAATGTAAATGGCTGGAACGTAACGAAAGATAGAAAAATATTGAAAAGATACTTGCATAAAGATGAATACAAACGTATTTAAGATGGTGGTGTCATACGTACATTTCTCAGCGAACTCGTTCTCTTAACGCTTGATACTTGAGTAATTTGTGAGTGATTTGTACAAAATGAACACACGGAATCCTAACATTAAGACCCTTATTTATACTAATTTCGACCCTAACGGTCCTACACTAATGAAATGCCACGTTGCTCACATGCATACGCTTCAAATCCCTGGGACGCCATTTGTCCTTGTTCGGTTACACAGACTATTTCGAAATTCAAATCCTCCCGCCTGAATCCTCTTTCGATACGTGGCAACGTGATCAAAACCGAGAATGCTACGAAAACACGCCAAGCTTTAGTACCATTCGTATTTTGCAAAAACGCTTAAGTCTTAAAGACAATTCACTTCGAACCAGCTCCAATATTTATTATCTTTATTTCAACTTAAACAACATCCTCGAACATGGCCATCAGTAGCCATTTATTCTCAGAAATGGTCATCAGAAACCATTCTTCTTAGAACTCTAATCCTTCAAAGAATATTTTTTCCAAACGAAATCTCCAGCCAACAAAAACATAGTGAAATTTGGAGTTTTCCCAATTAATTGGGAAAATCCCAAATTTCGTAGATGCATCTATGGAACACTCTATTGGCAAAACTCATCAAACATTTCCATAAATGTAACTACGAAAGATTTTTCTCAATTAATTTGGAATTTGGAATTTTCTCAATTAATTTGTAATTTAATTGGAGAATTTCCCAATTAATTGGGAAAAATCCCAAATTAATTAAGTTTGATTACATCTACGTAATCGTTAAAACATAGTGAAATTTGGGATTTTCCCGATTAATTGGGAAAATCATTAATTGGGAAAATCTCAATTAATTTTGTAATTAATTAGAAAAATCTCAAATTAATTAAGTTCATGAAATATCGTAGATGTATCTACGGAACATTCTGATTTTCCCAATTAATTGAGAAAATCTCACGTTTCACTATGTTTTAAGGGGTTCCGTAGATGCATCTACGGAAGAAACTAATTTTTTTTTAAAAGGGGTGCTTCCGAAAATGCATATACGGAAGCACAGGGACAAATTGGTCAATTCAATGGTGCATAAGAAGGGCATGGAGTTGGTTGAAAAATTCCCTAATAAATAATGAATTTTTCTTTACCCACGTCCCTATGGGGTCACCCCCAACGAAATCCCCCATTTTCCCCTGCTTCGGAGATGCATCTCAGAAGTATTTTTTTTTTCAGATTTTTTTAGACTTCGGAAATGCATTTCCGAAAACACCAAAAAATTGGTGTTTTCGGAGATGCATTTCCGAAATGCATGAAAATTAAAAAAATACGTTATTTTTTACAATCAGGTAATATTTCGGAAGTTCATTTCCGAAAATAAATCTGCATATACAATTTTCTCTCCTTCACTATTTCATCATTTTTCTCCACAACTCTTCCAAACCCTCTCCAAAACTCAATCCATTTTCCGTCTCAAAATCAAGTTTCAAACCGTTGATCACGTTAAAGGGAACATAGAAAGCTACAATTTGAGGTAAGCATCTCTTATGTCATCCCCTATTTCACTACATTAATTGAAGAAATTTCTGCTGAAAACTGCGATGGTTCGGAGCTACATTTCCGAAATAAGTTACCTAACAAATTTCAGAAATGTACTTCCGAAATAAGCCCTGGCAGTAAAAAAACAGTTTTGGCCAATTTCGCTAATTTTTGCATATGTTAGGTATGGTGCATCCGGACAACATTGTCGATGATGACGTAGTAGTTCCGGAATTTGTCAACGTTAATAAAGATCAAATTATCGACGTTAAATCTATGATCAATGCGGTTGATGTGCGACAACAATTTACAAATGATCAGAGCTTCGGTTGTCGTGAACAATTTCTTGATTGGGTTCGTAACGAAGCTAGTAAATTTGGATTCGAAATTGTTATTTTAAGGTCCGACAATGGAAATAGTAGACGAAAAGATTTTTTCGTTTTGAATTGCAAGCGGGGTGGGAGTTATGTACAAACAAACCGGGTGTTAAAACACGAATACACGTGATCGAGAAAGTGTGGGTGTCCGTTTAAGTTGCGCGTGACTCAGAGGGTTGATGATTTGTGGCGTTTAAGCGTCATTTGTGGAATTCATAATCATGCCTTGGATGCAAAATTACACGGGCATCCAATGGTGTGTCGTTTGTCCCGCGAAGAGAAGAACGTGATTTCGGATTTAACGATAGTCAAAGTGACGCCTCGCAACATACTTGCCAATTTGAAACGTAAAAAACCGGATAGCGTTTCAAATATCAAGCAAGTTTACAATGAACGACACAATCTTAAAGTCTTGAAAATGGGCCCTCGGTCGGAAATGCAACAACTTTTGAAACTATTAGGCGATAACCAATACGTGTCAAGCTTCCGAACGTCCGAGGACAAAGTTACGGTGCGTGACATTTTTTGGACTCATCCCGAAAGTTTCAAATTGTTCAACACATTTCCAACCGTTCTTGTGATGGATTCAACGTACAAGACCAACAAGTATAGGCTTCCTCTTCTAGACATTGTCGGTGTGACCTCGACGGACAAGACATATTCGATCGGGTTTGCTTTTTTGGAGTGTGAAAAAGAAGATAACTTTACACGGGCTTTGGGAATATGCAAGTCTTTATTGGTTGATCAAAAGTTTATGCCAAATGTCATTGTTACCGACCGGGACAAATGCTTTGATGAATGCGGTCGATACCGTCTTCCCAACATCGACCGCATTACTTTGCCGGTATCACATAACTTGCAACGTGAGAAGTAAGCTCAAACCCGCGGTTGGAACAAAAGATAGGCCGGATGAAAACGGTAAAGTTATTAATGCCGGTGTTGTGGTGGATAGGATTATGGTCGCATGGAGGGAGATTATAGATGCACACTCCGAAAAGGTGTATACCGAGAAATTGGTACACTTTAGGTCTTTGTGCGCTTCCATTAAGACTTTTTGTCATTATATCGAATCCACCATCGTTGACAAAGTAAAGGAAAAAGTTGTTTTTGCTTGGACGGATCGAGTAAGACATCTTGGTTACACCATGACTAACCGAGTTGAATCCGCACATGCGGTCTTGAAGAGGTGGTTGGGTGATAGCAAGGGAGATTTGTGTCGGGGATGGGACACCATGAACTTAATGCTCTAAAGTCAACAAAATGAAATTCAAACATCGTTCGGTCGGAGCAAGATGGTTATGGAACATCGGTTTAAGGGCCAAATTCTATTCTCCCAATTGATTTACAATAGATCCCGTTCGGATTTGAATTTTATGTTTCATGAAGCGAAGCGGGCAGAGACTATGGGTCCGGATAGTTCCAAATGTGGGTGCACCATTAGAAAGACATACGACCTTCCATGTGCTTGTATACTTTCTAAAAAAATGAAGTTGAATTCACCGATACGCATGGATGAGGTAATCGACCATTGGAAGAAGCTTCGTTTTGATGAGTTGGAAGTGATAATGGATAAGTTTGCTAAAGCGGATGACACAATGAAAATGCACATAAAGGAACAATTACGAAAAATTGCATTTCCAGAGACCACCAATTTGAAACCGCCATCTCAACCGGTTAAAACGAAAGGTGCACCGAAAAATCCAAAAATACACAAGAAGACACATCAACAAAACAATCTCCATTCTACTTTGAACATGTTGATGCATCTTTCCCGGATTCACCGACACCAAAGTCCAAGTGTAGTGGTAACAAAGAAGTCCGTATTTCGAAGCCACCTCGCACACCGCCGATAAAAAAATCACCCATTATCTACATTGATGAGATGCCACTTTTTATGCACAAATATATTGATAACATAGTTGATGTTGGAGGCGACGACAATTGTGGATATCGGGCCGTTGCGGGTTTGCTCGGTAAAGGGGAAGAAAATCACACTTTAATTCGACGGGAACTTCTTTTGGAGTTGACTTCGCATCGGGACATCTACGACCGACTATACGAAAATCAAGAAAAGTTTGAGAAACTTCATGATTCACTTGTTCCATCACTTACCGGTATCGCTCCGATTTCGAAGTGGATGTCATTCCCCGATATGGTCCATCTAATAGCAAGTGCATATGATCGGGTATGTGTCGATTTGACGAGATTTGGACTATGTGAGACATTTTTTCCACTTCATAGTCGACCGCCATTGGACACGTTGAGCCGCATCATATGCATCGGGTATCTAAGATCGCGGCACTTCGTGCAAGTCTTTTTGAAACCCGGGTGTCCTATACCGGCTACTTCTTGTCAATGGACGACACATCATTCAAATGAGGCGGAGACTTGGCCGGATCCTTTCGTTTCAAGAATGGCGAAGTTTGAAGAAATGATGAGCCAAGAGCGTGAGCAAAATAGAGAGCAGTTGAAGAACATACCTATTTTAGATTTAGGCGCCACCGATTGGTTTGGCAAATTTTAGTTTTTACCGGGCCGTTTTTTGTTTGTAATGACCGGTGCATGTCTTTTTTTATGTATTGTCGTTTACCATGTAAAATCGGACCGATTCAATACATATATAATATAAGTATGTTTTAAGTTGTCATTGCCTATTTTATGCCTATTTTGAATGCTTTTGAATTGTTACACAAAACATAATGCAATGCACAAAATTTGAAATTTGCCTTTGTTTCTGCATAATTCGGAAATAAACTTCCGAAATATACATGCTTTCAGACCAATTTTGGAAGTTCATTTCCGAAACTTCCACTGAATGAAGGATAAGGTTTGTTGGGCCATTATTACTCACTACAACACGGAAGGGCTTTAAAAGCGCTTTTTATGGGCTTTAAAAGCGCTTAAAAGCGCTGTGAAAGGCAGCGCTGGCGTAGGTAACAAAAGCGCTTCAAAAAGCGCTCTGGTAGGCCCCCCCTATAAGAGCACTTTTATGGAAAAAGCGCTCTGGTAGGCCCCCCTATAAGAGCGCTTTCCTGGAAAAAGCGCTCTCGTAGCCCCCCCTTTAAGAGCGCTTTTTCCAGAAAAGCGCTCTGATAGCCCCCCCTGTAAGAGTAAAAAATAAAAATAAAAAAAACGCAACATACGAAAGCGCTTTTGGAAAAGCACTCTTATAGGGTGGGCTTTAAGAGCGCTTTTTCTGGAAAAAGCGCTCTGATAGCCCCCCCTATAAGAGCGCTTTTCCAAAAGCGCTTTCGTATGTTGCGTTTTTTTTTTTTATGCTTTTTTATTAATCTTTGGCAGCGCTTTTACTAAGAAGCGCTTTAGTAGGTGGACCTTTAAGAGCGCTTTTTAAAAGCGCTGTCGTTGCTAAATGAGGTATTTTAATGTGCAGCCTGTAATTTAATCCTCCCAGTCGACCTGTAATATTTTCGACCTGTAATATGTTTTCAACCTGTAATATTTTCGACCTGTAATTTATTTTCGACGATATTATTTCAGCCATCAGTAAGACAATATATATACTAATATAATACCATTATAATATCCAAAATTATATATATACATCATTACAACATCAATAATATTATAGTTCAAATCGACACAAATCCTACATGAAAAATTGCTTATGCGCTATAAAATGTGTATCCATTAATAGCGTATGCGCTATAAGAAAGCACAATTACAGTTGGACCATAGGCTAAACATCTCAACCTTTCTGTTACTGAAGCAGGATCTGAACGATACTTTGAATAAATATGATCCCTAAACCACGGTATGAAACTTCGATTGTGCTCTCGTACTATCCAGTTCTCGTTTCTATTTGGATTTAAATCTCGGAGAACAACCTTGTGCATTTCAACATACGGCTCAACCTCAATCTCATTGTGCAGAACATACAAGTGCGCTTGATCCCGTTCGACCATTGATACTTTCACAACTTTATTTCCAATTAGCCTTTTTCCTTCTTTTTTTCGACAATATGAGATTTGGGGAGTCCAATTGATTGAACATTTGACAGATATTTAGTACAAAACTCAACCGCTTCTTCAACAACGTATCATTCGGCAATACAACCCTCCGGTCGACTTCTGTTTTTCACGTACCCTTTTAATATTTTTATATAACGTTCAGCAGGGTACATCCATCTCATATAAGCTGGTCCGCACAATTGTGTCTCTTTCACAAGATGAAAGACTAGATGAACCATTATGTCAAAAAACGAGGGAGGAAAATACATTTCAAGATCACATAAAGTAACAACTATCTCTTTTTGCAATGTTGGTAAGATCGCGGGATCGACCACCTTACTGCAAATTGACCTGAAGAAGAAACACAGCTTAGTTATTGCGCTTCTTACTTTTTCTGGCAGAATAGAACGTATACCTATTGGTAAAAAATGTTCCATTATAACATGACAATCATGCGTCTTCAAACTCTTTAACTTGAGGTCTTTCATGGACACAAGTCTTCTAATATCTGAAGAGTAGCCTTCTGGAACTTTAACTTCACTGAGGAACTTACACAATGTTTTCTTCTCCTTTCTAGATAGAGTGTAAACAGCAGGTGGCAGATATGTTCGTCTTCCTTTCGTCACGGGTCCCAATTCAGTTCTCATTCCCATGTTTACCATGTCCTTCCTTATGTTAAGGCCATCCTTAGACTTTCCTTGTATATTGAGTAACGTACCTATGACGCTGTCAAATACATTTTTTTCAATATGCATAACATCCAGGAAATGTCTTACGTACAACGACTTCCAATATGGAAGTTCAAAAAAAATGGACTTCTTCTTCCACCCACCCTTGACAAGTGGATGTGCAAAAGGCTTGCCAAACTGAGTGCTCACATCTTTCACCTTTTCAAAAATTTGATCACCTGACAAAAAAGGCGGGGCTGTACCATGTTCGGCCTTTCCGTTGAATGCTTTTCTCCACCCACGGTAGTGATGATTAGAATTTAAGAATCTACGATGACCGAGAAAGACATTCTTCTGACAAAGCTCCAATCGTGTCGTATGGGTTTCATCTTCACAAACGGGACACGCCTTTTGACCTTTATTGCTGTACCCGGATAGATTTCCGTATGCTGGAAAATCATTAATTGTTCCAAACAACATCGCCCTCAAGTTGAAACTTTCCTTCCTATACCCATCGTAAACCTCCACGCCGTTGTCCCACAAAAACTTTAAATCTTCGATTAACGGTGCCAAGTATACGTCTATGTCATTCCCTGGTTGTTTAGGCCCAGAAATTAGCATAGATAACATCATGTACTTACGCTTCATACATAGCCACGGAGGTAGGTTATAAATCATAAGAATCACAGGCCATGTGCTATGCGAGATACTTTGAATACCATGCGGGTTCATTCCATCAGTAGACAATGACAACCGAAGGTTTCTTGCTTCTTTTCCAAATTCAGGATAATCAGTATCAACTTTCATCCATTGTGGTGAGTCTGCCGGATGTCGCAACTTTCCATCAATAATTCTTTCATCTGCATGCCAAGTCAAGTGTCTTGAATCGGACTCACTACGATACATGCGTCTAAATCTCGGAATTATAGGAAAATACCATAAGACTTTAGCAGGAGACAACTTTTTCTTATATCGAGGGGCACCACATTTAGGACACTTATTCAACGCTGCATACTCGTTTCGAAACAAAACGCAATCGTTTGGACATGCATGTATCTTATCATAGCTCATGCCAATAGAGGACAACATCTTTTTGGCTTCATACGTTCGATTGGGAAGAACATTATCCTCTGGTAGCATATCTTTCATAAGGGCTAATAACTCTGTGAAACTTTTATCCGACCATCCATTGTCCGCCTTTAAGTTGTACAACTTTAACACCGCAGACAATCTTGTGAATTTTGAACAACCATCATACAACGGTTTCTCTGCATCGCTTACCAACCTCTCAAACATTTTGGGACAATCCGCAAGATCTTCTTCAAGCGCTTCTGCAATCTCTTCGACTCGATCGCAATCGTATGTGTCTGTGCAATCGTCGTTTGAAGCATACTTCCTATTACAACTCGACTCAGCATTCCCGTTACTTTTCTCACCATGCATTGTCCAACATGTATAACTTCTATCAATTCCAAACCGTAGTAAATGGGATCCCAACTGTTTCCCGTCAACCTTACCCCCATAACAGCAACCCAAGCAAGGACACGGCATTCGAAGCGGGTCTTCGGAGTGCGCAACCGCAAACTCAACGAATTCCCATACCCCTTTCTCGTACTGTTTCGACAATCGGTTTGAATTCATCCATGTCTTATCCATGTCTTAATTAAGCTAAACAAATTCTTCTTGGTTTCACTATCAGGTACTAAGGAATTCTGTCAAGATAATAAATAGCTATCATCATAATAGAATACCTAATCAGAATACCTAATCAGAATACCCGATTTCTTAAAGAAGACATTACCTTATTTCAAGGTAATATAAGTCCACAAACCAAAAAATTGGTTGAGAGACACTAAATTGATATTAAATAGAACCATAAACAATAAACTATAAGCAGAAAATAACAAACTATAAGCAAGAAGAAAGGGATAGTAACCTGAGTTAGACTTGATGTGGGAGATGGTAGGTTTGAATCGGCGTTGTACAAGTAGAAACCAGAGACTTCAAAGTAACTGTAAAATTAAACACACACACGATGCAGTTAAATACAAATATCATAAAAGTGAAGGAAGTATATGCAAACTGTAGCATATTCAACTATTTGTTCAATAAACTTGATTCCTGTACAATTATTTTAAAATGGTAAATAAAATGAAAACAAAATTATAATTTTATAGTTTAAAGTGAAAGCAAAATATGAATATAGAATATATTCTCAAACAAAATAGACCATTAATTTCTATATGTGCAGCATAACACTTCTTTCTTTTCCGGTTGGTTTCCCACAGAGAATAACACTAACACAATATCAAAAAAACCCCAATATAGAACTCAATTATTTAAAATGATATGAAATCAATTATGAATTAGCTAGTAACTACAAACACCCGAATTTACAAAACCGAAATGCTCAAATATGTTTTGGCTAGATGCTTTATCTTTATCTTTTGTTATAGAAATAGCTTATAGATAGGCACTTATATGATATGCACTAATGTAATATAGTACTTAATTAAACTGTTTATCTAAATAGTGCCTAAGTTATGTTTAAGAGTCACTTCTAACATCAATGATATTAATTTCTTTTTACTTGAATATTGAATATTTCTCATTAACAATGAAAAGATGTGAACAATATTTCTAAATAAGAATGTTATTCTATCGTTAATTTCAAAGGATACTATTAAATCTTAATAATCAATAAGATAGCACTCAAAATATCTTCACTAATTTGTCGGTGTCGTGTTGTATTTACACACAACATAACCTACAATCACTCAAATTATCTTCACTCAAAAACCTATAATAATTTGTAAGTTGTTGTGACTAAACCTCTCTATCATTCAAAGGATACTATTAAATCTTAATAATCAATAAGATAGCACTCAAAATATCTTCACTAATTTGTCGGCATGATATCTCAACTTCACCACTCAATCGACACTAGTAAAAATAACTATAATGTTTCAGGTATACCTCTTAACTATTTTTCAGCATGAACACTAAAATTCAAAAACCTAAGCAAATTTCAGCATGAACACTAAAATTTCAAAAACCTTGAGCATGAACACTCCAAAAACCTAATCAAATTCAAAAAAACTACTGACACTACTCAAAGCATCAATCGAGCAATCAAAGCTACCAACACATACACTCACAAACTCACACTCATCCTCACCATCACTCAAGCACAGAAACAGGTTCAACAAGCACACACGGCGGATTCATACGAAGCAAATATGGATACTCAACAAAAGAATCTCAGAAGAAGGAGAAACCAAGTTGATAAACATACCTGTGATAATTTACTGGTAATTTAATTTGTAATAACCCTAGGTAGCGACGACGACGGCGGCGGCGACGAATTAGGGACACCGGAGCAGCGAACAGAGACGAAGAAGGATACGGAGACGGCGACGGCGAACGGTTTGAAGAAGAAGCTCTGAGTTTGTTTTGTTAATTTGGAGAAGAAGCTGAGTCCGTTTCGTGAAAATACGCCCAAATAGAATACTGAATGTGTTCGTTTCTTTTTTTAATTTTAATTAAAATGCCTACAAAAGCGCTTTGTAGAAAAGCGCCCTCGTACCCCCCCCCCTTTACCAGCGCTTTTAGAAAAGCGCTCTCGTACCCCCCCTTTACCAGCGCTTTTAGAAAAGCGCTCTCGTACCCCCCCCTTTACCAGTGCTTTTAACAAAGCGCTCTCGTACCCCCCCCCTTTAATAACGCTTTTAACAAAGCGCTCTCGTATCCCCCCTTTAGCAGCGCTTTCAAAAAGCGCTCTCGTACCCCCCCCCCCCTTTACCAGCGTTTTTTTTCACTTGTTTTATAGTTTTGTTTTTAGCGCAACCCTATAGCAGCGCTTTTCATAAAAGCGCTTTCGTAGATGCGCTGCTAAAAGACAAATTTGGCGTAGTGACTCCAATAAGTCTATAAATACAACACACTCTTCTTCATCCTCTTCACACCATAAAACACAAATCACACAAACCTACCCCCACCTAGCATTCGTCTACTTCACCAGCGGCTACCCGATGTCGTTCCAATTCCGCTTCTCGCGTGAAACGCTGTTTGCGGACTTGATAACGTCGCTCAACACGCTATTGCAATATTCGGAAAATCGAAAGGTTGTCAAGCTCGAGTACCGTTCGCCATCGCTTAACGACGACAAAGACGTTGAGTTCACACCTTTTGAGATCAAGAACGACGAAGATTTAGCGGTTTTGTGGACAACTTTCGATCGATTTTCTTCAAAGGGTCCGATCGAGTTGGATGCAAACTTTAAAGATCGGGGGCCGACGTTATCAAACTGTTGACTCATCCTCACCTACCCGTGTTTAACAATATGTAACTTTAATCTTATGTAACGTGATCAATGTAATCTTCATCCGTTAAATAAATTGAATCATTGTTGTTTGTTATTTTTCTTCTGTCCAGACCTTATTTCGGAAGTACATTTCCGAATTTTTCCAAGGGGGGTGAATTCGGAGATGCACTTCCGAATTCACCCATTTTCTGGAGAAAAAAAATATTATTTCGGAGGTACATTTCCGAAATCAGTTTTTTTCATAAAAAAAACACGTTTTCGGAAATACATTTCCGAAACCACCTTTTTTTTCAAAAAAAAAGTGGTTTCGGAAATGCATTTCCGAAACAGGGGGTATTTTGGAGATTTCACCAGGGGTGACCAAGAAGGTAAGGAGGTGGGTAAAGAAATTCTCTAAATAATTTGTTTTATTTTTATAAACTATTTTGCTTGTTTTCCTGTTGTAAGTTAGTTTAAGAGAAAAATTCTTACTACTTGAACTCCCCATGTAATAATTTTAGGCTTATATAAACCTTATAAATTTTGTTATGAACTTTAAATTTTTTTATAAAATTTAAAAAATAATTCAGAATATTTAAACTATCTATTTTTTATGAAATTTTAAAAATATTTAAGAATAGTTTAAAAATTAATTAAAAATTTGTAAATTAATATTTTTGGATGAATAATGGATGAATTTGATGGATTTTATCTCTAAGGGATGAATTAAATTGAATTTTTATTCAGATAGTTTAGTAGATTGTTAATAGATTAATGGATTGGTTTAATCCATCCACTAACAATTCAATCAATATCAATCTGTAGCGGGGAAAATTTGAGATCAAAGCCACTATTTAAGTGAAAGTCGCCAACGCGCTTTATTGTTTCCAAAGGAAATAGGAAAAGAGCGAAATAAACCCAAAGAAGTTTTTAAATCAAAAACCACAAAAAAACAGGGATCTTACGTACGGGGGTTGGTTATACAAGGCGAAGGTGTTAGCGCCCTTCATATCTATGGTATTCCACAGGAACCTTTTTAAAAATCTGTGTTAAAAATGAGTTGTGTGCGAAAGAAAGAGTTTTGTTTGATTTTAAAATTATGTTCGGGAAGACATTACATCTTGTGCCTACATACCTCCTCAGTGCAATGGAGAAGTTAAAGCAAATGTAGTTCCACTTTAGGGGAAAAGTTTTTCTAAAACTGGATAGACAGTTTAACGTCGTAGAAGAGAATACTCAGCCAATTATCTTGAACATGAAAAGAAATAAACCCTTTGCATCACAAATGAAAGAAGGGCTTCAACTTGGATAAATCAACAAGTATGCCACTAACTTCTTCAAGTGGAAAAGGTTTTATCATATCAATCAATATCAAGACTTTTGGGGATTTACATCTCACCACAATAATTAATCATGTCAAAACTTTGAACGAAAAGCCAACAAGGGCAAAAGATATTTTTAAAGAAAGGTTTTAGAAGAATTTGCAAACATAAGAAGGTTTTGGAAAAAAGGGACAAGATTTTGAAAATCTAAGAAGGGGGAGATGAAGGGATTATCCTAAGACATAAAGTAAAAGCTAAGGAGAGAACGTTCTAACCAAATAAGAAGCCAACACTTGACGTTAAGAGTCAATGTAGATTTCCCATCCTTTGGACTACCATAACTAAGCAAACACAATACCAACTAGGAATTCAGATGAACTTGATATCTTCATATACAACTTGCACAAAGCCTTGGAAATACACCATGAGAGCTTGAGGCACAACTTGGACAGAGTAACAACTGTGTTCAGATGAATTCTTTATCACAATGCCTTGGAATTAACCATCAAGGACTTTCAAAGAATCACCTGCATACACAAAGAGAAATAACCCAATTCCTTGGAGTAAACTCCAAGGATTTCTAGACAAATAGAATATAATCACAATAACAAGATCTCAGATGAATATCCAAAGTGCTAAGGTCAAGATCCTAATTCTAAGTCCATAGATCCACCCTCCAAGCTCAGAGTATGCTAACCAAAGTCCAAGTCCACATTAAGTCATTTAAGGATTCAAGTTTGATTATTAGTGTTTTAGGCATAAAATAAAGTATGGTCCAAGTGGACAAAAGAAAAATATCATAAGCATAAACATATGTCCAAGTGGACAAAAGAAAAATTGCATAAATATAAGCATATGTCCAAGTGGACAAGGGAAAAATTGCATAAACATAAAAATGATAATGAATGAGAAATGGTAAAATAAAAGCATAAAGCATACAAATAAATGATAATATAATAAAGAGCATAAAGTAAAGTTAATTGTTAATTGTCAATTGTTAGTAATTGGTGATCAATGGTGAGTTAATGATTAACTTGGGTTCAAAGTCAATGAAACTCATCAAAAGATTGATAGAATCAAAGCAACTACACGATAAGTTTTCAAAAGTCTTGAACCAATTGTCATACAATCTCTGCCATTTTGATCTTTTCCTTTTAAGGGACAAAATGTAGCGCTATGTTAAGCAATTTCCAAGTAACTTATATAGAAGTCACCCTACAACGAGGCCGGTCAATAACAATTTGAGTGCTAATGCATGCGAGAGAAACGATATGTAGATAGTTTTCCGAAAGCGATGCCACACAAAAAGAAAAGAGGTAACAGTCTAATCTTCATCAAGAACTCGAAAGAATTCCAATAATATCGAATATTTTCATCGAACAAAACAAAAGATATGAAGAAAAGAAAGAATCACATTAAAGGTTCCTTCCATCTTCAAGTTCAATCACTTAATATTGTGAATTAAAGCACTTAACATATCATTAAATCAAAGCACCGAAAATGAATTGAATAATTCACTTTATGATAGATTTGAATTAAATAATATTTATCGAACTTCATCAACACCCTAAGTCCATTGAATTCGAAGAGGAATAAGACCTCTAAATTTGCAATTCAAAGTAAATATCAAAAGAAAAAAATAGAAGAAGAAGAATTACCAAAAACAAAGTTAAAAAAGGCAAAAAAAACAGCATTCTGTCAGCATGAAATCGATTTACCGAGGGAAATGAATTTCACCAAAAGCATTTTCAAAATCTATGCAAAAAAACAGCAGGGAAATCAATTTACTCCAAAGGGAAATCAATTTCCCCTGTGCATTTTTCAGAAAAAACAACATCTAAAGGGAGAAATCTTTGCTCAAACATATTATCAAACACCTTATGATCTTGATTGCACTTGTGCACGAAAATATCACCAAGTCACAAGCAAATAGCACCAAAGTAACACCAAGGATGTTGCACACACAATCAAAAAAGAATCACATCTTGAAGGATGAAAATGGATATAGAGATTTACCAATTTTTGCACAAACTTCATATCAACTTCAAGAACAACCACCAAATGACTTGATCTACCAACAACTGATGAAGAAAAAGTGAATGGATGAAAGGTTAGCTCAAAGATTAGTAAGCTTCAATGAAAAGCTTACTAACTTTATGAAAATGAGCTTTGGGTGAAATGGGTTTTGGATGTTAGAACATGAAATGTTCTGATCAATATTTCTAGTTTTAATGATAACATTATATATGAATTTTGTATAAGACAATGTGGTACTCTAATTATTCACGTTTTCCATTTCAGGAAAAGTCTAAAAGAATATGCACTAAATCAGTATTCAGAAGCTTTGATCCAGAAGATCTGGATGACTTCATCAGAACATGGTCTGGAAGACATCAGAATATGGTCTTGAGAATATCAGAACATGGTCTTGAAGGCATCAGAAGATGACAATCAGAAGCAAGGCTCTGAAGATCTAATGGTATCACGGTACAAAGAACTTCCAAAGTCTGATGACTGAAGTTGCATCTGCACCAACGCTGACTCTGAAATACAACGTCATTCTAATAGGATGAGTTCAGAAGCAAGTACAAGATAAAAAGACTACGACGTCAAATCTATCTGACTGACAAAAGGAACGTTAGAAGCTACAACAGGCAAAGTCAGCAAGAGCAGTTGAAGCATGGCTCGAGGTAGTTGACAAAAGAGTGAAACATTAAATGCAACAGTGTACTATTCACGCAAAGCATTAAATGCTACTCAAAGGTCACATTTCTCACTGCCTATATAAGAGAAGTTCTAATGCTGAAGCAGCTAACAACGCTCGCTCTAAGTAACATTACGCTGCCAAATTAACTCCAAATGTTATCACACAAAAACAACAAAGAAACTTCATCTTCAACCTCACAAGTTTTAATATCTTAGTGAGTGTTAGAAATTAATCTTGAGAGAAAAATCACTTGGTGATTATAGCTTATTAAGAAGCACTTTATACTCTTGTATTATTGTTTACTTTTGTAAAAGGAAATTCCTAGAGTGATCATGTTATTATCTGTATACTCTAGAAGAATTATAAGTTGTCTAAGTGGAAAACCATTGTAATCAAGGTTGATTAGTGGATTAAATCCTCGGTTGAGGTAAATCACTCTGTAAGGGGTGGACAGGAGTAGTTTAGTTAACAACGAACCAGGATAAAAATATTTGTGTGATTATTTTTATCTGCCATTTTTAGAAACAACCCTTATTCAATCCCCCCTTTTCTAAGTGTTTTTCACTCCTTCAATTGGCATCAGAGCGCCGGTTCTAGGTGCAAACACTTAACAGTGTTAGAGAAAAGATTCAGGAAGAAAAACACCCTATGACAAATTCTACTCCAACACCTACTATTACTGAACAAAGCAACAATGGTAACTCTGGATTTAATGGATTCAATAGACCACCAGTATTTGATGGTGAGAACTTTGAATATTGGAAAGATGGACTTGAAAGTTACTTTCTATGCCAAGATGGTGATTTGTGGGATCTAGTGTTGGATGGTTACAAACATCCAGTAACTACTCAAGGAGTCAAGCTCACAAGACAGACTATGAGTGATGATCAAAAGAAATAGTACAAAAATCACCAGAAAGAAAGAACTATATTGTTAAATGCCATTTCACATGCTGAGTATGAGATGATCACAAATAGAGAAACTGCTCATGACATCTTTGAATCTCTGAAGATTACTCATCAAGGAAATGCACAAGTCAAGGAGACAACAACTCTGACTCTCATCCAGAAGTATGAAGCCTTCAGAATGGAAGATGATGAAAACATTGAAGCAATGTTCTCCAGATTCCAGACTCTGACTGCTGGATTGAGAGGTCTCTACAAGGGATACACAAAAGCTGGTCATGTTAAGAAGATAATCAGAAGTCTACCCAAAAGATGGGGACCAATGGTTACAACATTCAAGATTGAAAAGAACTTGAATGAAGTATCTCTTGAGGAGCTTATAAGTGGTCTTAGGAGTCATGAGATTGAGCTAGATGCAAATGAGCCTCAGAAGAAAGGTGAGTCTATTGCTTTAAAATCTAAAAATAAACATTGTGCTAACGCTTTTCAGGCAGAAGAAGAAGGATCTGACGAGTTAGAGTCAGAAGAAAAAGATGAACTGTCTCTCTTATCCAGAAGGGTGAATCATCTCTGGAAGAGCAAGCAGAGAAGATTCAAGCACTTCAAGAAACCTGAAAAGGGAGAATCTTCTGAACCTAGAAGATCTGGCAAGAAGAAGGTAGTGTGCTATGAATGCAAAGAGTCTGGACACTTCAAGAATGAATGTCCTAAGCTTCAGAGGGAAAAGCCTAGAAAGAAGTTTGAAAAGAAGAAAGGCATGATGGCTACATGGGATGAATCTGATTCATCTGATTAAGAGTCAGACTCTAAAGATGAGGAAGCCAACATAGCACTCATGGCAACAATTGATGCTGAAGAAGAATCTACTTCTGATTCAGACTCTGAAGAGGTATTTTGTGAACTCACTAGAGAAGACCTAGTATCTAGCTTATCAGAACTTCTAGAAGTCAAGAGTAAACTTACTCTTAATACTAAAAGCTCAAAGAGATTTTTGCATCTGAAACTAAGATATTTGAAATAGAAAACTCTGAGCTAAAAGAAAAAGTTTTAAAATTAACTAAAGATGTTTAAACTCTGAAACCATCTTCAAGCTCAGACACGTCTATTCCAAGCACTAACAATATTCTGAAAGAATATGACTTGAGCTTCAGAAAGTTCTTATCTAGAGGTATAGGCAGAAGTCAGTTAGCCTTTATGATTTATGGTGTTAGTGGAAACGAAAGGATAGGTGTAGGTTTTGTGGGAGAAATCCCATATAAACTTGAACCTGTTGATGAAATGATCATTAAATACAAACCTTTGTATAAACAATTAAAGTATGGTCATTCTCATGATATCAAACACACATCACACTCTAAAAGTTTCCATATCACACACACAAAGAAACATGCTGTTGCACATTCTGGAAAATCTTATGTAAAATCTCAGTTCAATCAGAACATGAGAAGGACTAACCCCAAAGGACCCAAAAGAATGTGGGTACCTAAGGATAAGATAATTCATGTTGCAGATCTCCTTCACACCGCAAAAGACAAATATGTCATGGTACTAGAAGGGAAAAATCATAGGCTCAGGATCCATATGTATTGGTAATTCTCCCTTTATAATGAATGTTCTTTTAGTAGATGGATTAGCTCATAACTTATTGTCCATAAGTCAATTAAGTGACAATGGTTATGACACAATCTTTAATCAAATGTCTTGTAGAGCTGTTAGTCAGAAGGATGGCTCAATCCTATTTACAGGCAAAAGAAAGAACAACATTTATAAGATTGATCTTTCAGATCTTAAGAACCAACAGATTACTTGCCTTCTGTCTATTAACGAAGAGCAGTGGGTCTGGCACAGAAGATTGGGTCATGCTAGTTTGAGAAAGATTTCTTAGATTAACAAACTCAATCTGGTCAGAGGACTCCCTAATCTGAAATATAAATCAGATGCTCTTTGTGAAGCATGTCAGAAAAGGAAGTTTTCAAAACCTGCGTTTAAATCTAAAAATGTTGTTTCCTCTTCTAGGCCTTTAGGATCTGCACATTAATCTGTTTGGCCCAGTCAAAACATCATAAATCAGAGGCAAGAAATATGGATTGGTCATTGTAAATGGCTACAGCAGATGGACATGGGTAAAGTTCTTAAAACACAAGGATGAGTCATATTTTGTGTTCTTTGACTTCTGTAATCAGAGTCAATCTGAAAAGGAATGCAAAATCATAAAAGTCAGAAGTGATCATGGTGGTGAATTTGAGAGCAGATTCTTTGAAATTTATTTCAAAGAAAATGGTATTGCCCATGATTTCTCTTGTCCTAGAACTCCACAACAAAATGGAGTTGTAGAACGAAAGAATAGGACTCTCTAAGAAATGGCCAGAACCATGATCAATGAGACTAATATGGCTAAGCATTTCTGGGCAGAAGCAATAAACACTGCGTGTTATATTCAGAATAGAATCTCTATCAGACCTATTCTAAATAAGACTCCTTATGAATTGTGGAAGAACAGAAAGCCCAACATTTCATATTTCCATCCATTTGGATGTTTTTGTTAAATTCTGAATACTAAAGATCATCTGAACAAGTTTGATTCCAAAGCTCAGAAGTGTTTCCTTCTTGGATATTCTGAACGCTCTAAGGGCTATAGAGTATACAATACTGAAACTCTGATAGTAGAGGAATCAATCAATATCAGATTTAATGATAAGCTTGGCATTGAAAAGCCAAAGCAGATTGAGAATTTTGCAGATATAGATATCTCTAACTCAGATCATGAAGAGATCAGAGGAAAGGAAGCATCTGAAGATCAAGTTGCAGCCTCTTTAGTGAATCTCAGAATATCTGAAGAGCCAACACTCAGAAGATCTTCAAGAATACACTCTGCTCATCCAGAAGATGTTATTATTGGAAAGAAAGATGATCCCATCAGAACAAGAGCATTCCTAAAGAACAACGCAATGTAAATTTGGTTTAGTGTCTTTGATTGAGCCAACTTCTGTTGATCAAGCTCTGGAAGATGCTGATTGGATAATTGCTATGCAAGAAGAGTTAAATCAGTTTACAAGGAATGATGTTTGGGATTTTGTTCCAACACCCAAAGGATTCAATATTATTGGAACAATATGGGTATTCAGAAACAAGCTACATGAGAAAGGTGAAGTTGTCAGAAACAAAGCCAGACAGGTTGCTCAGGGCTATAGTCAACAAGATGGAATTGACTATACTGAAACCATTGCACCAGTGGCCAAGTTAGAATCTATTAGATTGTTAATTTCTTTTGCCACTCAGAATAACATCATTCTGTATCAGATGGATGTTAAGAGTGCCTTTTTAAATGGTTATATAGATGAAGAAGTATATGTCCACCAACCTCCTGGTTTTGAAGACTCTAAGTCTCCAGAACATGTTTCTTAACTAAAGAAATCATTATACGAATTGAAGCAAGCTCCCAGAGCTTGGTATGAAAGATTAAGTTCGTTCCTTCTGGATAATGGTTTCACAAGAGGAAAAGTAGACACAACTCTCTTCTATAAAACATATAAAAAGGATATTTTAATTTGTCAGATTTATGTTGATGATATTATTTTTGGAACAACTAATGCTACACTTGGAAAGGAGTTTGCTAAGTCTATGCAGGCAGAATTTGAGATGAGCATGATGGGAGAACTCAAGTATTTCTTAGGCATTCAGATCAATCAAACTACTAAAGTAACTTCTGAAGAAGTTCAGATTATCTGAAAGCAAAGAAGTAAAAACACCAATGCATCCAACTTGTGTTTTAGGTAAGGATGAGGTAAGCAAGAAGGTAAATCAGAAGATCTACAGAGGTATGATAGGATCTCTTCTCTATCTGACTGCCTCTAGACCTGATATTTTATTCAGTGTTTGCTTGTGTGCTAGATTCCAATCAGATCCTAGAGAAACTCACTTAATTGCTATTAAGAGAATTCTTAGGTATCTGAAAGGTACTACTAGTGTTAGTTTAGTCTACAGAAGATCTGAAGAATACAACTTAGTAGGATATTGTGATGCTAATTACGCTGGAGATAGAGTTGAAAGGAAAAGTACTTCTGGAAGCTGTCAGTTTCTTGGAAGTAACCTAATCTCCTGGTACAACAAGAAGCAAGCAACAATTGCACTCTCTACAATAGAAGCAGAATATGTAGCTGCTGCTGGATGTAGTACACAGATGCTCTGGATGAAAATTCAGCTAGAAGATTATCAGATATATGAGAGTAACATTCCTATACTCTATGATAATGCTTCTGCTATCTGTTTATCTAAAAATCCTATTTTATATTCTAAAGCTAAACATATAGAGATTAAACATCACTTTATTAGGGACTATGTTCAGAAGGGTGTTGTAATACGGTGAACTGACTTTAAAGAAATGTCGCGGTAAGCAAGAGTCGCCACCGACTTTTATTTTATCCAATTGGAAAGGCTAAAAGAACAGGAAAAGACCTTTTGAAAGATTTTGAGTTCGGGGGGTAAGTTATACAAAGGGAAGGTGTAAGGCACCCTTTGTATCCATGGTTATCCATGGGCTCTTAATTGCTTAGCTCACTTTTGAATTGTTTTGAAATGTTTGAAAAAGATTGAGAAAAAGTTTGAATAAGAACTTTACCTTGTAAATAAGCGTAGTCTTTTTGAATTTGATTTGAAAAGAGTAGGAAAAAGATTTTGAATTTAGAGCAAGCAATTAGTAGCAACTACCCTAAGTTTGAAAGATCGTTCTTTTAGCTTTTCGGGCGGAAGGGTCTATCCATACCATGAGAAGGCAGGAAGTCTTTCAATTGGATGTTTAAGGGTCATCGAGAATAATCGTTCGCCATAAGACTGTCCCATGCCATAAAGAGGGCAGGTAGTCTAAGGGAAGGATATAATAGTCATTTTATCTTTTTAGGCATCATGTGAGGATACCTTAGCAATTGGGACCATCATTTTTATAAGGCAGCTTTGAGGGAGTTTCAATAACTTTAAAGGCAACATTGCTTTAGGTATCCTCGGAATCGAGGGACTTGACTATTTAGTACACTTAGAGGCAACAGGCAACAGGAAACAAAGGCAACAAGAGGGATTACCCTAAAGGTGTGTGGGTGCAACAATCACGTGGTTAATTTCGATGACATTTATCTTGTAATTAGTGATCTAAGTTATTTAGCAACCTTGCACTCCCTAAGATTACTAACCACAGCAATTAATATTACGGAAATTAAAGACAGAAAATAAATTCCTACGCTATTACAATAAACACCTGCGGGGAAGGGGAATTACAATAAAAACCTGTAGGGGAATGCAGAAATTAAAAAGCGGAAAGTAAAGGTAGAAAATAAGAAAGAACAACATCTTTAGCCTTGATCTTCCTCGAACCTTCGATTGACTCTGAACATCTAAGAATTAAACGGACAACAACAGGGGTGAGTGTAGGAGAGATTCATTGACGGTTGACACAAATCCTAATTTAAGTAATAAGGCAAAATAACAGTAAAATAATATTTAAATAAAAAAAGATCAGAACTTAGCTTTTCAATTGATATAGTGCGTAGTCGGAGGATTTTTTTATTAACCCTAAAAATTAAACACAAAGAAAAAAAATGGTTGGTGCATTAAAAGATCAACAATAAGGGTTAGCAAGACAATTAGTGAATTTTTTATGGTGATAAATTATAAATCTTGAGGGTTAATGAACAAACCTAAAAATACAGTGATTAGTGATCATGATAAAATAAGGGTTTAAGGCATAATATAAATTAAATTAGCCCCAAAAAATTAAATTATTACACTAAAATAATTATTATTGTAAAATAAATTTCAACGTTATGAGAAAAACGAGTTTCTGATTAAATAAACTCAATGGTTATGAAATCATTTTTTTAAAAACTAAAATGTTTATATAAAATAAGTTTGATGAAAATATAATAAAAAAAATAAAAAGGTGTGAATACAAGACCACACTCACAAAGATGTTTTTGATTCATGGCAAACTCCACAAGCAAACAAGCAATAAGGCACCAGCAGAAGAAAGCAAGGAAAAGCAAGTATCGGCCGCTCAAGACAAAGCAGGTCGACCTGCTCTGTATCTAGGTCGACTCAGTATACGCAAAACAAGAAGGATTCAGAAAAACAACAGATAGGTCGACCTAAACTGGTGAAATTTACACATCCTACTGTTAGGTCGACCCACACAACAACTAGGTCGACCTAAACTGAAGAAATGTCTCCAAAACGTATCTCAACAGGATTCTGGTCGACCTAAGCCTTCAATAGGTCGACCTAACTGGAAGCAAATTTCTCCAGAATTAATTCAGCTCTGTTAGGTCGACCTAAGCACTACAAGAAGTCGACCTAGTTGATCAAAAGTGCCAAAATTTGTTGATCTGCTATGCTCCAACTGATCAGCTCTCATATATATCATCTAAGGTTCATTATTGCAGCTCTTAACACCAACAACTAAAAGATACACAAAGGCTTCTCATCTTCGATCATCGACACAACTCCAACACAACTACACACAATCATTTTTACGTTGAGGGTTTGCGTTCAAGATCGATAACGTCCATGGAACGGAATTGAAGATTCCTAGTGGGTGAAGATTTGTGGGGTTTTTTGGTGAATAAAATCTGAGGGTTTTGTCCTCCAAGATTGGTGAATTTTGGGGGTTTTTATCAAGAGGCTTCATCAAGGATCCAGCTGAGTGTGAAGATTGAAGAACAAGTGTTCAAGCAATTCAAGACACTGCAGAAAGGGATCAAAGTGAAGCTCTTGGAAGACCTTGATCTGGCTCAAGATTAAGGGAAAAAAAGATTCAAAGGATCCACGAATTTGGTTTATTGTTTATCGCTTTGTTATCTTCTTTGTATAAACTACTTTCAACATTAATGGAAGATTTCCCAATTTCAGTTTGGAATTGGGGGCAGACGTAGTCGTAGCGAGGACGATCGACGAACTGCCGAAACAAATATCGTGTTCTTGTCGCTTTTATCTTTTCATTTACGTTCTGTTCATATTTGGTTATAATTGCAAATTGATCAACGATTCGAGTGTTAAAATTGTGAATTAAGAACTTGTATAAACATCACAATTCATCACACATTGAATCACCATCAATTTGATCATTATCACCAAGTGTTTGTGCTTTTGCTTCTTTCATTATTACTGCATTGCAAATCAAAGTTTATCAAATCAGAAGTTAATCGATTTTCTATAGTGAAACATATTGATTCGATAACATATCATTTCATTTTTAATCTCAATTATTTTGTGGTTTTATCACATATACAACCCTTGCAATATCGGTCCGGAATAGACGCAAGTCGATTCAGAACCGCTTTAGCTTTAGTTCGAAATAATTCCGAAAAACTCTGAGAGATCTATTCCTGTAATTTTCCTTGCAACAGGAATAAGTATCCTGTCATAGACAGGGACCCAAAAAAGAACACCTAACACTTCAAAGGTTGAGAGGGAAGCTGGGGATAATTTGAAGGAACCAATATATAAGTGCATCATAGTTCCTTGCTCCACAAACAATGTTGACATCTGGGCGTAGACAGCAGAGAATATTATGCCAGTAGCCCAAATTGGAAGCATGCGAATCAAGATTTTAAATTCTTCCACTTGTGTCACAGTGCAAAGCCTCCATGGATTAGAATAGTCACCGCTTCTGTTCTCTGAATCAGACACTACAGCTGCTTTATCAAAATACCTTAATTTAAACACCAAAAAAAAACGGAGTTTTATAAGGTATATGAATATCCTTTAGTCATTATTAACATTAATATTATTAGTACTAGTAGTAAGCATAAAAACATTAAGAATGTGAAACTTCAAAATTTTGCATACAATTTCTACTTGCAGTAACATATTCAACAAGAAAAATGTTACCTCATATCATCATGATGCATCAGTTTGCGACTTCCTTCGACTCCTGGCTTGTCACGCGTCTCATATAGGAGACTACTATCCTCCGGCACAACCAAATTCCACTTTCGGACAGATGCTATCAAAACCTGGCACATACTTGTAAGAGGGCTACCCTTTGGTTTTTGAAACCTGTATAGAGAGGTACCTAAAAAGAAACTCTCTAGGATGCCAAAACAATGAGGGGCATGCATCCAAGCATATCTAAAGCTACTTCCCAATCAACATTGGACATTGTCCTTGGCCTGTGATTACTAGGGGCATGTCGCCCATGGTTCACATCTCATAAAGTCCTCGCGAGGCGAATCTTTCGAAAGTCCCCACTAGCAGGGGCAAATCTATGCAAGTCCAGTTTGACATCTTGATCAATGCTCAGTGGTGTGTCCTAATCAGTACAAGTCCAGGGACGACCGTTACTATAATACTGGGGGAAATTTTCAAGACACCCATGTCTTCCCACAGAAACGGGTTCACAAGATCATATCCCCACAGAGTAATTATTAAGAAGATATCTTCAAATGTTCTCGGCCCGACAAAGACTTAGTCCCTCAACGGAGTTTACATCTTCGACACTGCCAGTTCCCCGACACTTTTCAATTCTCCAAACAGGGTTACTCGTCTCTCTTATCCCCAGTCAGGGTACATCAAGAGCAATCATTTCAAATGGCCATCCCCAAGCAGGAATCATTAATCCCCAGCTAAGCATCTTCAAAACAAGATCAGACAACAAAATCACAATGACACAGAGATCTATTTTCTCAATCAAGACAGGATAAATCATATTCATATCATAAACATATTCATACAGTGCATACATTACTTCATGATAAACATACAAGTTTCTCATTTATTTTCAGAGACTCGTCACATAATACATGCATCATGACATTGCATGAAGACTAACTTTACTTTTTCAGGATACAAGTACAAGCAGATGAACAAAATCTCCAATTTTCAAAGATGTAATTCTATCATCACGAACGGTGTAGACACGATCATTTTCAAAGATCTAATTCAGATACTACGAACGGTACTGACATGGTCAACGCTCAAAGATCTAATTCTATCATCACGAACGGTGTAGACACGATCATTTTCAAAGATCTAATTCAGATACTACGAACGGTACTGACACGGTCAACGCTCAAAGATCTAATTCTATCATCACGAACGGTGTAGACACGATCATTTTCAAAGATCTAATTCAGTTACTACGAATGGCACTGACACGATCGACTCTCAGAGATCTAATTCCATCATCACGAACGATATGGACACGATCAACTTTCCAAAGTCTAATTCAGTTACTACGAACGGTGCTGACACGACAAGAGATCTAATTCCATTATCACGAACGGTGTGGACACGATCAACTTTTCCAAAGTCTAATTCAGTTACTACGAATGGTGCTGACACGACAAGAGATCTAATTCTACCATCACGAACGGTGTGGACACGATCATCTTTCCAAAGTCTAAATTCAGTTATTACGAACGGTGCTGACACGATCAACCTATACACCACGAACGGTGTAGACACAATCATCTTTCCAAGATCTAATTTAGTTACTACGAACAGTGCTGACACGATCGACCTTCCAAGATCTCATTTACTACGAACGGTGATGACACGATCAACATCCAACAGATACTTCTCAACATACTAAGCTCAGATGCAGCCTAACGTACGGCCCACTCTGGTACTTCTCAAAACAAAGGATTCAGTCTAACGTACGACTCGTCCTAGGATACAACCTGACGTACGGTGTATTCTGAAAATTATCAATACATTGGATCCGGTCTAACGCACGACCCTTCCTTCAGCTTAACGCACGGCTTTCCAGACATCTACCGATGCAAAATTGGATCCACTCTAACGCACGACCCACCCTTCAGCCTGACACGGCTTTTCCAGATGTTTAACAAATGCAAACTAGACCCAGTCTAGCGTATGACTCGTCCTAAAAAATACAGTTTAACATACGATGTACTCTAATTATCAAATCTATCAAGCTGGATGGCATCCTTAAGCCCATCTCAATCAAATCTCAACATCCGGGTGGCATCTTTAAGCTCATCTCCGACAATACTATGCCTGGATGGTATCTTCAAGCCCATCTCAATAAAGTCTCTTAATAATTGGGTGGCATTTTTAAGCCCATCTCCGAAAAGTCCCTTCAACATCAGCAAGGGCAAATTGCTTGGTATTCTAGTGTTCAATCCTCTTCTACCTTCAGATTCCGACAGACACACATGCCAATCTACATCTTCAGGTTTAAGAAGATTGAACAGGGGCAGCTGTCATACCCCAAAATTTGCCCACCACATTTTTATACTCAAGCTCATCCAAGTATCAACAGCTCAAGATCTAAGTGGATGCACACTCTCCTAAACAAACAACCCACAACTAGGGTTTTTGCTTCCCTTCAAGAAAAATCAAGTTCTGACAAATCAACTGGACCTCATGACCTCTCATATGCCTCAAAGGGTCCTCATGACCTCTCACAAGCCAAGTCTAAAAATGCTTCATTTGAGAGATATGGATCAAAACATTATAGGTCCTTCTAAAAGTCAACAAAAAGTCATCTTTTCGCAAAGAAGTGTACATGAACACGGATACTTCAATAAAGATGAAACCAAAAGGAGCTTTTAAAAGGACTCTTTAAGCTTTCTAAAAAGTCATAGAACACTTCCATACAATCAAAAACGAGAGAGATATGCTTGGTACAAGTTGGTCGAATTTTGAGAATTTGCATAAAACCTAATTGGTGAATTTTAACTGTTGAGTAATGAATGGGCTTCAATATTTTGAACCATCCACGAAATTTTGAGCCCAAGGGAGGCCCATTGGTTATTAAAATTATTATTGTCATATTTATTTCATTTATATTTGATTTTTATCATTTAAATTCAAATAAAAGTCAAATAAATCATCAAATAATAATATGATTAATAAATCAAAGTTTTTCTCTTGATTAAATCTGATTTAATATTATCTAATGGCCAAAATAAGTGGAGCAATATTCATGAAATAGCATGAAGCTCAAATTAGGAAGATTGGATAAAAATCACATCAAATTTTTCTCATAATCAATGATTGATTTTTTTCAATTCTATTGACCTAATTTTAGTCCTCTATATATATACAACTTACTCAGACCATGAGGCGACGAATCCTTTCCTTCAAAAACACGCCTCCAAACTTTCAAAAAGTTCAAGATATTAGGGCACGAACAAGAGAGAAATCCAAGGAGTTTCAGCCGTTTTAAGTCTCTAATCAACCTTCTGAAGACCAGAGGAACCTGCCCCAGGTCCTAGGCCATTTTTCACCGTGCCCAGAGTGACTTTGTGGAGGCTCATTATTGTTGGTAAACTTCTGAACTTTGAATCTCTCAAATTATGCATTGTTGGCTAATCCCTTGTGCGTAGGTGTCCTTAGGGACCTATTTAGATCAGGTTGGACGTAAATTATCTAAGGATGGCGGCCGGAAGCTCGAGTCACCATTGTTAGGGCTCAAGGCTTACCTCCATCGTATTTCAAATTCCAGGCCGTTTTAGACAAAACGGAGATCACCATCGAGTTCAGGAGAGAATTTTGAGGGGATCTGGGCACTCTTTGTTGTTTAATTAACGTGTGTTTGAGATTTCTTGATTTTTCTGAATTGGCTACGAAAACGTATGACCACTTTCGTAGCTAAATCGAGGGCATATCGCAGCAAATTCTGGGCAGAAGTTTGGGAGAGACAATGAACAGTACCCAGGGGAAGGTTGAATGCGCGTATGGACTCTATTGGCCAGTCAACGAATTGGAAATCCCTTTCTCCATTTGATTGGCTAAGGGCGTAAGTGGTGGGGTCCAGTTTGACTCCAGCCATACTTTTACGTATTAATTTATGTTGATTTTCGTTGGTCATATGAACAGATCATGAACGCAGCTCAAGTGGTAATCATTGCACGCCTGTGACCATGAGGACCTGGGTTCGAACCCAGCGTCCTACAACTATTTTTTTTCCACTTTGTTTGTTTGTGTTTTTCCATAGATCCAGTGCACTACTCCAACGCATGCCCTTGATACGCCTCACACCAGCAGCCATCAGATGTGCATCCACTCCAATCCAACGCACACAGACGTGAAGGACCATCATGAACCTGCAGATGCATGGAGCACCTGATCAGAGAGCTAAGTTCTTCTACATTTTTTTATTATTACATGAATATGTTTTACTTATTACCTTTTGTTAGACGCTGGCCTAAGGATCTAGAGGGGGGTGAATAGATCTCTCAGAGTTTTTCGGAATTATTTCGAACTAAAGCTAAAGCGGTTCTGAATCGACTTGCGTCTATTCCGGACCGATATTGCAAGGGTTGTATATGTGATAAAACCACAAAATAATAGAGATTAACAATGAAATGATATGTTATCGAATCAATATGTTTCACTATAGAAAATCGATTAACTTCTGATTTGATAAACTTTGATTTGCAATGCAGTAATAATGAAAGAAGCAAAAGCACAAACACTTGGTGATAATGATCAAATTGATGGTGATTCAATGTGTGATGAATTGTGATGTTTATACAAGTTCTTAATTCACAATTTTAACACTCGAATCGTTGATCAATTTGCAATTATAACCAAATATGAACAGAACGTAAATGAAAAGATAAAAGCGACAAGAACATGATATTTGTTTAGGCAGTTCGTCGATCGTCCTCGCTACGACTACGTCTGCCCCCTATTCCAAACTGAAATTGGGAAATCTTCCATTAATGTTGAAAGTAGTTTATACAAAGAAGATAACAAAGCGATAAACAATAAACCAAATTTGTCGATCCTTTGAATCTTCTTCCCCCTTAATCTTGAGCCAGATCAAGGTCTTCCAAGAGCTTCACTTTGATCCCTTTCTGCAGTGTCTTGAATTGCTTGAACACTTGTTCTTCAATCTTCACACTCAGCTGGATCCTTGATGAAGCCTCTTGATAAAAACCCCCAAAATTCACCAATCTTGGAGGACAAAACCCTCAGATTTTATTCACCAAAAAACCCCACAAATCATCACCCACTAGGAATCTTCAATTCCGTTCCATGGACGTTATCGATCTTGAACGCAAACCCTCAACGCAAAAATGATTGTGAGTTGTTGGGTTGGAGTTGTGTCGATGATCGAAGATGAGAAGCCTTTGTGTATCTTTCAGTTGTTGGTGTTAAGAGCTGCAATAATGAACCTTAGATGATATATATGAGAGCATATCAGTTGGAGCATAGCAGATCAGCAAATTTTGGCACTTTTGATCAACTAGGTCGACCTCTTGTAGTGCTTAAGTCGACCTAACAGAGCTGAATTAATTCTGGAGAAATTTGCTTCCAGTTAGGTTGACCTATTGAAGGCTTAGGTCGACCAGAATCCTGTTGAGATACGTTTTGGAGACATTTCTTTAGTTTAGGTCGACATAGTTGTTGTGTGGGTCGACCTAACAGTAGGATGTGTAAATTTCACCAGTTTAGGTCGACCTGGGTTGTGAGTAGGTCGACCTATCTCTTGTTTTTTTGAATCCTTCTTGTTTTGCGTATACTGAGTCGACCTAGATATAGAGCAGGTCGACCTGCTTTGTCTTGAGTGGCCAATACTTTCTTTTCCTTGCTTTCTTCTGCTGGTGCCTTATTGCTTGTTTGCTTGTGGAGTTTGCCATGAATCAAAAACATCTTTGTGAGTGTGGTCTTGTATTCACATACTCCCCCTTTTTGATGATGGCAAACCGGTAGTAGAAGCTTTGGCAATAAGTGGTAAAAGCTCCCCCGGACTTGTATGCGTAAGCTTAAGTTGCTTCATACTGAGCTCCCCCTTTGACAACATCAAAAGAAATACAACGGAACAGAAGAGGCGAGTAACGAGATAAAAATAGATAAAACGCTAGCATTCATAGTATAATAGATAAAAGGTAGATAGTTATAGCATAAGAACCAAGCAGGGATAAAAGTACATTTCACCATACATAATATTCCAAAAACACTAAGTGCTTAGAGCATGTAGCAAATGATCATAATGATAGAGAAATGAAATGCAATGAGATGATGTAATGAGAATGCATCCTAACGCCTGCCCCTTCTTCCTCTTCCTCTTTGAAATGTATGAGGACGATCTTCTTCAACTTGTTCCAACAGATCAAGCATAGATAGGTTGAGAGTGTTGAAGCTTTGGCTTATGTTGGCATGACGATGCAATGCAGTTTCCTCAAACTGATTCTGTCTTAGGGTCGAGTTGGATGCAAACGTCTCAAAATCTCTTTTGTGGTCTTGAACCAAGCTGTATAGCGATTGATATTGTCGTTGTTGTTCGTCATAGCGATCTTGTTGAAGCTGTTGCATTTGTTGGAATTAGAGCTGCTGTGTGTCGAAGTGCTGTTGTTGTAGGAGTTGCATATTCTCTAACATGGAAATGATGTTGGTTTGATCTGGCGGAGGAGGAGTTGTGTATCCCCAAGGGATTTCCTCTTCTTGAGGAGGAACATATCTCCAATTTGCATCCGCATCTTGTGGAACATCTTCCATAGGGTGATCATCATCATTTGCGATGTCTTGATCATTTCCTTCTTCTTCATTACCTGCAAGATTTCCAAATTCCGTGGGATCATCATATTTGTATATAATCTTGCCGGTTCCCTTTTGAATGAGATAGTTGGTTTTCCTATTTGGATCCCAATGATATCCCATGAAGGTTAAAGTTGTTTGTGAGAATTCTTGAGACTGTTGCATACGGATGTAGGGCAAATGATCAAGTCTCATGCCGAAATGGTTGACGATTGTTTGAATTATTGAACCATAACACAGGGCTGTAGTTTTCTGTTGTACCTCATGAAACTTGGCAGCTAGAAAGTGAGGCCAATGTATACGCGTTCTGTTTTGCAGCAGATACATGAGCACAACTTCATTTTGTTCAATTCTTGAGCCCCTTCCTGCTCTTGGTCGAATGACTCTTGAGATGACCCAATTTAGGAGCCTAGGATCTCGCTTTAGGTGACCGGCTGTTATTGCTTCATTTGGTTTGTCAAAGACGGAAGGGTCTTTGAGGATAGATTTCATGTAGGCCACATGGTCATAGTTTCCCGGTACATCCCCGTCTTCCATACAGAATTCATCGCCTACAATTTTGAGACCAAAGATGCTTATCCAAGCCCGTTTGTTAACAACATGCGACCTAGAGCCCATTTTGAATCGGAAATTACAACCATCCCCTTTTATAAATCCTACATAGAAAGCCCTGACAGTATTTTCACAGTACGGAGTATCACATTGCACTAAGGGATGAATATTTTGGTGTTCAATCAGATTAGCGACATTGGGGATATGCATACGTTTGGCAACATTTGGATTATAGATATATTGTCGAAAAAATTTTCGTTTCATCGGCCACTTCTCAAAATTTTCCCTACAGTCAGGATGAACAAGAGCACTTACCGGTTGAGAAGATGAACTAGTAGCAACTTCCTTTCCCTTTCTTGATTTTGGAGGCATGTTTGTTGAGTAGGAGAGTGAGAGAGATGATTTATGACAGAGTTTGCACTTGAGGAATTAGGGTTGGCCGTACAAATGGTATGAAAATGAGCAAAAGAGGTAAAAGAGATGATTATGTATGAGTGGGTATGGGTCGGGTCGACCAACAGACCCAATTTGGGAAATATTTGTAGCAGTAGGTCGACCTAATTTAGGGCTGGGTCGACCTAACAGAAAAGCCTTTAAAAATATGCAGATTAGGTCGACCTAAAAGAAGGGTAGGTCGACGTAACTGGGCATTTTAGTTTAGATGTTGAAAAATGACTTGTGTAGGTCGACTCAGAGGCAGATTAGGTCGACCTAAATTCCAAATATTTGTGAAAATGCTCTATATATGATGTGTTTATGCCTAGTTATTTGCTTGTATGTTTAGAATATGATATGCTATGATTAAAGATGAAACACATACATGAGTAAGAAAGATATATGTATGAAGTCACTATAAGCATGTTAATTGATAGCATATTATAGCATCAATGATATTTTTGGAAGTGAACAACAACCATGTTACCGCCTTCTCAATATGTAGGTGTCACCGTTTAGTGGAAGCCTTTAGTAAATGTGGAATGATTCCTGGCTTGATGATGAACTACCTTTACACTAAGAGAAATGTTAGCTTGAGAATAATCAATATATATATATATATATATAAAGTAATGGAATAACTTTAAGAGAAACAAATGTAATTAGCCCAAATTAGAGATATCGAGTATCCCTAATTCCCTACGAATGTTGAAGTATTGCTCCGTTGCTAGAGGTTTGGTGAAGATGTCAGCTAGTTGCTTCTTGCTCTCTACATGTTCAAATATAACGTCTCCTTTCTCTACATGATCTCTTAGGAAGTGATGCCTTATTTCAATATGCTTGGTTCGTGAGTGTAAGACAGGATTCTTATTCAAGTTTATGGCACTTGTGTTGTCACACATGATAGGTATACGATCAAGCATAATACCAAAGTCAAGAAGTTGTTGCTTGAGCCATAATATCTAAGCGCAGCAGCTTCCGGCAGCTACATATTCTGCCTCAGCAGTAGATAATGCAACCGATACTTGTTTCTTGCTATGCCAACTTATTAATGAATTTGAGAATAGATGACATGTTCCACTGGTGCTCTTTCTATCGGATTTGCAGCCAGCAAAATCTGAGTCGGGGAATCCTACCAAATAACACTCATTTCCCTTTGGATACCATAGGCCATATGTAGTAGTTCCACGTAAATATCGCAGAATTCTTTTGACAGCTTTTAAGTGAGATTCCTTTGGACAAGATTGATATCTTGCACACATACACACACTAAACATGATATCTGGTCTTGAGGCAGTAAGATACAATAGTGAACCTATCATACCTCGGTACAATTTCACATCAACCTCTTTACCTTTCTCATCTTTGTCTAGGTTAGTATTTGTTGCCATAGGTGTGTCAATCTCCTTCGCTTCACTCATTCCAAATCTTTTGAGCTGCTCTGTACAGTATTTAGTTTGACTTACAAACATTCCATGACTGAGTTGCTTGATTTGTAGGCCAAGGAAGAAATTTAGCTCACCCATGAGACTCATCTCAAATTCACTCTGCATAAGCTTAGAAAATTCTTTGACAAGTTTTGCATTAGTCGACCCAAATATAATATCATCTACATAAACTTAGACTAAGAGTACATCTTTATCTTTTCTTTTAATAAAGAGAGTAGTATCAACTTTACCCCTAGAGTACCCTTGGCTAAGAAGAAATTTGCTCAAACGTTCGTACCATGCCCAAGGGGCTTGTTTAAGACCGTATAGAGCACGTTTCAGCTTATAAACATGAGTTGGATACATGTAATTCTCAAAGCCGGGTGGCTGAGCAACATAGACTTCTTCATTTATATAGCCATTTAGAAAGGCACTTTTAACATCCATTTGGAATAGTTTGAACTCTTTTGAACAAGCATAGGCAAGTAAGAGGCGAATAGCTTCGAGACGTGCTACAGGAGCGTATGTCTCTTCATAAACAATACCTTCCTCTTGATTGTAACCTTGGGCAACTAATCTAGCTTTGTTTCTAGTAATAACGCTGTTTTCATCAAGTTTGTTACGAAAAACCCATCTAGTGCCGATTACTTGATGATCTCCCGGATGAGGAACTAGGTCCCAAACATCATTCCGTTTAAATTGGTTTAATTCTTCTTGCATGGCCATTAGCCAATGCTCATCAAGTAACGCGTCCTTAGCGTTTTTCGGCTCAACTTGTGAAACGAAAGCAAAATGATGACAGAAGTTACTTATCTTTGAGCGTGTTGTAACGCCCTTTGAGATGTCCCCTATTATGTTGTCAATTGGATGGTCTTTCACATTTGTCCAGGCCTTAGGAAGTTCTTCATTGTTTGAGATGCTCTCTTTTTCATTTTCATCATGAGACTCATCTTTCTCTTTCTCATCATCTTTCTTTACAATATTTTCATTCTCGTCTTCCTTATCTTTGACAATGTCTTCAGTGGATGGACCTGCACCATTAAACGAAAGACCTTTCTCGACATATTTTGTATAAGATTCATCAAAAGTCACGTGTACAGACTCTTCCACTATAAGTAATCTTTTATTATATACCCGACATGCTTTGCTAGATTGTGAGTAACCAAGGAAGATGCCCTCGTCAGCTTTAGCATCGAATTTACCAAGATTATCCTTACCATTGTTCAAAACAAAACACTTGCAACCGAATACATGGAGATGAGATACGTTTGGTTTTCTACCTTTTAGTAATTCATATGGAGTTTTGTTCAGTATAGGACGTATTATTATCCTATTCAAAACATAACACGCGGTGCTAATCGCGTCAGCCCAGAAATACTTAGGTAGACTACCCTCATTCAGCATTGTTCTTGCCAACTCCTCTAGAACCCGATTTTTACGTTCAACCACCTCGTTTTGTTATGGTGTTCTAGGAGCTGAAAAGTTATGCTCAATTCCATGTTTATCACAGTATTTTTCAAAAAGATAATTTTCAAACTCTCCACCGTGATCACTTCGAATTGCAACTATTTTGGTGTTCATTTTATTTTGACATAATCTTGCAAATTGTGTGAAAGTTGGAAAAGTTTGATCCTTACTAGGTAGAAAGATTGTCCAACAAAATCTAGAGTAATCATCGACAATGACAAAACCATAGATGTTTCCACCTATGCTTTTAGTCCTTGATGGGCCAAAGAGAACCATGTGAAGTAGTTCAAGAGGGCGTGATTTTGAAACCACGTTCTTTGAATTAAAAGAGATTTTTGTTTGCTTTCCCTTTTGACAAGCATCACATAGACGATCTTTTGAAAACTTCATTTTAGGTAAGCCGATTACTAAGTCTTTTGTGACAACCTTGTTAAGTAAGTCAAAGTTTATGTGAGCTAGACGTCTATGCCAAAGCCATGAGTCTTCGCCTAGAGCAATTAGACACTTGGTACTAGACTTAGATACCTCATCTAAGTTTAGCATATAGATGTTGTTTACTCTTAAGCCATTAAACATAATGTCTCTTTTCTTAGTATGTTCTATTGTGCTGCCAGAATTTGTAAACGTTACTTTAAAATCTTTGTCGCACAATTGACTTACACTTAAAAGATTATGCCTAAGACCTTCTACTAGCAGTACATCAGTTATAGTTGTGGTAGAAGGGTTACCTACACTTCCTTTACCAAGTATGGCTCCCCGATTGTTATCTCCATAGGTGACATACCCCTTTTTCTTTGCGTGAAACTCAACGAAAAGAGATATGTCTCCCGTCATGTGTCTTGAACATCCGCTATCAAGGAACCACAACCTTTCGGCAATGTCAAGACACTTTTCCTGCAAAATTAATTTAGAGAGGGAGGTCCCCAATTTTCATTGGGTCCTTGGTAGTGAGTACATAATTTGTTGCACTTAGGCAACCATTGAAATACTCCTTTAGGAACCAAAATCCTCCTAAATTTGCATTTTTCAATGGTATGACCCTTTTTGCAACAATAGTGACAGGTAATATGATGAGAATATGTTATTTTGCTAGTTGATACTTTTGGTACAAAAGTGTATTTACTATATAAAGGAGTATACGATCTTTTGAACTTATTTGGATCAACCGCAAAAGTCACTTTTGGTTGTAGAGCCTTGTCTAATTTGGCTTTTAGATCTCTTACTTCTTTTTTCCAAATGTGACATGTCTCACAACCAAACCATGATGTAGGATCTATTTCAACTTTATCCTTTTGAATGTCTAGCATAGATTATTTTAAAGCTTCCATATCCTTTTCGGTTTTCTCAACTTTTGATTCAAGATATGAAAAGATTTTCTTATTTGAGGCCAAAAGTTTGAAAGCTTCAATTGCATCTCTATGTAATTCTTCAAAAGCAAGTTTTAGTTGAGAATGAGATACCTTATCTATGAGTTCAGGTTTAAGATGACTTACAGTTTTCTTTTTCTTGTGTTGATGAGCCATAAGGCATAAGTTTGCTGATTCTTCTTCATCGCTTGATGAGCTTTCACTAGATGAATCACTTTCCCATGCTATGTAGGCTCTTTTAGATTTGTTATGACCTTTGCTTTGGTTCTTCTCTTTTTCTTTCTTAAGGTATGGACAATCCGGTTTGTAGTGACCGACTTTGCCACAATTAAAGCAAGGACCTTTGATTTTTCCTTTGTTGTTGTCATCTTGTTTGAACTTGTTTGATTGCTTTCTATAGTTGATCAAGCCTTTGTCAGAATGTTTTGCTCCATTTTTCTTTAGATATTTGTTGTATCTTCGCACAAACAGTCCCATTTCCTCATCATCGGAGTCTTCGTCATCACTTGTATCACTATCCTCTAGCTCTTGTCTTGAGGTATTGGAGCTTGAAGCCTTTAGAGCTATTGACTTCTTCTCTACCTCTTTCTCCATGTTCTTCTCTTTCTTTGCCCTTTTCTCATGCATGTCTAGGCATTTAAGGTGTTGTTCATGTTCCTCTAGTTTACCAAAGAGAGTGGTAATGTCTAAAGTGTTTAGATCATTCGCTTCCTTTATTGCTGTAACCTTGGGTTGCCATTCCCTGTTCAAACATCTTAAGATTTTGTTAGTAGCAACTGCATTGGAAACAGGTCTATCAAGAGAATTTAAACGATTTTTCAAGTGAACGAATCTCTTCTGCATGTTTTTGATGGATTCACCATCTTCCATGTGGAAGAGTTCGAACTCTTCAGTTAACGTATTGATTCTAGCTAGTTTGACATCATCCGTTCCCTCGTGGGCAACTTGCAATGTGTCCCACATAGATTTAGCGGATCTACAATGGGAAACGCGATAGTATTCATCAACTCCTAGAGCTGAGATTAGAATGTTTCTCGCTTTCCAATCGTATCCATATCTCTTTTTATCTTCAGCTTCCCAAGTATTTTCTGGTTTTGGAGCAACTGCACCAGCTGCATTTGTCATGGTGATCTGAAAGGGACCATTGACAATAGCTGTCCAGATGTTCCTATCAATTGCATTGATGTGGACACACATACAATCCTTCCAATAGCCAGAGTTTTCACCGTTGAAAACTGGAGCTCTATTGTGAGCCCCTTTAGGTCCGGAAGCCATCTTTCCAATAAGTGTTTCACGTAGCACGGAATTAACCAGAGCTCTTGATGCCACTTGATAGACGTTGGTCTAAGGATCTAGAGGGGGGTGAATAGATCTCTCAGAGTTTTTTGGAATTATTTCGAACTAAAGCTAAAGCGGTTCTGAATCGACTTGCGTCTATTCCGGACCGATATTGCAAGGGTTGTATATGTGATAAAACCACAAAATAATTGAGAATAACAATGAAATGATATGTTATCGAATCAATATGTTTCACTATAGAAAATCGATTAACTTCTAATTTGATAAACTTTGATTTGCAATGCAGTAATAATGAAAGAAGCAAAAGCACAAACACTTGGTGATAATGATCAAATTGATGGTGATTCAATGTGTGATGAATTGTGATGTTTATACAAGTTCTTAATTCACAATTTTAACACTCGAATCGTTGATCAATTTGCAATTATAACCAAATATGAACAGAATGTAAATGAAAAGATAAAAGCGACAAGAACACGATATTAGTTTAGGCAGTTCGTCGATCGTCCTCGCTACAACTACATCTGCCCCCAATTCCAAACTGAAATTGGGAAATCTTCCATTAATGTTGAAAGCAGTTTATACAAAGAAGATAACAAAGCGATAAACAATAAACCAAATTTGTCGATCCTTTGAATCTTCTTCCCCCTTAATCTTGAGCCAGATCAAGGTCTTCCAAGAGCTTCACTTTGATCCCTTTCTGGAGTGTCTTGAATTGCTTGAACACTTGTTCTTCAATCTTCACACTCAACTGGATCCTTGATGAAGCCTCTTGATAAAAACCCCCAAAATTCACCAATCATGGAGGACAAAACCCTCAGATTTTATTCACCAAAAAACCCCACAAATCTTCACCCACTAGGAATCTTCAATTCCGTTCCATGGACGTTATCGATCTTGAACGCAAACCCTCAACGCAAAAATGATTGTGTGTAGTTGTGTTGGAGTTGTGTCGATGATCGAAGATGAGAAGCCTTTGTGTATCTTTCAGTTGTTGGTGTTAAGAGCTGCAATAATGAACCTTAGATGATATATATGAGAGCTGATCAGTTGGAGCATAGCAGATCAGCAAATTTTGGCACTTTTGATCAACTAGGTCGACCTCTTGTAGTGCTTAGGTCGACCTAACAGAGCTGAATTAAATATGGAGAAATTTGCTTCCAGTTAGGTCGACATATTGAAGGCTTAGGTCGACCAGAATCCTGTTGAGATACGTTTTGGAGACATTTCTTCAGTTTAGGTCGACCTAGTTGTTGTGTGGGTCGACCTAATAGTAGGATGTGTAAATTTCACCAGTTTAGGTCGACCTGGGTTGTGAGTAGGTCGACCTATCTGTTGTTTTTCTGAATCCTTCTTGTTTTGCGTATACTGAGTCGACCTAGATACAGAGCAGGTCGACATGCTTTGTCTTGAGCGGCCAATACTTGCTTTTCCTTGCTTTCTTCTGCTGGTGCCTTATTGCTTGTTTGCTTGTGGAGTTTGCCATGAATCAAAAACATCTTTGTGAGTGTGGTCTTGTATTCACATACTCCCCCTTTTTGATGATGGCAAACCAGTAGTACAAGCTTTGGAAATAAGTGGTAAAAGCTCCCCCAGACTTGTATGCGTAAGCTTAAGTTGCTTCATACTGAGCTCCCCCGTACACTCAGCACCTATCTCCCCCTTTGACAACATCAAAAGAAATACAACGGAACAGAAGAGGCGAGTAACGAGATAAAAATAGATAAAACGCTAGCATTCATTGTATAATAGATAAAAGGTAGACAGTTATAGCATAAGAACCAAGCAGGGATAAAAGTACATTTCAGCATACATAATATTCCAAAAACACTAAGTGCTTAGAGCATGTAGCAAATGATCATAATGATAGGGAAATGAAATGCAATGAGATGATGTAATGAGAATGCATCCTAACGCCTGCCCCTTCTTCCTCTTCCTCTTTGAAATGTATGAGGACGATCTTCTTCAACTTGTTCCAACAGATCAAGCACAGATAGGTTGAGAGTGTTGAAGCTTTGGCTTATGTTGGCATGACGATGCAATGCAGTTTCCTCAAACTGATTCTGTCTTAGGGTCGAGTTGGATGCAAACGTCTCAAAATCGCTTTTGTGGTCTTGAACCAAGCTGTATAGCGATTGATATTGTCGTTGTTGTTCGTCATAGCGATCTTGTTGAAGCTGTTGCATTTGTTGGAATTGGAGCTGCTGTGTGTCGAAGTGCTGTTGTTGTAGGAGTTGCATATTCTCTAACATGGAAATGATGTTGGTTTGATCTGGAAGAGGAGGAGCTGTGTATCCCCAAGGGATTTCCTCTTCTTGAGGAGGAACATATCTCCAATTTGCATCCGCATCTTGTGGAACATCTTCCTTAGGGTGATCATCATCATTTGCGATGTCTTGATCATTTCCTTCTTCTTCATTACCTGCAAGATTTCCAAATTCCATGGGATCGTCATATTTGTATATAATCTTGCCGGTTCCCTTTTGAATGAGATAGTAGGTTTTCCTATTTGGATCCCAATGATATCCCATGAGGGTTAAAGTTGTTTGTGAGAAGTCTTGAGACTGTTGCATACGGATGTAGGGCAAATGATCAAGTCTCATGCCGAAATGGTTGACGATTGTTTGAATTATTGAACCATAACACAGGGCTGTAGTTTTCTGTTGTACCTCATGAAACTTGGCAGCTAGAAAGTGAGGCCAATGTATACGCGTTCTGTTTTGCAGTAGATACATGAGCACAACTTCATTTTGTTCAATTCTTGAGTACCTTCCTGCTCTTGGTCGAATGACTCTTGCGATGACCCAATTTAGGAGCCTAGGATCTCGCTTTAGGTGACCGGCTGTTATTGCTTCATTTGGTTTGTCAAAGACGGAAGGGTCTTTGAGGATAGATTTCATGTAGGCCACATGGTCATAGTTTCCCGGTACATCCCCGTCTTCCATACAGAATTCATCGCCTACAATTTTGAGACCAAAGATGCTTATCCAAGCCCGTTTGTTAACAACATGCGACCTAGAGCCCATTTTGAATCGGAAATTACAACCATCCCCTTTTGTAAATCCTGCATAGAAAGCCCTGACAGTATTTTCACAGTACGGAGTATCACATTGCACTAAGGGATGAATATTTTGGTGTTCAATCAGATTAGCGACATCGGGGATATGCATACGTTTGACAACATTTGAATTATAGATATATTGCCGAACAATTTTTTCGTTTCATCTTCCACTTCTCAAAATTTTCCCTACAGTCAGGATGAACAAGAGCACTTACCGGTTGAGAAGATGAACTAGTAGCAACTTCCTTTCCCTTTCTTGATTTTGGAGGCATGTTTGTTGAGTAGGAGAGTGAGAGAGATGATTTGTGACAGAGTTTGCACTTGAGGAATTAGGGTTGGCCGTACAAATGGTATGAAAATGAGCAAAAGAGGTAAAAGAGATGATTATGTATGAGTGGGTATGGGTCGGGTCGACCAACAGACCCAATTTGGGAAATATTTGTAGCAGTAGGTCGACCTAATTTAGGGCTGGGTCGACCTAACAGAAAAGCCTTTAAAAAAATGCAGATTAGGTCGACCTAAAAGAAGGGTAGGTCGACGTAACTGGGCATTTTAGTTTAGATGTTGAAAAATGACTTGTGTAGGTCGACTCAGAGGCAGATTAGGTCGACCTAAATTCCAAATATTTGTGAAAATGCTCTATATATGATGTGTTTATGCCTAGTTATTTGCTTGTATGTTTAGAATATGATATGCTATGATTAAAGATGAAACACATACATGAGTAAGAAAGATATATGTATGAAGTCACTATAAGCATGTTAATTGATAGCATATTATAGCATCAATGATATTTTTGGAAGTGAACAACAACCATGTTACCGCCTTCTCAATATGTAGGTGTCACCGTTTAGTGGAAGCCTTTAGTCAATGTGGAATGATTCCTGGCTTGATGATGAACTACCTTTACACTAAGAGAAATGTTAGCTTGAGAATAATCAATATATATATATATAAAGTAAAGGAATAACTTTAAGAGAAACAAATGTAATTAGCCCAAATTAGAGATATCGAGTATCCCTAATTCCCTACGAATGTTGAAGTATTGCTCCGTTGCTAGAGGTTTGGTGAAGATGTCAGCTATTTGCTTCTTGCTCTCTACATGTTCAAATATAACGTCTCCTTTCTCTACATGATCTCTTAGGAAGTGATGCCTTATTTCAATATGCTTGGTTCGTGAGTGTAAGACAGGATTCTTATTCAAGTTTATGGCACTTGTGTTGTCGCACATGATAGGTATACGATCAAGCATAATACCAAAGTCAAGAAGTTGTTGCTTGAGCCATAATATCTGAGCACAGCAGCTTCCGGCAGCTACATATTCTGCCTCAGCAGTAGATAATGCAACCGATACTTGTTTCTTGCTATGCCAACTTATTAATGAATTTGAGAATAGATGACATGTTCCACTGGTGCTCTTTCTATCGGATTTGCAGCCAGCAAAATCTGAGTCGGGGAATCCTACCAAATAACACTCATTTCCCTTTGGATACCATAGGCCATATGTAGTAGTTCCACGTAAATATCGCAGAATTCTTTTGACAGCTTTTAAGTGAGATTCCTTTGGACAAGATTGATATCTTGCACACATACACACACTAAACATGATATCTGGTCTTGAGGCAGTAAGATACAATAGTGAACCTATCATACCTCGGTACAATTTCACATCAACCTCTTTACCTTTCTCATCTTTGTCTAGGTTAGTATTTGTTGCCATAGGTGTGTCAATCTCCTTCGCTTCACTCATTCCAAATCTTTTGAGCTGCTCTGTACAGTATTTAGTTTGACTTACAAACGTTCCATGACTGAGTTGCTTGATTTGTAGGCCAAGGAAGAAATTTAGCTCACCCATGAGACTCATCTCAAATTCACTCTGCATAAGCTTAGAAAATTCTTTGACAAGTTTTGCATTAGTCGACCCAAATATAATATCATCTACATAAACTTAGACTAAGAGTACATCTTTATCTTTTCTTTTAATAAAGAGAGTAGTATCAACTTTACCCCTAGAGTACCCTTGGCTAAGAAGAAATTTGCTCAAACGTTCGTACCATGCCCGAGGGGCTTGTTTAAGACCGTATAGAGCACGTTTCAGCTTATAAACATGAGTTGGATACATGTAATTCTCAAAGCCGGGTGGCTGAGCAACATAGACTTCTTCATTTATATAGCCATTTAGAAAGGCACTTTTAACATCCATTTGGAATAGTTTGAAGTCTTTTGAACAAGCATAGGCAAGTAAGAGGCGAATAGCTTCGAGACGTGCTACAGGAGCGTATGTCTCTTCATAATCAATACCTTCCTCTTGATTGTAACCTTGGGCAACTAATCTAGCTTTGTTTCTAGTAATAACGCCGTTTTCATCAAGTTTGTTACGAAAAACCCATCTAGTGCCGATTACTTGATGATCTCCTGGATGAGGAACTAGGTCCCAAACATCATTCCGTTTAAATTGGTTTAATTCTTCTTGCATGGCCATTAGCCAATGCTCATCAAGTAATGCGTCCTTAGCGTTTTTCGGCTCAACTTGTGAAACGAAAGCAAAATGATGACAGAAGTTACTTATCTTTGAGCGTGTTGTAACGCCCTTTGAGATGTCCCCTATTATGTTGTCAATTGGATGGTCTTTCACATTTGTCCAGGCCTTAGGAAGTTCTTCATTGTTTGAGATGCTCTCTTTTTCATTTTCATTATGAGACTCATCTTTCTCTTTCTCATCATCTTTCTTTACAATATTTTCATTCTCGTCTTCCTTATCTTTGACAATGTCTTCAGTGGATGGACCTGCACCATTAAACGAAAGACCTTTCTCGACATATTTTGTATAAGATTCATCAAAAGACACGTGTACTGACTCTTCCACTATAAGTAATCTTTTATTATATACCCGATATGCTTTGCTAGATTGTGAGTAACCAAGGAAGATGCCCTCGTCAGCTTTAGCATCGAATTTACCAAGATTATCCTTACCATTGTTCAAAACAAAACACTTGCAACCGAATACATGGAGATGAGATACGTTTGGTTTTCTACCTTTTAGTAATTCATATGGAGTTTTGTTCAGTATAGGACGTATTATTATCCTATTCAAAACATAACACGCGGTGCTAATCGCATCATCCCAGAAATACTTAGGTAGACTACCCTCATTCAGCATTGTTCTTGCCAACTCCTCTAGAACCCGATTTTTACGTTCAACCACCCCGTTTTGTTGTGGTGTTCTAGGAGCTGAAAAGTTATGCTCAATTCCATGTTTATCACCGTATTTTTCAAAAAGATAGTTTTCAAACTCTCCACCGTGATCACTTCGAATTGCAACTATTTTGGTGTTCATTTTATTTTGACATAATCTTGCAAATTGTGTGAAAGCTGGAAAAGTTTGATCCTTACTAGGTAGAAATATTGTCCAACAAAATCTAGAGTAATCATCGACAATGACAAAACCATAGATGTTTCCACCTATGCTTTTAGTCCTTGAAGGGCCAAAGAGATCCATGTGAAGTAGTTCAAGAGGGCGTGATGTTGAAACCATGTTCTTTAATTTAAAAGAGATTTTTGTTTGCTTTCCCTTTTGACAAGCATCACATAGATGATCTTTTGAAAACTTCATTTTAGGTAAGCCGATTACTAAGTCTTTTGTGACAACCTTCTTAAGTAAGTCAAAGTTTATGTGAGCGAGACGTCTATGCCAAAGCCATGAGTCTTCGCCTAGAGCAATTAGACACTTCGTACTAGACTTAGATACCTCATCTAAGTTTAGCATATAGATGTTGTTTACTCTTAAGCCATTAAACATAATGTCTCTTTTCTTAGTATGTTCTATTGTGCTGCCAGAATTTGTAAACGTTACTTTAAAATCTTTGTCGCACAATTGACTTATACTTAAAAGATTATGCTTAAGACCTTCTACTAGCAGTACATCAGTTATAGTTGTGGTAGAAGGGTTACCTACACTTCCTTTACCAAGTATGGCTCCCCGATTTTTATCTCCATAGGTGACATACCCCTTTTTCTTTGCGTGAAACTCAACGAAAAGAGATATGTCTCCCGTCATGTGTCTTGAACATCCGCTATCAAGGAACCACAACCTTTCGCCAATGTCAAGACACTTTTCCTACAAAATTAATTTAGAGAGAGAGGTCCCCAATTTTCATTGGGTCCTTGGTAGTGAGTACATAATTTGTTGCACTTAGGCAACCATTGAAATACTCCTTTAGGAACCAAAATCCTCCTAAATTTGCATTTTTCAATGGTATGACCCTTTTTGTACCAATAGTGACAGGTAATATGATGAGAATATGCTGTTTTGCTAGTTGATACTTTTGGTACAAAAGTGTATTTACTATATAAAGGAGTATACGATCTTTTGAACTTATTTGGATCAACCGCAAAAGTCACTTTTGGTTGTAGAGCCTTGTCTAATTTGGCTTTTAGATCTCTTGTGACATGTCTCACAACCAAACCATGATGTAGGATCTATTTCAACTTTATCCTTTTGAATGTCTAGCATAGATTGTTTTAAAGCTTCCATATCCTTTTCGGTTTTCTCAACTTTTGATTCAAGATATGAAAAGATTTTCTTATTTGAGGCCAAAAGTTTGAAAGCTTCAATTGCATCTCTATGTAATTCTTCAAAAGCAAGTTTTAGTTGAGAATGAGATACCTTATCTATGAGTTCAGGTTTAAGATGACTTACAGTTTTCTTTTTCTTGTGTTGATGAGCCATAAGGCATAAGTTTGCTGATTCTTCTTCATTGCTTGATGAGCTTTCACTAGATGAATCACTTTCCCATGCTATGTAGGCTCTTTTAGATTTGTTATGACCTTTGCTTTGGTTCTTCTCTTTTTCTTTCTTAAGGTATGGACAATCCGGTTTGTAGTGACTGACTTTGCCACAATTAAAGCAAGGACCTTTGATTTTTCCTTTGTTGTTGTCATCTTGTTTGAACTTGTTTGATTGCTTTCTATAGTTGATCAAGCCTTTGTCAGAATGTTTTGCTCCATTTTTCTTTAGATATTTGTTGTATCTTCGCACAAACAGTCCCATTTCCTCATCATCGGAGTCTTCGTCATCACTTATATCACTATCCTCTAGCTCTTGTCTTGAGGTCTTGGAGCTTGAAGCCTTTAGAGCTATTGACTTCTTCTCTACCTCTTTCTCCATGTTCTTCTCTTTCCTTGCCCTTTTCTCATGCATGTCTAGGCATTTAAGGTGTTGTTCATGTTCCTCTAGTTTACCAAAGAGAGTGGTAATGTCTAAAGTGTTTAGATCATTCGCTTCCTTTATTGATGTAACCTTGGGTTTCCATTCCCTGTTCAAACATCTTAAGATTTTGTTAGTAGCAACTGCATTGGAAACAGGTCTATCAAGAGAATTTAAACGATTTTTCAAGTGAACGAATCTCTTCTACATGTTTTCGATGGATTCACCATCTTCCATGTGGAAGAGTTCGACTCTTGAGTTAACGTATTGATTCTAGCTAGTTTGACATCATCCGTTCCCTCGTGGGCAACTTGCAATGTGTCCCACATAGCTTTAGCGGATCTACAATGGGAAACGCGATAGTATTCATCAACTCCTAGAGCTAAGATTAGAATGTTTCTCGCTTTCCAATCGTATCCATATCTCTTTTCATCTTCAGCATCCCAAGTATTTTCTGGTTTTGGAACAACTGCACCAGCTGCATTTGTCATGGTGATCTGAGAGGGACCATTGACAATAGCTGTCCAGATGTTCCTATCAATTGCATTGATGTGGACACACATACAATCCTTCCAATAGCCAGAGTTTTCACCGTTGAAAACTGGAGCTCTATTGTGAGCCCCTTTAGGTCCGGAAGCCATCTTTCCAATAAGTGTTTCACGTAGCACGGAATTAACCAGAGCTCTTGATGCCACTTGTTAGACGTTGGCCTAAGGATCTAGAGGGGGGTGAATAGATCTCTCAGAGTTTTTCGGAATTATTTCTAACTAAAGCTAAAACGGTTCTGAATCGACTTGCGTCTATTCCGGACCGATATTGCAAGGGTTGTATATGTGATAAAACCACAAAATAATTGAGATTAACAATGAAATGATATGTTATCGAATCAATATGTTTCACTATAGAAAATCGATTAACTTTTGATTTGATAAACTTTGATTTGCAATGCAGTAATAATGAAAGAAGCAAAAGCACAAACACTTGGTGATAATGATCAAATTGATGGTGATTCGATGTGTGATGAATTGTGATGTTTATACAAGTTCTTAATTCACAATTTTAACACTCGAATCGTTGATCAATTTGCAATTATGACCAAATATGAACAGAATGTAAATGAAAAAATAAAAGAGACAAGAACACGATATTTGTTTAGGCAGTTCGTCGATCGTCCTCGCTACGACTACGTCTGCCCCCAATTCCAAACTGAAATTGGGAAATCTTCCATTAATGTTGAAAGCAGTTTATACAAAGAAGATAACAAAGCGATAAACAATAAACCAAATTTGTCGATCCTTTGAATCTTCTTCCCCCTTAATCTTGAGCCAGATCAAGGTCTTCCAAGAGCTTCACTTTGATCCCTTTCTGCAGTGTCTTGAATTGCTTGAACACTTGTTCTTCAATCTTCACACTCAGCTGGATCCTTGATGAAGCCTCTTGATAAAAACCCCCAAAATTCACCAATCTTGGAGGACAAAACCCTCAGATTTTATTCACCAAAAAACCCCACAAATCTTCACCCACTAGGAATCTTCAATTCCGTTCCATGGACGTTATCGATCTTGAACGCAAACCCTCAACGCAAAAATGATTGTGTGTAGTTGTGTTGGAGTTGTGTCGATGATCGAAGATGAGAAGCCTTTGTGTATCTTTCAGTTGTTGGTGTTAAGAGCTGCAATAATGAACCTTAGATGATATATATGAGAGCTGATCAATTGGAGCATAGCAGATCAGCAAATTTTGGCACTTTTGATCAACTAGGTCGACCTCTTGTAGTGCTTAGGTCGACCTAACAGAGCTGAATTAATTCTGGAGAAATTTGCTTCCAGTTTGGTCGACCTATTGAAGGCTTAGGTCGACCATAATCCTGTTGAGATAAGTTTTGGAGACATTTCTTCAGTTTAGGTCGACCTAGTTGTTGTGTGGGTCGATCTAACAGTAGGATGTGTAAATTTCACCAGTTTAGGTCGACCTGGGTTGTGAGTAGGTCGACCTATCTGTTGTTTTTCTGAATCCTTCTTGTTTTGCGTATACTGAGTCGACCTAGATACAGAGCAGGTCGACCTGCTTTGTCTTGAGTGGCCAATACTTGGTTTTCCTTGCTTTCTTCTGCTGGTGCCTTATTGCTTGTTTGCTTGTGGAGTTTGCCATGAATCAAAAACATCTTTGTGAGTGTGGTCTTGTATTCACAGTTTGTAAGAGACGAAATATCGACCCGACATTTATGGTAAACCTTAAGGAGTCAGGATACCTTTTGGTGACAGTTTGCTTTCGAACTAACCAAACTTCAGTTGGGACTTTCAAGGGTTGTAACGAGGCTTGGTTCACGGTTTAAAAAACAAAGGATAAAGGCTGAAAATTTTATTTATACCCATCTCAATCTTCGTGATGTTCTTCGATCCTATGCTCAGTTAACTTTACGTTTCAGCTTTAGCAAAGCTTGAAGTTGTAACTTTGATATTTGATGATGGTTGAAGCACCAGAAGTTTATTCGGACAGTCAGTAGTCCTTCTTTGTAATTCTTTTTATTTTGGTCGAGGATTTGTAGTGACCTCTTTTTTGACTTTGATTTCTGTTATCCCTAACTTTTGCCTGAACTGTTTATTTTGAGATTACAGTCAGCAGGATGTTTCAATTTCCTATGAGTCTCCTTCATAGGTTTTGACTTAATAGCTTTTTTTCTTTTGATAGATGTTGACTGCGTGACTTAATGATTTCGGGAACCCATCATTATTTGTATAAAAGCGTACTGGCATGACTGAGTTAACTGAGTAACTACCCTGCCCCAGGTTATGATCAAAGGTTTTAAATTGTTTCAAGAAAGAAAACTCCTACTCCTTAGGCTCAAAGGGGTTGACGAGGGATTAACATCCTTATATCTCCACTATTTAGGAATTGAAACAATGCCTGTACATCGTCAGCATAGTCTGTTCAAAAGCATACTGTATGAAGTTGCAGTATCGTTTTTGTCATCCTCCCTCAAGAGGCTTACAGCTTTAGCAGGAGTTGAGTATCATAAAACATATGCAAAGTAAAGAAGCAATTTAAAATGAGTGATAGCAAAATAATTTTTTCAAGACAAACATATGCAATGCACTGATGATGATTATTAAAACAGATAATGTCTATCATAAGTCGAATGTTTAAACAAACAGAAAAGAAACTTGCAAATGAGAGTAGATCTAATGATCCAAAAGTTCGTCCGTCTAGACGTCAATTAGTCTTGTCATGACTAGGCATAGGAGCGGTGATCACCATAGGAGTTTTTTAGGAGGGTTGAATTTGATTTCCCTGTCATCGATCAGATCTCGATTCTTATTTGTCCATGTTGAGCAATTGTTAGTGTCATGTCCAGGACTGTTGAAATGGTATGCGCATCTCACATTGGTTTGATAGCCAGTAGCGGAGGTGTTAGAATTCTTAGGAGCATCCCTTAGAGTAATCAATATGATCTTCAACAGATGTCGTAATGCTTGAGCCGGCGACATATTAGTCTTGGTGAATTGACTCTTAAGTACATATAGCTTACGTCGTTGTTGGGGAACTGGTGTAGAGATTCAGAGTATCCGAGGTTCGAGCTTCCGGAATGTATATCTGATAAGAATGTTTCAAAACGTCCAAGGTTCGAGCTTCCGGAATGTATATCTGATTGGGATGTTTCAGAAGTCTGGGGGTCAGGCTTCCAGAATGTTCATATGATTGGAACTTTCAGAATGTCCGGGGTTCGAGCTCTCGGAATGTATATCTGATTGGAATGTTTCAGAAGTCTGGGGGTCAAGCTTCCAGAATGTTCATCTGATTGGAACTTTCAGAATGTCCGGGGTTCGAGCTTCCGGAATGTATATCTGATTGGAACTTTCAGAATGTCTGGGGTTCGAGCTTCCGGAATGTATATCTGATTGGAATGTTTCAGAAGTTTGGGGGTCAAGCTTCCAGAATGTTCATCTGATTGGAACTTTCAGAATGTCCGGGGTTTGAGCTTTCGGAATGTATATCTGATTGGAATGTTTTAGAAGTCTGGGGATCAAGCTTCCAGAATGTTCATCTGATTGGAACTTTCAGAATGTCCGGGGTTCGAGCTTCCGGAATGTATATTTGATTGGAATGTCTCAGAAGTTTGGGGGTTAAGCTTCCAGAATGTTCATCTGATTGGAACTTTCAGAATGTCCGGGGTTCGAGCTTCCGGAATGTATATCTGATCGGAATGTTTCAGAAGTCTGGGGGTCAAGCTTCCAGAATGTTCATCTGATTGGAACTTTCAGAATGTTCGGGGTTCGAGCTTCCGGAATGTATATCTGACTGGAATGTTTCAGAAGTCTGGGGGTCAAGCTTCTAGAATGTTCATCTGATTGGAATGTTTCAGAAGTCTGGGGGTCGAGCTTCCAGAATGTTCATCTGATAGAGATTGATTTGTTGATGGTATTTATCTGACTAGTTGGTCAACCTGAAAGGCAAAGTTAGTTCTATGTGATGTTGTGAATGCAAATGCAATCTTCTCAAGGATCTTTAGGGAATATAGTTAGCAAGTTTAGAGAATGATTTGGTCGCATCTTTGTTCGAAGAAATCCGATTCTGGGATGTTCTTCTTTGGGAATCATGCTCACCATATCCAGTGGGTCATAGCCTCTGATTCGGGATACTTCTGAATTTGAAGATACATGGCTAGAGGAAAATAAATCCTCTTGCCCCTTGATTGGTACTGAGTCTCTGAATTGGAAGGTATGTGGCCAGAGGAAAATAAATCCTCTTGCCCCTTAATAGGAATTCAGTCCTTGATAAGAGCGCCTGAAATTGTGCGCCCTAAATTCCTAATATCCTTGAAAGGGTTAGTTAATATGTTATGTTATGATGTCATGATGTCATGATGTCATGATGTCATGCGAATGTAATACAATAGGTAAAGCATAAGGTAATAAGGACGAATGTCCTACAAGCAAATCCTGCAAGGAAATAGAAGGGTTAGTGGCACACACAAACAAGTCACACAAATGTCCTTAGGTTCAAAGGCTTGCATGGAGTTTGACTAGGTAACTACCCTTCCCCAAAGGTACTTCTAAGGATAAGGATGATATCAGTAACGGGTTCTATGAGTTATTCAGAATTGTCAGCCCTTTTAAAGCACCCTCGGACGTGATGCATTTCCACCATGCAATGATACTTTGAGAGAGAACCTATCTGAATTGTAGCATCGGGTAGCGACTAGTTCTCAACATTTGTCAAGAGTAGTCCCCCCACTACGTTCCTAAAGTCCAAGATGGGTTAAAGGTGACTAAAGGTCCTTGAGCTCCGGCGCACCCACAGGCACATACATAGACCTCCCTCATTTGAGAAAGGTGTGCATACAACTATGGAGTCCTAACTCAAGCGTGAACGTCATATTGACTCATCTCCCACATATGTGAAAGAGGTCGCCATGACTATTCCACTCCTATCTTAATTGTACTTGAATCCGGGAGTAGGATCCGTCCTTCATTTTTCCCAAAACAGCCCTGAAAAATAAAGCAAGCAAAGTAAACATTTAAGTGATCCTAAACTTTAAGGTAACCCCTCTTTTAATTCGAAAGCTTCCCCAGCAGAGTCGCCAGTTCTGTAATACGGTGAACTGACTTTAAAGAAATGTCGCGGTAAGCAAGAGTCGCCACTGACTTTTATTTTATCCAATTGGAAAGGCTAAAAGAACAGAGAAAGACCTTTTGAAATATTTTGAGTTCGGGGGGTAAGTTATACAAAGGGAATATGTAAGGCACCCTTTGTATCCATGGTTATCCATGGGCTCTTAATTGCTTAGCTCACTTTTAAATTGTTTTGAAATGTTTGAAAAAGATTGAGAAAAAGTTTGAATAAGAACTTTAGCTTGTAAATATGCGTAGTCTTTTTGAATTTGATTTGAAGAGAGTAGGAAAAAGATTTTGAATTTAGAGCAAGCAATTAGTAGCAACTACCCTAATTTTGAAAGATCGTTCTTTTAGCTTTTCGGGCGAAAGGGTCTATCCATACCATGAGAAGGCAGGAAGTCTTTCAATTGGATGTTTAAGGGTCATCGAGAATAATCGTTCGCCATAAGACTGTCCCATGCCATAAAGAGGACAGGTAGTCTAAGGGAAGGATGTAATAGTCATTTTATCTTTTTAGGCATCATGCGAGGATATCTTAGCAATTGGGACCATCATTTTTATAAGGCAACTTCGAGGGTGTTTCAATAACTTTAAAGGCAACATTGCTTTAGGTATCCTCGGAATCGAGGGACTTGACTATTTAGTACACTTAGAGGCAACAGGCAACAATTAAGGCAACAGTATAAGGCAACAGGCAACAAAGGCAACAAGAGGGATTACCCTAAAGGTGTGTGGGTGCAACAATTACGTGGTTAATTTCGATGACATTTATCTTGTAATTAGTGATCTAAGTTATTTAGCAGGCTTGCACTCCCTAAGATTACTAACCATATCAATTAATATTACGGAAACTAAAGGAAGAAAATAAATTCCTACGCTATTACAATAAACACCTGTAGAGGAATGCAGAAATTAAAAGGCGGAAAGTAAAGGTAGAAAATAAGAAAGAACAACATCTTTAGCTTTGATCTTCCTCGAACCTTCGATTGACTCTGAACATCTGAGAATTAAACGGACAACAACAGGGGTGAGTGTAGGAGAGATTCATTGACGGTTGACACAAATCCTAATTTAAGTAATAAGGCAAAATAACTGTAAAATAATATTTAAATAAAAAAAGATCAGAACTTAGCTTTTCGATTGATATAGTGTGTAGTTGGAGGATTTTTGATTAACCCTAAAAATTAAACACAAAGAAGAAAAATGGTTAGTGCATTAAAAGATCAACAATAAGGGTTAGCAAGACAATTAGTGAATTTTTTATGGTGATAAATTATAAATCTTGAGGGTTAATGAACAAACCTAAAAATACAGTGATTAGTGATCATGATAAAATAAGGGTTTAAGGCATAAAATAAATTAAATTAGCCCCAAAAAGTTAAATTATTACACTAAAATAATTATTATTGTAAAAGAAATTTCGACGTTATGAGAAAAACGAGTTTCCGATTAAATAAACTAAATGGTTATGAAATCATTTTTTTAAAAAATAAAAATGTTTATATAAAATAAGTTTGATGAAAATATAATAAAAAAATAAAAAGGAAATAAGTAAAACATATTCATGTAATAATAAAAAATAAAAAATAAATGTAGAAGAACTTAGCTCTCTGATCAGGTGCTCCACGCATCTGCAGGTTCATGATGGTCCTTCATGTCTGTGTGCGTTGGATTGGAGTGGATGCACATCTGATGGTTGCTGGTGTGAGGCGTATCAAGGGCATGCGTTGGAGTAGTGCACTGGATCTGTGGAAAAACACAAACAAACAAAGTGGAAAAAAGTAGTTGTAGGACGCTGGGTTCGAACCCAGGTCCTCATGGTCACAGGCGTGCAATGATTACCACTTGAGCTGCGTTCATGATCTGTTCATATGACCAACGAAAATCAACATAAATTTATACGCAAAAATATGGCTGGAGTCAAACTGGACCCCACCACTTACGCCCTTAGCCAATCAAATGGAGAGAGGGATTTCCAATTCGTTGACTGGCCAATATAGTCCATACGCGCATTCAACCTTCCCCTGGGTACTGTTCATTGTCTCTCCCAAACTTCTGCCCAAAATTTGCTGCGATATGCCCTCGATTTAGCTACAAAAGTGGTCATACGTTTTCGTAGCCAATTCAGAAAAATCAAGAAATCTCAAAAACACGTTAATTAAACAACAAAGAGTGCCCAGATCCCCTCAAAATTCTCTCCTGAACTCGATGGTGATCTTCGTTTTATCTAAAACGGCCTGGAATTTGAAATACGATGGAGGTAAGCCTTGAGCCCTAACAATGGTGACTCGAGCTTCCGGCCGCCATCCTTAGATAATTTACGTCCAACCTGATCTAAATAGGTCCCTGAGGACACCTACGCACAAGGGATTAGCCAACAATGCATAATTTTAGAGATTCAAAGTTCAGAAGTTTACCAACAATAATGAGCCTCCACAAAGCCGCTCTGGGCACGGTGAAGAATGGCCTAGGACCTGGGGAAGGTTCCTCTGGTCTTCAGAAGGTTGATTAGAGACTTAAAACGGCATGAAGCTCCTTGGATTTCTCTCTTGTTCGTGCCCTAATATCTTGAACTTTTTGAAAGTTTGGAGGCGGGTTTTTGAAGTCAGGTATTCGTCGCCTCATGGTCTGAGTAAGTTGTATATATAGAGGACTAAAATTAGGTCAATAGAATTGAAAAAAATCAATCATTGATTATGAGAAAAATTTGATGTGATTTTTATCCAATCTTCCTAATTTGAGCTTCATGTTATTTCATGCATATTTCTCCTCTTATTTTGGCCATTAGATAATATTAAATCAGATTTAATCAAGAGAAAAAATTTGATTTATTAATCATATTATTATTTGATGATTTATTTGACTTTTATTTGAATTTAAATGATACAAATCAAATATAAATGAAATAAATATCAAAATAATAATTTTAATAACCAATGGGCCTCCCTTGGGCTCAAAATTTCGTGGATGGTTCAAAATATTGAAGCCCATTACTCAACAGTTAAAATTCACCAATTAGGTTTTATGCAAATTCTCAAAATTCGACCAACTTGTACCAAGCATATCTCTCTCGTTTTTTATTGTATGGAAGTGTTCTATGACTTTTTAGAAAGCTTAAAGAGTCCTTTTAAAAGCTCCTTTTGGTTTCATCTTTATTGAAGTTTTCGTGTTCATGTACACTTCTTTGCGAAAAGATGACTTTTTGTTGACTTTTAGAAGGACCTATAATGTTTTGATCCATATCTTTCAAATGAAGCATTTTTAGACTTGGCTTGTGAGCGACAAAAATGTAGGGAATTCAATTTCCTTCAAAATGAGCTTTGCATGGAAAATTTCTGATATTCCATGTGGGAGTTATGGCTGGTCAAAGTTGAGTTGACTTTCTCCTTAAAAACCCTATTTTAGAAACTCAGGTTCTTGATGATTTTGGAGCTTTTCTTGATGAATCCTGATCAATCCTTGATCAAATGATGAATGATACTTCATAATGAGGATGTTGACCAAAAATTAGAAGTTTTGACTGTGGTTTGACCATAGTTTAACTTTTAGGTCAACTAGTCGATTATTGATCGTTTGGGCCATTGAATGAGCAATCTTTTGAATTAGAGCTTGAAAATTTGCATGAGGACCCTTTGAGGCATATGAGAGGTCATGAAGTCCAGTTGATTTGTCAGAACTTGATTTTTCTTGAAGGGTAGCAAAAACCCTAGTTGTGGGTTGTTTGTTTAGGAGAGTGTGCATCCACTTAGATCTTGAGCTGTTGATACTTGGATGAGCTTGAGTATAAAAATGTGGTGGGAAAATTTTGGGGTATGACAGGTGTTCTTTCTTTAAACTTTATAGATACAGACCATCAATGGGCTGATATCTTTACAAAACCCCTTGTTGAAGATATGTTTAAGTTCATTTTGAAGAACATCAGTATGGATTTATGCCCAGAATGAAGTTTTGAGATGATCTGATATGTGGATTAGTTTGAAGATGTTGATTTATTTATTTGCGTATTTTACCGATCAGATGATCTGATTATGTATGTTCATATGGATACTCTAACTCTATTATCACTAACGTTTCATGTGTCTAAGTATGACTCAGAACTTCTGTTAAAGCAAAACAGCTGTCACGAGCTACCCCAAGATTATGACCACGTGTTCACTCATTATGAAGGGACAAGCATGCGTGCAGTTCATGAGACGCCGCCCTAGGTAACTGTGCAAATCTTTTCAAATCTCACGCTATCTCCACTAACGTCTCTCAACATTAAATGTGATTGATTCATATTATGTAACTGTTGCATTCAGAATCTCATTGCATTTCTTTTTCAAATCCGTGTCTATTTAAACTCATTCCATTCTCATTTTCTCTCTTTTCACTCCTTCATCATCTTCATTGTTTATGCATTTTTGTCTCCTCTTTTGCCTTCATCTAAACCCTAAACCAAAGAATCTCAGAAAACTCAACTGTTCTTCAATGGCTTCATCGTGTGTTCAACAAAATGCTTCATCTTCTCAGCAAGCACATCAACAGCAACAATAAACTTTCTTTTCTCCTTTAAAAACTTGTCTAATTCCGATGGATGAATTGGAAGTTCTAGGGGAACTCATGGTAGACTTTGATATTCTTCAAGAGCATGGGTTTAACTTGAAAAACAACATGCTGGTTCAAGGTTGGGAACCGTTCTTCAATCGTCTTATTGGACCAGTTTACCCAGAATTGGTAAAGGAGTTTTGGGTTCATGCAACGCTAATGCCAAAAGCAATTCTCTCATTCTTCTGTGGTCAAGAGATCTCTATCACTGAAAACCTAATCAGAAGATTGCTGGGTCTAGAGGGTTGTTTTGGTGTTGCTGGAGCAATTGTAGGCATAACAGATTAGGATGCTGTTTATGCTGAAATCTTCACCTCTGGAGAAGGTTCTACATGTATCAAGGATATAAAGGATTCCTACAGAATCTGGGCCAAGATTCTTCTGGGATGTATCTACCACAGAAAGGCTTTTGTCTCTCCAAACTACATCAACCAAGATCAACAATACATTCTGTATTGTATTGGAAAAGGCGATAGGTTGGATCTTCCTTACATTCTATTCATCCACATGTGGAATCATGTGAGGGATTCTAGAGAATAAGCTAGACTGAAGACTCCAAAGATTAGAAGGAACATCATTCCTCTAGGAAGCCTGATCTCTGATATTCTGATTGAAATTGGATTGGTGCAAGATCTGCTAGATGCTGGAACCGTTAAAGATCTGCAAGCAATGTGTGGGAGCATTATGAATGCTCACACTCTGAAGAAAATGAAGCTGGTAGAGAATATTACCTCTCCTCCCAGAGTGGTAAATGAGATCTTGTCTAGAAGGATTCCTGCTCTGGCTGATTTTGAGCTCTTCTTCAAGAATGAGCATCCCAACAACGTCCTATTCTATCTGTAAATGTGTTTATAGGAAGGCTCTGAGTTTGATCCAGCATGGTTAAGTGACAGAATACTTCCTACTATAGCTGATCCAGATCCATCTAAGAAGAAAAAGGAGAAGAAGGAAAAGAATGAAAAGAAAGAGAAGAAGGAAAAAAAGAATAGCAGGAGAAGAAAAGAAAGTCCACTAGAGCTGGACCATCAAGGCCTGTTAGGAAGAAGAAGACTTCAGATATTTCTATTCCCGAATTTGTACCTATTTCTGTTAATATTTATGATAACATATCAACAGAACATCAACCAGAAAATCAACCTGCCTCTAACCACCCTGCATCTGAATCTCTTAAGAAGATTATAGATGACATAAATAACATTGATACCTCTATTCTTCATAATGACTCTGAACAACCACCCAAACCCTCAAAACAATCCATTAAATCTCAACCTTCTGCTTCCACCAAATCCAAAGACAAACAACCTATCAAATCCTTTGAACCTATTCTTAACCCACAACCTCTGAACACCATCTTTCCACCTCTTCAAAAGGAAAACATTTTCTCCTCTGCTCAACCCACTCAATCTGAACCTCCACCTTCTGAAAATCAACCACAGCCCAACTCTCCATTATCTGACCACCACCCAAAAGTTGACATTCCTGTTTTTTGTAACTTCTTTGACCTTTCATCACCATCAACATCATCTGATTCTTTCTTTCGCGAACCTCGCCCTTTTAAACCTAACCCCCAAAATCCTTTATCTCCACCATTTCTTGTAGTCTTAGACTCTGACAACGAAGCAGAATCTACACCCCTCCCATCCTCTTCAAACCCCTCTATTTTGTTTGACAGACCCTCTGAACCCTATCTCATCTCGAACCTAAAAAAGCCAATAACCATTCTCAGAACTACTCCTACCCCACCTTTTGCTGATATGCGTTTTGAATTATTAAAACATAAGGTACGGACAGGGTTAGATTATCTGAAGGTTTCCCGTGACTCCAAGATGGATCATGTGGCTGCTGGGAAGCTCTGGAAGGCTTTCCTTGAAGATGTGAAAACAGACTTTCTGAATCTCCAGAATGTCTATCTTGATACTGCTCCTGGTCCTGCTGGACTGGCTCTGGAATATGGTGATGGGAAGTACTTTCACCCCATTCTGGACTGGAAGCCTTTGGAAGAAGCACCGTTTGTTAATGAGATGGAGATTGATAACCCTCTGCCTCTGGTCGTCTGGACTCCAAAGAAGTCTCGAGTTGCTTCCAAGTTTAAAGTTCTGACTGGAGATTTTGAAACGCTGTTTGAATGGTTCAAGGAGAATCCTCTTGAGGATAATCCTGTTGCTGGCCAGATGGTTCCAGCATCTGCTCCTACTGATGTCCCTTCAACCTCTTATGTATTGGAAACTCTGAAAGAACTTTAGCATCATCAAGCTTCTGTGTTCAGTCGTCTGGACAAGCAGGATGACACAAATGCTGAATTCAGAACTTGGATGCAAAGATCTGAAGAAGCCTCCAAGAAGCAGGCAGCAGACACAACTGAGATCAAGAATCTGCTAGCAGCCTTAGCCTCTAAGCTTACCCAATCTTAGTATGAGTATTGCGTTTGTAGTTGTTGCATCTGTTTCTTGCATCTGCCTTTCTCCATTGCATCTGTGTTGTACTCTCCTCTTATTATCAATGAAATTGCTTTCTTCATCTTTTGTGTGTCTTTCATCTGAATCTTTTATGCTTTTTGATGTTATGACAAAAAGGGGGAGAAACGTATTATTTGAATTGATTTATTATATCAGTTGCTGGGCTTAAGTCTCAACATTCCTAACAAAAATTGCAAGTTTTTGTCTTTGATAGTTTTGCAGGAATGTGATAATCTGAACAAGCTCAAAAAGGGGAGAAGCGTATCTTGTAGCAAACAAGTCAAATGCTCTGATACAAGATATTGCAAAGAACTGAAGCAACATACTTTAACGCTCTGATAAGCTAAGTGCTCTAAAAGAAAAATTCAAAGCTTTGAAGCTGTCCAATGGAAGCTCCGAAAGAAAGCTCTGGATCATCTGAAGATTAAAGTTCAACGTGAAAGTATCATCTGAAATGGAAAATACTCAGGGAAGTCTTTTATTTATAAATTCTTCTAGTATTAATTTCAGGGGGAGATTGTTAATCTTAGGGGGAGACATATTCACACACTCTAATTAATATGCTCTTATGCTATATCTGTGTATTGTCTTTTTCATATGATATTCTGGATACAAATTCATATCAATTCTGTATGTTTTTGTCATCATTAAAAAGGGGGAGATTGTTAGAACATGAAATGTTCTGATCAATATTTCTAGTTTTGATGATAACATTATATATGAATTTTGTATAAGACAATGTGGTACTCTAATTATTCACGTTTTCCATTTCAGGAAAAGTCTAAAAGAGTATGCACTAAATCAGTATTCAGAAGCTCTGATCCAGAAGATCTGGATGACTTCATCAGAACATGGTCTGGAAGACATCAGAAGATGGTCTTGAGAATATCAGAACATGGTCTTGAAGGCATCAGAAGATGACAATCAGAAGCAAGGCTCTGAAGATCTGATGGTATCACGGTACAAAGAACTTCCAAAGTCTAATGACTGAAGTTGCATCTGCACCAACACTGAAGACTCTGCTATACAACGTCATTCTAATAGTCTGAGTCCAAAAGCAAGTACAAGATGAAAAGGCTACAACGTCAAATCTGTCTGACTGACAAAAGGAACGTTATAAGCTACAGAAGGAAAAGTCAGCAGTAGCAGTTGAAGCATGGCTCGAGGTAGTTGACAAAAGAGTGAAACATTAAATGCAGCAGTGTACTATTCACACAAAGCATTAAATGCTACTCAACGGTCACATTTCACACTGCCTATATAAGAGAAGTTCTGATGCTGAAGCAGCTAACAACGCTCGCTCTAAGTAACATTACGCCGCCAAATTAACTCCAAACGTTATCATACAAAAATAGCAAAGCAACTTCATCTTCAACCTCACAACTTGTAATATCTTAGTGAGTGTTAGAACTTAATCTTGAGAGAAAAATCACTTGGTGATTATAGCTTATTAAGAAGCACTTTATACTCTTGTATTATTGTTTACTTTTGTAAAAGGAAATTCCTAGAGTGATCAAGTTGTGATCTGTATACTTTAGAAGACTTAGAAGTTGTCTAAGTGGAAAACCATTGTAATCAAGGTTGATTAGTGGATTAAATCCTCAGTTGAGGTAAATCACTCTGTAAGGAGTGGACCTGAGTAGTTTAGTTAACAACGAACCAGGATAAAAATATCTGTGTGATTATTTTTATCTGCCATTTTTAGAAACAACCCTTATTCAATCCCCCCTTTCTAAGTGTTTTTCACTCCTTCATTGGAGAGGATTGAGAGAGTAATTTTGGCTATCAAAAGCTTGTGAAATGAAGGAGAGAAGGCCTCTATTTATAGAATTGGAAATGAGGGTAGTGGCAATTTGGTAATTGTTCTAAGAAGCTAATTTGAATTTAATTGGAAAAATGAGATTAAAAATGGGTTTATGAAGGAAATTAATTATGGTAATGATGTGGAATATTGATGATAATAAAAAATTATCAAAGAAATGGGATTGGTGGCAAAACGATGTCATGTTACCCTCTTTGTTTCAAAATTCGTCCACGGAAATCGATTTCCCTACAGGGTAAATCGATTTCCTCAGCAAAATTTTCCAAAATAATTTCCTTTTGAATTGCTTTGCCTCTGGATTGATTTTTACTTGTGAATAAAAAAAATAAAAGAAACAAGAATGCAACTATTTTTTTGGTTAGTATGACATAGCGAAATAATGTCCACAAATTAAACGATCAAAAGTGCTTGGTGATTCTCCCAAAGGCAAGATGAACTCAGAGCATAAAAATCAAACCTCAAGATTGTGATCTTGATTAATAACTGAAATGCAAATGATTAGATGATCTTTGTGTCAAAATTGGGGAATCACACAATCTAATATAATTTATCTATTTTGTCACCCCTAATAAAAAAAAGTGAGACTTATCCTTTTACACCAACACATTTTCATATGAACATCTTCCTTTTAATATTATCAAAATCATGCTCCAATTTTATACGAAATCAAACTAACCCTTATTTTTAAAATAAGAAGATAATCAAAATTTTAGATAAAGCAAAGTAGCTATCTAAAAATCTAAGACTTTGACAGAACTTTAGATGAAGGAAAGGAGAGAATAACCTCTCACTTTGTTTGAAATAAATAATATTCTAGAGAATGAAAAGTAAATAACTTGAAATTATTAGCCCGTAGTCAAAGTTTAGGGTCGTTTTCACTACTGGAATAATAGCTATATATCTACCAAAGCAGGAGATGTGATAGAACATAGTTATTTTATAATTTACTAACCTTTTTGTGGACCCTAACATGTATGATTATTGACTTGTGAGGCACACATTTTATGGACCAATAATTCAATGATTATTTTCGCCACCATGTATGGAATAATTCAATGATATTTTTCGCCACCATGGAAATGTCACTTTTTATTGGTGTAGATGTAAATGTCACTTTAGGGTTAGCTGAATAAACACCAAATCATCATAAATGGAGTTCAATAAATCAGCAAAAGTGGAAATTTATGATGGGACTTGCTAATTAACATATTGGTAAAGTTATTGCTCTAAACTTCTAATTAGATTGAATTGGAATATTTGAGGTAGGAGAGAGAAAAAAAGATTCATCAATAATCTCCACTATTTATTTTAAAATTCAATGGTTCAGATTCATTCTCACATTCTAATATAAATATGTCATTCTCATATGATATGCCATATATATATATATATATATATATATATATATATATATATATATATATATATATATATATATATACGAATCACAATAAAATTATTTTTGGTAAGAATCTCTTTTTATAAAAAAATTTAAATAATAAGTGTATCAGAAAATAATTGAGTAAGGTGTTCTTTTTATTAAACTTTTAAATCTTAATGTTTTTTAAATCTGACGGTTGATCATAATAATTCTCGTTAGTCACAAAAGATATCAGTTCTCACCGGATACTATATATATATATATATATATATATATATATATATATATATATATATATATATATATATATATATATATATATATATATATATATATATATATATATATATATATCTATATATATATATATATATATATGAGGAATATTCTTACTTCATGAGTAAGATTAAAACACTTACTCCAATATTAATCTTTGATTTTTATTAATCTAACGTAAGGTTTGACAAAGACTTGAAGAAAAGACTCGTATTAGAAAGCTTATATTTTTCTCCACTTGAAAATTACTTGATTCTACACTTCTTTTTTTAAGTTTTTCAAAAGACGTAAAATAACTAACAATGGGGAAAATATTTTCTAATTTTTGTGTGGGTTGGGATGTGTTAATTTCGGCCAAAAGAGAGAAAATGGTGAAAATCTTGTTGGTTCTGCTAGATTCTAAAGAATTAGGGATGTGGAAGATCTTAAAAAAATTAGGGACATATCAGGGACATATGGATCAAAATAGCTTCAAAGTCAGAGTGAATCTCTCCAAATTGGTCAATCTTTGAATGCTTTTAAAGGTAGTGTGTTGCTCATGAATGTGGCTCGTTAAAAGTTCATCTTCCCTCCCTTTACGAGAAGTCAATTGTCTCCTTTAACAAGAAGTCAGTTGTGAAGAGAGGATGATCTCCCAATGTGTCATATGTTGAGGTCTTGATTCCTTGTGGAGATACTTATTCTAAGGAGGATACATAAGCTTCAAAGGTTTCGGGATACTACTTGTTTAGAAATTTCAAAAGTACCGGCAATTATGTCTCTAACAACTAGATCTAAGTCTATACATTGGCAGAGATCTCTTGGTCTTCAATGATTTAGTAACTCATCCCTGCAGAATGACAGATCTGACACTATCACTAGGAGAAGGTGAAGACAAGAGAAAGGTAGTCCTCATCCTCTTAATTAGTAATTCAGTGTGAAAGTGCCTTCAGGGGTATCCTTCGTAGATCCTTTATGGAAAAGCTAGATGTTGTGGCTTCTCCCGTCCATCTGAAGGTAATGTATCGTAGTAGCGAGGTGATAAGTGCCAAAATATCGATATTTTGTGTATGTAATTTGTGGCACTTATCGATTCTTTTGTTAAT